>NC_045794.1:71658161-71977328 GCF_009873245.2 Balaenoptera musculus
TCAGACAAAATAGACTTTAAAATAAAGACTGTTACAAGAGACAAAGAAGGACACTACATAATGAAAGGATCAATCCAAGAAGAAGATATAATGATTGTAAATATATATGCACCCAACATAGGGGTGCAACAATATATAAGGCAAACATTAACAGACATAAAAGGAGAAATTGACAATAACACAAATAATAGTGGGGAACTTTAACACCATAAGTACATCAATGGACATATCACCATGACAGAAAATCAACTAGGAAACACAGGCCTTAAATAACACATTAGACCAGATGGATTTAATTGATTTATATAGAGTGTTCCATATGAAAGCAGCAGATACAGATTCTTTTAAGTGTACATGGAACATTCTCCAGGATAGGTCACACGCTAGTCCACAAAACAAGCCTCGGTAAATTTAAAAAATTGAAATCATATCAATCATCTTTTCTGACTGCAATGCCATAAGTATTGAAATCAACAACAACAACAAAAACAAAAAACTGCAAAAAACACAAATGTGGACACTAAACAATATGCTACTAAACAACCAATGTATCACTGAAGAAATCAAAGAGGAAATCAAATAATACCTAGAGACAAATGAAAACAAAACCACGACACTCCAAAACCTATGGGATGCAGCAAAATCAGTTCTAAGAGGGAAGTTTATAGCAATACAAGCTTACCTCAGGAAACAAGAAAAATCTCAAAAAAACAGCCTAACCTTATATCTAAAGCAACTAGAGAAAGAAGAGCAAACAAAACCCAAAGTTAGTAGAAGAGAAAATCATAAAGCTCAGAACAGAAATAAATGAATTAGAGACTAAAACAAACAAACAAACAAAAAACAGTAGAAAAGATGGATGAAACCGAAAGCTGTTTTTTTGAGATAAAGAAAATTGATAAACCTTTAGCCAGATTCATCAAGAAAAAAAAGGGAGATGGCCCAAATCAATAAAATCAGAAATGAAAAAGAAGTTACAACTGACTTCACAGAAATACAAAGAATCATAGGTGACTATTATGAGCAACTATATGCCAATAAAATGGACAACCTAGAAGAAACTGACAAATTCTTGAAAGGTACAATCTCCCAAGACTGAATCAGGAAGAAATAGAAAATATGAAAAGATGAATTACCAAACTGAAATTGAATCAGTAATTTAAAAACTCCCAAAAAACAAAAGTCCAGAACCAGATGACTTCACAGGTGAATTCTACCAAACATTTAATGAAGAGATAACAGCTATCCTTCTGAAACTATTCCAAAAAATTTCAGGGAAAGGAACACTTCTGAACTCCTTCTATGCAGCTGCCATCAACTAGATACCAAAACCAGGCAAAGATATTACAAAAAAAAGAAAATTACAGGTCAATACCACTGATCAACATAGATAGAAAAATCCTCAACAAAATACTAGCAAACCAAATCCAACAATATATTAAAAGGATCATATACCATGATCAAGTGAGATTTATCCCATGGCTGTAAGGATTATTCAGTATTGGCAAATCAATCAGTGTGATACACCACATCAACAAATTGAAGAATGAGAGACATATGATCATCTCAATAGATGCAGAAAAGCTTTTGATAAAATTCAACATCCATTTATGATTAAAAAAAAAAACTCTCCAGAAAGTGGGCATGAAGGGAACAAATCTCAACATAATAATAGGCCATATATGACAAACCCACAGCTAATAGTGAAAGGCTAAAAGCATTCCCACAAAGATCAGGAACAAGACAAGGATGCCCACTCTCACCACTTCTATTAAATATAATTTTGGAAGTCCTAGCCACAGCAATCAGAGGAGAAAAATAAATAAAAGGAATCAAAATTGGAAAGGCAGAAATAAAACTGTCACTGTTTGTAGATGACATGATACTATACATAGAAAATCCTAATCATGCCACCAGAAAACTACTAGAACTCATAATTAATTTGGTAAAGGTGCAGGATACAAAATGAATATACAGAAATCTGTTGCATTTCTATACACTGACAACAAAATATCAGAAAGAGAAATTAAGGACACAATCCCATTTACCATCACATGAAAAAGAACAAAATATTTAGGAATAAACCTACCTAAGGGGGCAAAAGACCTGTACTCTGAAAACTGTAAGATGTTTATAAAAGAAATTGAAGACGAAACAAACAGATGAAAAGATATACCATATTCTTGAATTGGAAAAATCAATATTGTTAAAATGACCATACTACCCAAGGTGATCTACAGATTCAATGCAATCCCTATAAAATTATCAATGGCATTTTTCACAGAACTAGAACAAAAAATTTTTTAACTTGTATGGAAACACAAAAGACCCTGAATAGCCAAAACTATCTTGAGAAAGAAGAACAGAGCTGGAGGAATCAGGCTCCCTGACTTCAGACTATACTCAAAGCTACAGTAATCAAAACAGCATAGTACTGGCATAAAAACAGACACATAGATCAATGGAACAGGGTAAAAGCCCAGAAGTGAACCCATGCACATTAATCTATAACAAGGGAGGCAAGACTATACAGTGGAGAAAAGACAGTCTCTTCAATAAATGGTGCTGGGAAAACTGGACAGATACATGTTAAAGAATAAAAGGAGAACATTTTATCACACCATATACAATAATAAATTCAAAATGGATTAAAGAGGTAAATGTAACACCAGATACTGTATAACTCCTGGAGGAAAACATAGGCAGTACACTCTGTGACATAAATCACAGCAATATCTTTTTGGATCAGTCTCCTAGAGTAATGGAAACAAAAGTGAACATAAACCAATGGGGGGGACTTCCCTGGAGGTCCAGTGGTTAGGACGCCATGCTTCCACTGTAGGAGGCACATGTTCGATCCCTGGTTGGGGAACTGAGATCCCACATGCCGCACTGCAAAGCCAAAAGAAAAAAAAAAAAAACCCAATGTGACCTAATTACACTTAAAATCTTTTGCACAGCAAAGGAAACCATAAACAAAATGAAAAGACAACATACAGAATAAGAGAAAATATTTGCAAATGATGTGACTGACAAGGATTTAATTTCCAAAATATAGAAACAGTTCATACAACTCAATAACAGAAAAACAAACAGCACAAACAAAAAATGGGCAGAAGACCCAAATAGACATTTTTACAAAAAAGATATAGAGATGGCCAACAGTAACATGAAAAGATGCTCAACATCGCTAATTACTAGAGAAATGCAAATAAAACTTCAATGAGGTATCATCTTCCACTGGTCAGAATGGCTATCACCAAAAAGTCTACAAATAATAAATGCTGGAGAGGGTGTGGAGAAAAGGGAACCCTCCTACACTGTTGGTGAGAATGTTAATTGGTGCAGCCACTATGGAGAACAATATGGAGGTTCCTTAAAAACTAAAAATAAAGTTACCACATGATCCATCAATCCCACTCCTGGGCATATATCTGGAAAAGACAAAAACTCTAATTCAAAAAGATGCACCCCAATGTTCACTGCAGCACTGTTTACAATAGCCAAAGGCATGGAAGCAAACAAAACACCTGTTGATAGATGAGTGGATAAAGAAGAAGTGGTATATATATATATAAAATGGAATATATATATACATATATATATAATGGAATATTACTCAGCCATTAAAAAGAATGAAACAATGACATTTGCAGCAACATAGATGGACCTAGAGATTATCATACTAAGTGAAGTCAGACAGAGAAAGACAAATATATAATATCGCTTATATGTGGAATCTAAAAAAAAAGATACAAATGAACTTATTTATAAAACAGAAATAGACTCACAGCATAGAAAACAAATTTATGGTTACCAAAAGGGAAGGGATGGGGGAGGGATAAATTAGGAATTGGGATTAACAGATACACACTACTATATATAAAATAGATAAACAACAAGGACCTACTGTATAGCCCAGGGAACTGTATTCAATATCTTATAGTAACCTATAATGGAAAATAATCTGAAAAAGAATACATAAATGTATATATTTAAACTTAGTGACATAAAACAAAACAAATTTGTTAGCTTACAATTGTGTAGGTTAAAAATCCAACTGAATCACTTTGCTGTATACCTGAAATATTGTAAATCAACTATATTTCAATTAAAAAATAGAAAAACGGGCAATCAAAGGTTGTTGAAACATGATGTGGAGTATCAAGAGAAACTTTACAATATGTCTAGATCACTGAATTTATGATCTAATGCTAACCTAAAATGGTGTTTCCCCTAATTTTTCTTATAGAATTTATTTTAGAACAGTCTTAGGTTTACAGAAAAATTGAGCAGAAATCACACAAAATTTCCATATATCCTCCTACAACCAACCCCACACACATTTTCCCATATTATTAGCAACATCTTGCATTAGTTAGATATTTGTTACAATTGATAAGCCAGTTATTATTAATTAAAGTCCATAGTCTATATTAGGGTTCACTCTTGGTATTGTACATTCTATGGGTTTTGATAAATGTGTAATGATATGTATACACAATTATAGTATCATATAGCGTAGTTTCAGTGCCCCCAAATCCCCCATGCTCCACCTATTCATCCCTCTATCCCTTCCACTGTGTTCCTAGCAACCACTGATCTTTAAACTGTCTCCATACTTTTGCCTTTCCCAGAATATCATACAGTTGGAAACATATAGTATGTAGCCTTTTCAGACTGGCTTCTTTCACTTAGCATTTAAAGTTCTTCCACGTCTTTTTGTAGCTTCATAGCTTATTTATTTTTATCACTAAATAATATTCCATTGTATGGATGTACCTCAGTTTATGTATCCACTCACCTATTAAAGGACATCCTGATTGCTGTCAAGTTTTGACAATTATAAGTAAACATACTGTAAACATTCATGTGCAGGTTTTGTGTGGACATAAGTGTTCGGTTCCTTTTTGTAAATACCAAGGAGCACAATTTTTGGTTCTTATGGTAAGAGTATACTTAGTTTTGTAGAAACTGGCAGTCTTCCAGAGTGGCTGTACCATTTTGCATTACCACCAGAAATGAATGAAAATTTCTATTGTCCCACATCACCAACATCTGGTGATGTCAATTTTAGCCATTCTAATAAGTGTGCAATTATAACTCTTTGATGTTTTAATTTGCAAGTACAGGTATCCTCCACTTTTTGAAGGTTCACTTTACATAACCACTATGCTTTTCACAAAAGATCTACATTAGTACCTGTTTTCGCTAACTGAAAGAAATCCAAGAGGATTTTCAGTTTTATAATAAAAGTTATTGTTTCTTTGTTTTACACCATTTTGGCTTATAAAAGTTTTCACAGGAATGCCCTACTTTTGGAAAGCAGGGGAAACCCGTACTTGATGAGTATGATGTTGAACATCTTATGTATGTCAGTATCCACAGAATCCCTTGCTGGGAATTTCTCTTAATTATTTTTAATTTAAAAATGTCTTATTCCTTCCTTTAGCTTCATGAAAATAAAACCTTTGAGAATTTATAAAGATATTTTAATTTTGATAATTACCACTTATAAAATATAATTCTCTATTTTTTAAATACATATTTTAAAATAAAATGTATACATTGCTCATACGAAAGGAAATCTTATCTATTATACAAATAATTGTTCCAATTATTCACTTTGTAATTATATGAAAATAGTATCAATGAAATAAGTAAATGGAAAAACTATTAAAAGGGACAGATATTCCAGACAATATTAGCTTCTGTGTGAGAATGAAGTTTTATTTCATGTGCCACTGAAAACTTGCTTTGAAATATTTCTTTAAAATAATATTAAAATGTTAATGAGGAGGGAAAAATCAAACTTTAGCTTCAAGATATATTGAAACAGAGGCATCAGGTATTATCAAGTTTTTATATAATTTCCTATACCCAATAGAAGACATTTAAATTCAGCACTTAAGCAGACTAAATTTTTTGTGGCAAACTGATCAATTTGAGTTTTCATCATTTTCATTTTGAAAAATGGCTCATTAAAGCAACTTATGATGATTGTTCATTGGCTAAGACAGAAAAATATTACAAACCATTATAATAATCTAGCTTCAGGAAAATTAGTAGAATCACTTCAGTGGAATAGAAAGTAATCAAATCTGGATTGTACCTACAAAACTGAAAGAAGCTCATTATCTTCAGTCATTCTAACCAACGGTACAATTTCCAGACACAAAATTAGAGACATTTAATTTTTTTCTTTAATGCACTCCCTAAAGCATTTAACCAGTTAGCTCATTTTGCTGATATATTCTTCAAAATTCACATAGTTTACTCATTTCTTTACACAAAGGTGTAGAGAAAGCACATAGTATTTGGATTTGGAAAAACCAACATCGTGTTCTGACTTCATTATTTATGGGCTACATCAACTTGAATAATTTCTTTATCTTTTCAGAAAAGAGTTTTCTCAAATTAAAAGTGAAAAATTCGATGCATATGTCAGAGAGTTCCTATCAAAATCAGATGAGATGAATATGAAAAATTCCTTGGTAAATGATAAACACGAGTGTTGACTTTTTAGTCATTTATTTTCAGACTCTCATAACTCTGGTTGCAACCATTATTATGTTATGTATAAATTGCTACATTTTCATAACCAATTTCTCTCACCTTCCAACTTATCTTACAAATAAAAATAGAGATAATATTCCTAAACAAACAGTGTCATTATATGTCATACATATTGAGAAATAGGCAAAGAAAACAAAAGGAACTGTATCAGTAAATTAACACTCATTTTTGTGTGATTGAAATATGTTTGACTTGTATTTTCTTTTTTGTACTTTTGATTTAAAAAAACTATCCTGCATTACATATACATTAATCTCATAATCA
Source organism: Balaenoptera musculus (assembly GCF_009873245.2). Classification (NCBI taxonomy): domain Eukaryota; kingdom Metazoa; phylum Chordata; class Mammalia; order Artiodactyla; family Balaenopteridae; genus Balaenoptera; species Balaenoptera musculus. The sequence continues at coordinate 71,665,002 of NC_045794.1, forward strand.
GAAAAGAGATACTTTACTTATAATTTATTTGAAAGAAATACCCTTTTGAAATGCCTATCATTTTCTCAAAATAATATCCGTGGTGAATCATAATGCATAACTATTAAAAATCAATAGTCAACTATTGATATTGTATGTCCACCCTTAGCTTGCATGAGTCTACAATTAAATATAACAAAGTTTTTGCCTTCAAAATATGTCAAATAAATGTATATTATAGATTTAAATGAGAAAATGAGATTTAATAGAAGTTAATAATTACTACAACATAGAGTTAATCTCCATATTTTGAAGGCAGCCTCTCTTTCGATATAAATATCCTTAAAAATCATTCTGCTTAGTAAGCCGTCTCAAGAGTAAAAAGTGGCTCCTGTCCCAGGTGTTATGTTACGTGTAAAAAGGACACCTTTGTTTAATAATATGGACTTAGAAACACAGAGATGTAAAACAGATTGTTGAGCACTCTACTGGTGCCAGTCTAGCTTGGTTATGATGGTCCTAATAGTGTCATTTGTCAGCAGCTTTCCCCTTCTCCTCTACCACTGAGTAAGCAGCTTACACAGTCAAGCCAAAAACTGAGATGCAATATTAGATACCATCTGTGTTGTTCGTCTGATTTCAATCCAAATTGTCCTCAAGCCAATCACGGAACTGAATGAAGAATTTGATTGTGATTAGGGTGAGAAATGAAAACGACATGAAGCTAAAAGATCAGCATCAAGCTTCCAGGCACAAAGAGGTGGTTTGCATGTTTTGAAAATTCCAGTGTGAAGAGATTTTAGACCTAGAAAATTACAACATGCACAGAGATGGACAAAAATATTAAAAAATGCATATGTTTGTGTAGGTGGACACTCACTCTGTAGAAGTGTTGTTTTTAAATGTCTACTTATTTCAACAAAGTGTTCTTTCTAATTGTTTTAGCAAAATATCTGGCAATGTTGAAATACAGGATAATGAAAACTAGTGTGTATCTCTGTGTGCATGTAAAAATTTAATTCTAAGATACTTATTTCCTTAAATACTTGAGGACTGCAGGCAAATAAGAATCAGTGCATCGACCTGTGTCCTAGTGATATACATCTGCTCTGTATGTGAGCCACTACTGAGCCATCTGAAAAGCATATAAAGTAGCCAGTTGTTTATTTTATTAAGAATAATTGAAAAGAAGATAAGTCACAACATTCTTATTTATTTTGGTCACTGCTGGCTTTTTTGGGGGGGAGGGAGTGAGTTATTGGCTATTTTTGTCTATTATCTTCATATTTTCCATCTTTTTTTTTTCCAACATATTTTGAGCAGTATTCTTGATTAATGTTGGATGGGTGGTGATTAGGGACAATAACATGACACAGAACAAGATAAAAGTTTATAGATTTAAAACACTGTTACATTTAAGTGTTGATTATTTTTATATTAAACACATTTTATTTATATGAAAGGAGTAAAAGACAAAGAAACATTTGCTTTTGGACACCAACAAAATATATCATTTTAGGCCTCAGAAAATTATTTCCACAGGCATATATTACCCAATAAAGTATACTGGGCACTTTATATTACTGCAAATTATTGGGATCATTTATGTAAGCTCCATAATGTATGTAAATATTAATGCATAAAGAAAGCAAGTATAGAAATAGTTCTATGAATTCTCTTCCCCCAAGACTGCCAACTTTTATGGACACAGATATTTTTATCAACAGAATGCATGTGATCTGAGTTAAATATATGATTTTCAGTTTGACACTGAAAAAAAATCACTTTCATTAGGAAATCACCATGGTATATTATCAAAGCTTATAATATTTGCAAAGATTGTTAAGCAGCATTTAACAAAACGTGATCAGAAGCAAGTGTTCTAGGAGATATTTGTTCTTGTTGTTTATTTGTTTGTTTTTTCCATAGTGGTAAGTATTTTCCAGTTACATTCTACTTTACAGAGAGGTGTATTAGGTTTGAGGGCAAAGATTGATACTGATATTTATCGTCTAAGTGACACATTAATCTTGCTAGGAAAATATTTTTAATAAGAACCTAGTATGATAAATGCATTGCCATGAGCTAGTTATCAAGGTTTTAATGTTGAACAATCTACTTTAAATGAAATGACTTGGAACAAGTTTGACACTTTCAGAAAAACTATGTGTAACTCTCTCTACAAGATGGTGGCTCCCTTATTAATGAAATTAAATTTTGATTTTATGATTTCACATTACAATACTGCAAAGTTGTATTAAAAGTAAGTTTGTGCACTTTAACCTCAAACTGGAGAACTTTCAGAGCAGATGTATTACTACTTCTATTAATAGGAACCCCCAGGGAAAGCACTTACCACAGTGCCTGGCTTAAAATAGTGCTCACTAAATAATGGCTGCTGTCATTATTACTTAATGGCTGTTATAACTAACATACACTGTATCCAAATTCCCTTTTCCTAAGTTATACATATTAACATCTCAAGAAGAAATTAAACTTCCATTTTTTGTTTCCACATGTAAGGAGCTTGAAAGCTGCCACTCTCTCCTAACAAGTAAAAAGCTGAACAAACTGAAAAATCAACAACTCTTGGATCCACTAGAAAGGTTTGAACACAGGGCAAACTGCTGCCCCCAAGATTGGTGAGACAGACAGACAGACAAATACGGAAAATCATGACTTACCTGAGAGGAAACCACCACGGGAACCCATGCCGGGTTAGGAAAACCTGAACTGTAATTGCTGGAGATTCAGCGTAGGTACCTCTGAGATTAAAAACTCTGGGATACCCAATTAACAGGGGGAACCCCTATAATATTGTGAGATTTACCTCTTACAGCTTCAACTGACTCCACAGTAAATATCAGAGAAAAATTCCCTCAGGCTTCCAGCAGTGGAGGGGAAAGGAACCATTTTGAAAAATGCCAGAGCACGCAGTTCTTAACAAGGACTGCCCTCAGGGGAAACTAGTTAACCAAAGCCTAACCCAATCGGCTAACTGATCTGGAGAAAGGAAATACCCAACTCCGGACTATTCTAGCCATCCTATACCACCTAAGGAGGAAGGGGGAAAAAAAATTGAAAACATTTGTGATGTTCACAGTCCAGAGGTTTAGGCTTAAGTAAAAACTGAGATTTAATGATAGGACTATAGAATGCTTCCCCTCCCTCCACATCTTACTACCACATTATGAAAGGCCTGTTTGCAGCAGCTCCTTTTACCCAGCACATCATGTCAGGCCATAAAGAAAGAATTACAAGGCATACCAAAATGGTAAAAAAAAAAAACACAATTTGAAGAGACACAACAAGCATCAGATAAGAGTTATACTGAAGTATGCATTTTGGGGGCTGTCAATATAAACGGTATTGTGTTCTTAATTTCAAATTCCACTTGTTCATTACCGGTATATAGAAAAGCAATTGACTTTTGCTTGTTAACCTTGTATCGTACAACCTGGCTATAACTGCTTGTTAGTTCCAGGAGTTTTTGATCAATTCTTCTGGATTTTCTACATAGATGATCTTGTCATCTTCAAACAAAGACAGTTTTATTCCTTTCTTCCCAATGTGTAAACCTTTTATTTCCTTTTCTTGTTTCTTACTGCATTAGCTAGAATTTCAAGCACAACATTGAAAAGAAGTGGTAAGAAAATACGTTCTCACCTGATCTTAGTGAGAAAACAAAGCTCTCACCATTACGTGCGATGTTAGCTGTAGGATTTTTGGTACATATTTCTTATCAAGTTGAGGAAGTTCCCTTTTATTCCTAGTTTAGTGAGAGTTTTTATCATGAATCGGTGTTGGATTATGTCCAATGCTTTTTCTGCATCTATTGATGTGACTGTGAGATTTTCTTTTTTATCTTATTGATGTGATGGATTACATTAATTGATTTTGGACTGTTGAAGTAGCCTTGCATACCCAGGATAAATCCCATTTGGTCATGGTGTATAATTTTTTTATACATTGTTGGATTCAATTTGCTAATTTTTTTTGAGGATTTTTGCAGGTATGTTCAGGAGAAATCTAAGTCTTTAGTTTTCTCGTAATATCTTTGGTTTTGGTATTTGGCTAACACTGGCCTCATAGAATGAGTTAGAATGTATTCCCTCTGAGGGAACATCTGAGAGCAGACATATGGTTTCTATTTTTTTCTTTTTTTTTTTTAGTTTGTTGAGATGTGTCTTATGTCCAAAAATACGATATATCTTCCTGCATGCTCTATGTGAACTTGAGAAGAATGTGTATTGTGCTGTTGTTGAAGTAGTCTATAGATGTCAATTATATCCTGTTGATTAATGATGTTGTTGAGTTCAATTATGACCTTACCGACTTTCTACCTGCTGAATCTTCTACCATATTTGTAAAGTGAAAACATGAAATCACATTTCCCTCAGTACAGGCTATAGAAAAACACCAAAGTACAATTCAAGGAAATGGATTGTTTTGAGCATTAAAGTGACATATTTCCCTAATATTCTAGCATAATCCAAAGACAGATCTGTTTTTGTTTGTTTCTACATTCTCTAGATTTAGATAGATGTATATTTCAGAAAGAAAAAAATTATATTTTAGGCCAAATGGTAAGACATTATTATAAATTAGTTTTCGCAATTAGACCAGGGCTAGGATACCAATGGTAACCTAGCCCTTATTCTTATCTCTTTTCATCTTTACCATCTAAAAGAAGATATCTCACCTTATTCTCCAAGGAAAATAAGGGATAACAAAGGAGATAAGAACAGAGAATTTGACAAAATGAATTCCAGAAAAAAAAAATCAAGTAAACTATAAGCTTCTAAAACAATAAGGAAACGGTATTTTTCCTTTATTTTTTCCATAATAAGCATCATTTTATTCCATGTTTCTAATGCATAATAAGTCTGTACTATTTTAATGATACATAATTTCTTGTAGCCAAGTAATTACTTTCTTCCCATTTGTTCATGGAATTCCTAAGTAGGCATCAGGTAAAGTTACCTGAATAAAATTATTTTAAATTATTTTAAAAATGAATGCAGCCACCTATATACATAATAAACATAATATTAACATATTCAATAATAATACTAATAATAATTAAATAGTTATTATTAATATTGCCACCTATAATTAACAGACTAAATATAAGTGTTCATGGCAAAAGCTTTCACACAAGTTTCTTAGCTGGTAAAAAAAGAAAATTTGGGAGTACTGAATTAGAATAAGAAGCTAAGAAATTTATTTGTTTTTTGGGGGTTGTGCTGTTTCTTATTCTTCAAACAGAATTCAAGAGGTACATTATCTTTTCAAATATGTAGCAACTTCTATTGCTATAAAATTAAAGATTCAATACTGCAAATTACAGAGGTATAATTCCCACCATAACATCCACTTGCAATCTTTTCACGGATTGATTCCATTTATCTCCAGAAATTTTCCCAAGTGCCTATTTATAGTCTGAGCACTGCATTGGTGAAGATAATTTGCTCATAGCACATTATCTATCCTCAGAAGGCAAACAGAGAGAAAGAGAGAGAGAGAATGGTCTTAATATGACAACTAGTATGTTTGCAGTATGAATGAGGTGTTGGAGGAACAAGGAGAAAGCTGCTAGTTCTGCCTGTGAAGGTTGATAAAGGACCAATAAATGAAATGACACGTGTTGGGGCTTGAAATTTGAAAAGGAAGTGGAAAAGGAAAGGACATGGAATGAAAAGGAAGAACATTTAGGATTTATGGCAGATTTATTCATTTTGTAGGTAAAGAAAAAATAAATATTAAAGAGCTAAAAAGGAAAATGGTAAGGAAATACAGACACTTGCAAAGATACAACAGAGAATAGGGTGATAGGAGACAGGAGCTGTCTACAGCAGTGTAGGTGATGAGAAGGTGCAGTGTGTAGAGAACTTAAATAATTGTTACATAATTGCTAAAGTTACTCTTGAGTTTCAATATATATATAACCTTAAAACTAACACATTTTTATTACTTATACTTTAAAAAAACTTTGTATTCTACCTAGAAGAATACGCACACTCATTCAAGAACAAATTCATAGCAGTTCAAAATCATTCAGTCTTGCTTTGGGCACAGTGTGTCTCCAGCTCCTGTGGTACTTCATATTCCAGTGTTTAAATAATAGATTAGAAGTAAACAATGATAGCACAGTGATTGTAAAGACAAAGAAACAAAATTTGTGTTACTTAATTTTTATTCTGAGTCCACATGGAGGTTTTACATGTATTTAAAATTTAAAGCAGTGAGTGGAAACTGTGGGTGCAATACTTTCCTTTGCTAAGGATTATTTTAGTAATTTCTTTAACATTTAAATTTTTACTTCTTTTTACCCTCTGTGTTTGGTGAAACTAAGAAAACATGCATCAGTGGTACAATTTGCTATTTGCCTAAAATATATCTTTCAGAGATATTCCGGTTTTATTAAAATTCACTTATGAATTATTGTGAAGCTATTATTGATGGCTGTGATGGATTGATTGTAGGTAGATATTCTCCCACTTTAAAATAAATTAATTGAATGGAAAAGAAGTAAAGTAGTACTCTTTCCTTTTTTTGTGTGTTATGATATATTATTTCATTGTTTACTTTAAAAAAATTTTGCTTAATTATTTTTCTACTGGCATGAATATAAAAATAAAGTAAAACAAAACAAAGACTTCACTGCCTGCATTTACTTTCTAGCCATTATTTTCAGTTCATTTCACAGTTATTACTGAATATACATGTGTCATAATAGGAAGAAATGAAAATTGATCCGCTTCAGTTGTTCAATACTCTAGATATACTCCGCAGAGACTGGAAAACTTTTCTATAAAGAGCCAGATGGTAAATATTTTAGGGTTTGTTGGCCATACTGTCTCTGTGACAACTACTTAGTTCTGGAGTTGTATCATGAAACTAGCCATAAACATACATACACAAATGGTTGTGTCTGCTATCCAATAAAACCTGACTTACAGAAAAAAAAACAGGCAGCATGCTGGATTTAGCCCCCTGGTCACCATGTGCTGAAGCTTAGAATATGAGTGACAGGCATGCACTAACAAGAAACACTTTATAACTCATTTTCTTAAAGTAGTTTAATTACCAAATAAAAGGGAGAAACCACTAACTACTTCAGTACATTTCATAGAAAGGTAATTAGCTACTTCTTTTCCCAGAATGAAGCAAATAGGCTGACCAGATTTTCTTCTTAATATCTATTTCTTAATTTAAATTTTAATCTTAATGATAAAATATATATTAGAGGATTAATTTATATGTGAGGATACAAAAATGCTGCATTATATATAATCTAGTCTCTTAAAATATTTGGTTGGTCAAAATCAATTCACTACAGTATGACAAGAGCTGGACCTATCTTTCTAAATTTATTTAAATGTACTCTGTATTTGCACATACAAATGAATAATGAAGATTGAAATTAATATAGAATATTGTATAATAATCAATACTTTTAAAACATCTTCTATATTATGGCTATGAAAATTACATTATATGTTGGAAAGGCAAAAGAAAAAAATGGGCAAAACACGTAAAATTTAACACTGACATATGTTCTATTAGGTTTTCCTTCTCTCTTTGGAAAAATTATGTTCACCATGAAATTTGCATTCATTTGGAAGGCCACTAGATTTCAAGTCCAAAATATTGATTTTATCATTATCAGTTTTACTTCTTAGTGTAAGCTTGATAACTCCTTTTCTTGCTTGTTGATTACTCTATGTATTACTCTCAGAATGACCAAAAAATAACTTTTTGTGAGTCTTCTCAGCACTAGTTCTAAAACTTAAAGACTACTAGCATCACTAAACAGTACTATTTAAATGCATTCTTAGGCTCCGTACCTATAAGTTCTGTTATATGTTTCGGGCAGGGATCAGAAGTCTGATTTTATTTTTTTTTAAATAAGTGCAGTGGTTCATGGATCAAATCTAAGAAATACTTAGCATGTGAAAGACACTGTAAAAGGTGCAATATGCAAGGCTATTGAACTAAAAATATTTAGTTCAGTGGATGAATAATTTTCAAAATGTTATTCATCCACTGAACTAAATACCTTTTGCTTGTTTGCTTAGAGAAGAATGAAAAACAGTTGCATAAAAAATAAGATTTTTTGTTTGTTTTTTATTATTCTAGTTAATTCAGGAACAGTACAAGACATATCATCTGGATTTTATATACTTCAAATCATGCACTAGTTTTACTTTATTTGGTTACAAAATTTCTGAATTTCCTATGTTGGCGTTTGAAATAACTATTTCAAAACCTAGGCTTTATTAAGCAACATACAGTAATTTGTCTCATTTTGTCCCTTACCTTACTCTTTAAAGAAACGTACATATTTAGGAGGAGTAGACTTATTGTGATGAAGACTGACTTTACTATGGGATGTCAGAAGTGAATTCTGTATTATATTGTTGAATCCTAGGAATCATAAAAGAGAACAGATTGTCCTTGTCCAGGAAGTTTTGTCTTTAACACTTTATCAGAAGTTCACAGAGAAGATTAGGGAAAAAAAAAATCTAACACCTTTTATTATTTACTTCACTTATAAATATCAGAGAGGAAGAATAAAAGAAACTTAATGAATAGAAAGCATATTCAATCATTTCTCATCTCACACCAAATAAAGTTTATTACTCTGATTTCACACCACAGACTTATAGAATTGTATCATCTCAATGGTCTTCTTGATTGAGAGAAAATGCTTCATTAAATTTAAATATAGCAACCTAATAACAATAGTAAAACCAGAGAAAATAATGACTGACGTTAAAAGGAGCACACATATCACTCTTTGGAACATATTCAACTTCTAGATAAAATGGAAAGTTTAATGTTCACAATTACATAATAAATGCAAAGAATTATGGTATGAGATAAGGATATAAAAATCAAACTTAATTTGAGAGCAATTTTCAATGTAGAGAGACCTTGTTGATTGTTTTTGAAATGGAACTGTAGAAGAAAGAACAAACAATTATAATCCCTAGGTTACTAGGTTTGGCAACTAAGTGAATAGTAATAAATTTCACTGTGATGAGCAATAATGAAAGAGGAACAGAGTGTGCTTTTTGAGGGGTTGCAGACACAGTTCATTTTTTTAAACAAATAGTGTTTGAGGTGCATTGTAGGCCTCCAATTAGAAATGCCAAATAAGAAGTTGGCTACACGCATCTGGGACTCAGAAAAGTGTAGGCTGGAGATGACCCCCAAAACTATTTCTCAGGCCTCAGGTACAAATTGTTAATGCCTTCTGGACTTCTTTTATGTCTCAAAATCACTAATAATTTAGTAAATTCAATGCCTAACCCAAAATATGCTTCTACCTAAATCTAGTTATCACCCATTATTCCCTGTTTCATTACAAATGGCATTTCTAAACATCCAGTTCTATAAGCCAGAGACTTAAGGCACTCTTTCCTGAAAGCCATCTCTGACATTTAGGGGTTTCCTCCTACATACTCACCTCTCCTTTCTGCTACCATGAGAGACTGATCTGACAGCTTTACCATCTAAATATTTATGAAATCCATCTGCTTTCTCCTTCTCAACTTTTATTTTATTATAATGTGACAGTTTCCTAAATGGTCTTATCTTTACTCTTTCTCTTCACATTGTATTTTCCTAACTGAATCCAGAGCTATGTTTTTAAAATATGAATCTGATCATGTAGCTCTTCTGCTTACGCATTTTATAATAATGGCAACCCTGTGACCTTAGGATAAAGACTTAATCCTTAAACTGGTCTAAAAAATGGGTATTACCTATACTTGCCTATGCCCTAATTTTATCTTGTTTCACTCCTTCTTTCTTTCATTTCACCCACAATGACCAATTTTTCATTCAAAAATTCCATGCTCCTCTATATATATCACTAGGGATTTTTCAATGTAAAGAATTGAAACTGAATTGAGCTACCTTCAGCAGAAAAATAAATTATCACGAATTATATGGGAGAGCTCACAGAACTGACAAGAAGGCCAGGGAAACAGGTGCAGAATAAAACAGAAAAAAGTGATTCTCTGGAATCTACACAGTATAATCAACTCAACAGTTTCATATCAGTGTCCATACAAGAATGAATGAGCTCCAATTTTATTTTTATACTTAAAAAAAAATCTGTTCAAAATTCATGTTTCAAGAAGAGAACATGTGACTGGCCTAACTTGGAGTACATATACATTCCCTAGCAAGGGGAAGAAGGAAAACTTGTTCAACAACACTGCTAACACCTTACAGAGGAGGGGAGATAATCCTCCATAAGTAAATTAAAGGGCTATTACAAAACAGTCTGCAATTTATGATAGATGGCCAAAATTTTAAAAGCCCAATATACTGCCTCAGGACTTTTATTCTGCTGCCATCACCGCCTACAATATTCTATCTTCCTTTTAATAAGTTAATTCCTGCTTTTGCTTGTGAGCTTATCTCAAATATATGTCCCACCAAAAAACCCTTCCCATATCAGTTCTAACTTTGATATATTCACTGAGTCTAGCACACTTTTCCTACATAACAATGATCACAGATTGTATCTGGCAATTTACTCATATACTTATTTGATTGGGATTAATGAACACATCATTCTTTTTTCAAACTGTATTCCCAGGGGGCTTCCCTGGTGGCGCAGTGGTTGAGAATCAGCCTGCCAATGCAGGGGACACGGGTTCGAGCCCTGGTATGGGAAGATCCCACATGCCGCGGAGCAACTGGGCCCATGAGCCACAATTACTGAGCCTGCACGTCTGGAGCCTGTGCTCCACAACAAGAGAGGCCGCAATAATGACAGGCCCGCGCACCGCGATGAAGAGCGGCCCCCACTTGCCGCAACTAGAGAAAGCCCTCGCGCAGAAACGAAGACCCAACACAGCCATAAATAAATAAATAACTTTAAAAACAAAAAAAAAGAGTCACCTGGGACGTTTCTTAAAAAAAAAAAAAAAATTGTATTCCCAGTAACAAACACAGTACCTCTCACAAAGTAGGTGTTCAACGTACACTAGCTGAATAAATAAATAAGCATATGGGTGCTTTTTGATATCATAAGGGTGAATGCTGTGTTAAGTAGTTTGTGCAGAGTAAGCTACAGTAAGCTACAGTAATCAAGACAGTGTGGTACTGGTGAAAAAATAGATAGATCAGTGGGACAAAATACAGAGCCCAGAAACATACCAACACAAATATGGTCAGCTGATCTTTGACAAAGGAATAAAAGCAATACAAGGGAGCAAAGATAGTTTTTTCAACAAATGGTACTGGAACAATTGGGCACGTGCACACACACACACACACACACACACACACACACACACAGAAAGAAGCTAGACACAAACCTTATACTCTTCAAAAAAAAAATCCCCAAAGTATCACTGACCTGAATGTAAAACGTAAAACTATAAAACTTCTAGAAGAGAATATAGGAGAAAACCTAGATGACTTTGAGTTTGGCAATTACTTTTTAGATACAACACAAAAGCCACCATCCATGAAAGAAAGATTAGTAAGTTGGACTTCACTAAAATTAAAAACTTATGTCCTGCAAAAGATGATATCAAGAGAATGAGAAGACAAGCCACGAAGAGGAGAAAATATTTGCAAAAGACATATCTGATAAGGTACTGTTTTCTAAACTATACAAAGAACGCTTAAAACTCAACAGTAGGAGCACAAACAACTGCATTAAAAAATGGACCAAAGACCTTAACACATTCTTTACCAAAGAAGATATACAGATGGCAAATAAAAAGATCCACATCATATGTCATCAGAGAAATACATATTAAAACACTGAGATATGACTACACACCTATTTGAATGGCTAAAATCCAGAACACCAGCAACACCAAATGCTGACAAGGATGAGGAGCAACAGGAACTCTCTTTCATTTGCTGGTAAGAATGTAAAATGGTATAGCAACACTGAAAGACAGTTTGGTAGTTTCCCACAAAATTAAACATACTCTTACCATATGATCCAGCAATCATGCTCCTTGGTATTTACTCAAAGGATTTGAAAACATGTCCACACAAAAACCTGCACACAAATGTTTATAGCAACTTTGCTCATAATTTCCAAAACTTGAAAGCAACTAAGATGTTCTTCAGCAGATGAATGGATAAATTGTGATATATCTAGACAACAGAATATTTTGCAACACTAAAAAGAAATGAGTTGTCAAGCCACAAAAAGACATGGAGAATCCCTAAATCCACATTGCTAAATGAAAGAAACCGATCTGAAAATGCTACATACTGTATGATTCCAACTATATGACATTCTGCAAAAGACAAAACTATGAAGACAGTAAAAAAGACCAGTGATTGTTAGAGGTAAGGGAGGAGAGGGGGATGAGCAGGCAGAGCACAGAGGATTTTTAGAGCAGTGAAAACATTAGGTATAATTCTATGATGGTGGATACACGTCATTACAAATATGGCCAAACTCATAGAATGTACAAGACCAAGAGTGATTTCTAGTGTAATCTATGGACATTGTATAATAATGATGTGACCATGTAGGTTCACTGGTTGTAACAAATGTGGCACTCTGGTGGAGAATGTTGATGATAGGAGAGGCTCTGTCCATGTAGGGAGAGACAGTATATGAAAAAATCTCCTTATTTTCCTCTCAGTATTGCTGTAAACCTAAAACTGCTCTAAAAATAAAGTCTGTTAGAAAAATAAGCATGGCATGGGAACATTTCAGTGATGAAAAATGAAATAGGAACCCAAAGGAACACTCAGGCAGTAGGAGGAAACCAGGATTCTGTTGAGTCACAGAAGCCAAGGGAAGAGTGTTTGAGGGAGAAATCAGTCATACCACATGACACAGGGCAAATGTAAACTAGGATTGATGAAAAGCCATTGCATTTAGCATAAAGAAGATTATTAATAATCTAGGGAGTGAATTTCAAAGAATTAATGGGAGACGTTAGAACTGAGAAATATAAATTGTTCATAGCTTAGCTTGGAGAAGTCTATAACATGAACAGTAGCTGGGTTCTTCTTGCAGGAAGGACAGGAATTCCAAGGACTTTTTGTTTGTCCTTCATAGTTGTGTTGCTGCTACAGTGTTTGAGGAGAAACAAACTAGAATAAGTTGAAATACGCATGTAAAAATTTAAAATGGAAGGAAAATTTGAGCACATGGATGATAAAGGAGTAAATTGATTGAGGGAGAGAAGAAAGTAGAAATATCCAAGTCATTACCTTAAGAGAGGAAGGGGCTTCTCCAATTTTAAGGAAGGGGAATACAGGTTTAGAACTAGAAATGTGAGGGAGGTTTGGCCTATTTGGCACAGAAAGACAAAATAATTTGTCTATTAATATAATCCAGGCAAAAAGAAAATGAGGGGTTGGAAGGGTACCACTAGCAATACAGAGAAATAAAAAGATGGGAGAAATAGCCTAGAAATTAAAATGACAGACAACATTGACTCCCAGCTTCATGAGACTTGAAGTATAATCATATTTTGCCCTCTTTAAGAAAAGAACAGAAAATTAAAAACATAAAAATAAGCATGAGGCCTTGGGAGAAATCCGTGCATCTGAGGCACCCTGAGGCTTAAACTTCCTTAGCTTCATGGCAAATGTGCTTCTTGCCACAAGGCTTCCTGATAAATTTGGCACAGAGTAGGAATGGAAGAGTTCACATTTTTAAAAAAAGACTGCTCTAGATGTGCTGTGGAGAATGGATTGGAATGGAGGTATAGAAGTTGGGAAGTAAACAAGGGGGAAAAAAGCAAGAGAAATGAGACTAAAACACATGAAAGAAAATGTCTATCTTTCTCCCCCCAAAACAAGCCCAATTAGAAACACAATATATTCCTTCAAGGCTAAAGGCAAATGAACATTTTTATTTTTTTTCCAAAATATAATAAATAATAGTTGTGTCATATTTTAAATAATCAGATATTGAATATAAATATTTTATGATTTTAATTTGCCTAGAGTGTCATGGCAAACTAAATAAATTTAATAAAATTCCTTGAGGTGAACTTCAAAATGACACAAAATAAATATGTATGTGATGTTGAAAAGTTTTCTTAGTTATATTCCAACAGGAACAAAATTGTTTAAGAGTAACATGAAGGTTTTTTTTTAATTAAAAATTTTGTTGGAATAATTTTAGATTTTCATGAAGTTGTAAGAAATAGTACAAGGAGATTCGTTATGCATTTTGCTCAGTTTCCCCGAATGGTAACATTTTGCAATCCTTTAGTGTAATATCACAACCAAGATATTGATATTGATACAATACTCTGATCTATTCAGATGTGCTCTGTTTTACTTGTAATCATTTTGCTGTGTGTCTCTGTGTGTTTTTATGTTCTATGAAATTTTATCACATGTATAGTTTCTTGTATCCACCACCACAGTCAAGATACTGGGCACTTGCAACACCATATACATGAGTTATTTTTAAAGTAAAATGATATGAAATACTTCATTTCTCTATGTAGAAAATAGATAAGAAAAGAGGTATTTTTCCCTAACGACTTTATTATACAACCTAGTCATAAATTGGTGAATTAAAGTTTTGTGAACTCAAAGAGTAGGAACATCTAAAAGCAGCATCACACTCGAGGTCACTTCTTGCAATGAAATGTAACTACCAATTAACGGCATACAAATTGGGAGTGAGAAGACTAGTTTCTAAGATATTCCAACAAGTCAGACATTAGAATCAAATTAATAGACTGAGACACTAAGCACAATAGACATAATACATGAACTGATTTCTGACTATAACCAGTTCCACAGGTACTCTCTCCCTACCTTAAAAACAACTAAAACCTCATGTATAATTGTATGAGAAAGGGCATTACACTCATTTTTATATAGGTATGGTGTTTTACCAGTGGAAAACATTTATGTAAAGTACATGCTTAATGTATAATTATTCAAGCTACACAGTGTTTAGAATATATCCTGTATAAATATGTGAATAGTTACATCATGTTTAAATAGAGAAAGATATATTCTGCTATTGAAGAATACATTTACATAAGGTGCATGTTTAAAGTATAATTATTCATGTTACAGATTATTGAGAATATGTGCTGTATAGATATGTAAATAGTTATATTTTATACTTGCATTTTTAAAGGAGCTTTCATTAAGAGACCATTACTGTTTGCACTTGCAATATTTTCTTTTGGTTTTATTATGAAAATAATTCTCAGGGTTGGGAGGGTGTGGAATGATAGAACAAAAATAGCATATCTTTACCATACTCTCTTCCACAAAAAAACTTTTTCCTATGGCAGCAGTTGGACTTTCATTGAGTAAATCACCTTCCTTACTTCCCTTTTTTATGCTCAAGGGCACAGGGTTTAGCATAGTTCCTATTCAAGGACATCGTTGTGGGAAAGGTGTTCGTCCCTAAAGCAGGTGAACCCCACAGAGGCTGAAGCATCATTTCTGGTCAGATGACTATGGGTTCCATTTCACAGTCTTCGATGGAGAGCTCAGAGTCTCTACTTGTAATGGTAGATTTTTCTGTGGAATGTGTTAGGAGTGGTCATGGTCCTATTTAGGGCCAGGAATCATTCATTGGAAGTTAGGTAGAAGTTTATACATAGAAATCCAAACTTATGAAATAATAAATAAATGGGTAAGCACAGAAAAGATAAGGAAAAACAGAACTTATCCTGAGAATGACTATTGAGTGCCTGAAGACTAGATTGGAAACATTGAAACAAATGAGAAAATTTGATAATTGTACAGTGGTTAGGTAGGATGCTGTCCTAGTTTTTTTTTTTTTTAATTTTTATTGGAGTATACTTGATTTACAATGTTAGTTTCCAGTGTACAGCCAATTGAATTGGTTACATATATATATATATATATATATATATATATATATATATATATATAGTTTTTTGGCTGCGTTGGGTCTTCGTTGCTGCACGCGGGCTTTTCTCTGGTTGTGGTGAGCGGGGGCTACTCTTCATTGCTGTGGGCGGGCTTCTCATTGCGGTGGCTTCTTTTGTTGCAGAGCACAGGCTCTAGGCGCGCAGGCTTCAGTAGTTGTGGCTCACGGGCTTAGTTGCTCCGCGGCATGTGGGAATCTTCCCGGACTAGGGCTCAAACCCATGTCCCCTGCACTGGCAGACAGATTCTTAACACTGCGCCAACAGGGAAGCCTAGTGGCTTCCTTTTTTAGATTATTTTCCCATATAGGCCATTACAGAATATTGAGTAGAGTTCCCTGTGCTGATACTGTCCTAGTTTTAAGGAAACACACAGAGAAGTATTTATGGGGAAAGGGACAACATATCTACAATTCATTCTCAAAAAGTTCTCAAAAAAAAAGTTTGTGTGTCTGTACATGTGTATATGTGTGTCTGTATGTGTGTGTATGTGTGTGTGTGTGTATGTAAGGAGTAAAATGATAATATAAATGTGACAAACAGTAAATTTGGAAAATATTTGGGAAATATGAGTTCTCTATACTATTATTGTAATTTTAATGTAAGTCTGGAATTATCAAAATTAAAAATTAAAGGTAAAACAACTGGAAATCAGCCAATTATTTTTCCAATTTTTTTTCCTTCATGTCTAAAGGTTATTTTTTGGTAATGTAGGGGGAAATGCTAGAATATATGTTCCCCTCAGGGAACAGACAAACAAGAAACAAACAAGTCTTAACTAAACATCAATGAGATGGATTAAAAGTTATGTAAAATGATCCTTAATATGATCCTTCTTTTTCCATTGCACTACCACAACTATAGTTTGAATCCTGATATCTTATCTTATCTGGTAGAGCAGTCTACTTATTAGTGTGCCTGCTGACAAATTTACTACACTCCTCATTAATTTTCCTAAATCACTGCATCACAAAAATATGTCTAAATCTCCTCAACTGCACTAGATTTAAGTCCCTTAAAGTCAGAGACTGAGTCTTACTAATTGTCAAATTCACCAAACCTCAGGACCTAACTAACTGGCAGGGTGAATTTTTAAAATGGTGACTGGAAGCCAAAGTAAGCAGTCATTTATTTATAAGCATTTCATACATGCTTATTATAAATATAGTCACAACACAAAGCAACAGAGAAAAGATACATTCATATTATGCTAATTTCATAGAAAAGTTGAAGTTAAAGAGCTTTGAACATTTTCATAAAAACCACCATACTCTTCAGTTGCTTCTTGGTATTACTGTCAAACTCAGAATCCTGGACTGGACTGAATATCAGTCTGAGCCTATTGTTTTAATTTTTCTCTTTTTTTAAAAAGAAGTAAATTAGTAAATTTCTTGTGAGTTTTGTATTGATCAAAATTTCAAAATAACTGAAAAATATCAAGAAGAGTGTATGACGCATAGAGAGTAAGCAAGTGACTTATAAAGAGAAGGTGAGCAATTTTCTCAAGCTTTGAGGTATTTCATAAATATTATTACACAATATAAGAATAGCATGACAAATGTACACCAGTTAAGCAGACCTGAAACACATCCCTTGTGAGAACATACACACACACACACCATAAACAAACAACAGGTAGTAGAAAGTACATTGCATTGGAACTAAAAACATTTGGACTGTAATTGTGGGTCTGCCCCTAATTTACTGTTTCTTTGGACAAGTCATTTAGCTCCTCTGAGCTTTAATTATCTTAAAAATGAAGCTGTACCTCTCAGAGAAATCTAATCTGTAAAATGGGGTAGAATTTCTCAAATAAATCATCTTGGAACATGGGTAATAATCCTATGGAAAATAAAATGAGATAACACGTGAAATTTCACTTGAAATATTGAAATTCTGTGTTAGCATACACTAATTTAATTTAAAATAGGAAACACATTAACATATTTAATATATATGTATACTTACATGTATACAATTTATATATTGATATATAAAAGATGATACACTGGAAGGCAAATTCTCCTTTAGACTCCACAGACAAAATACTGGTGCTAATGTAGAACTGAATCCCTAATTTCCTGATTTCAATAAATTTATTCCAAAGCTATAAAAAGATAAGCTATTTATTGACTCTATTAGATCCCACAGGTTTGGCCTTCAGTGGATATTGCTCAAATTGTGTTTGATATAGAAACACAAATCTTAGAAGGAGAGCATATTAACACAGATGGGAAATATAAATTAAAACACATCTGACCATTGAAATTTTCCATATATTGGAAACATAGCTAAATATGTCCAATGCAAGTCTACTGAAAAGTAGCCTGTTTTCTTAGTACGCTGGGAAGAAAGAAAGATTTTTCCTAATCCAAATCCAGTTAATGTATATTTAAATTTTTCTAATTCTTTTAAATTCTTGTTGAACACCACCACCAAACACATAAACTGAAATACATCAATCATAGAAGGAATTTTTATAAAATTCCAAGAAAACATTATTTTTCTAATCTGTGTTTGCTATTAGAATACATATTACACTTACACATAAGTTTACCTCTCACATCCCTCCAAAGGCAATGATGATAATAATAATACCTAGCATCATCTACACAGTATTTACCATGTTCTAGGCTGAGAGTTAAATATTTAATGTGAATTGTCTTATTTAGTTTTCACAGAAGCCATATAGAGTTAAGTCCCTCGAGGACAGTGAAGTTAAATTGGATTACGGAATCTGAGCAATTTCACAAGGATAATAAATGGTAGGAACAGAATTTGAACCAGGGATTTTAATTCCAGAAAGTTTGCTTTTAACTTCCTTACTCTGCTCTTTCTTCCGGGCAGACAATTACATTGTATGGCAGACTTGAGGTCATTTAATACTACTACTAAATCAGCAGTGATTCAGATATTAAGCTAACATTCAGTGTCAGATTTGCAACAACTCTGCATATGTAAATGTTATTTCAGATCTGAGTTCAAGCTTAAATTTTAAATAATTTCATCTCAACTCTCAAAAAAATTTTTTCATGTTTATTAAAAAATATTGTTTTGGGCTCTGGAAAAGACATTACATTTCAACATGTAGCAATTTTTGAAATAAGTATGTTTTCCATGTATAACATGAAAATTTTTATCAATTAATAAATATAAGATGCTATAAAAATATTGATATAAATATCATTTACAATTCTGGTGGTATATTAAAAACTTGCATACTCTAATTGGATATAAATGTTCCTTTGTGTAGAATATCATTACCTATTCATGAATGTAATCCTAGTTCTTTCCTAACACATCCTACCAAAGACAATGTGCATGTTCTTTCCCTCCAGCTTTTAATGTTTTATTCAAGATGACTGAGTTAGACTCAATTTTCCCATCTCTTAACTCTGCCCCTGGAGAATCTGTCTACTGCCACTGGAGTTCCTTTTGTGTCACCATATTATAGAGAGTTCAATGAATCATATAAAAATACTACATACTAGTTTTTATTTTTTTGTACCTACTAGCTCTGGAGCTCAGTTAAAACTTGAAATCACTCTTATAATGCCACAGTGCATTTCATTACTGTCTTGCTGATATAAGGTTTTTTTTTTATACTAGAGTTAATCATGGTTTTATTGTTTATAAAAAGTTCATTATGAAAGGGTGTTTAATGGCTAGCTGCTAGCATTTTTAAATGGCATGGTGGTAATCAGCCCTCAAAGGACTGTGTCTACCTAAGGTTAGCTGGAAAACACAGCAGCCTAATTAGCATCCCGTATCACCAACTAGCCATCTGTTATCTCTAGGCAAAGCAGAAGAAAATGTGAACGTCTGGGAAATAAGGGCTTTGTGTGAGAAGTCCAGAGTTTTTATTTTTTAACTTTTCTTTCCCATACCATTTACAGAGGTACTGATGCTGCTTACGATGAATAGAAATTTTCTTTTCTGATATCCTTCTCTTATTGAGAAGTGCGTATGAGGAAAAGTGTCAGAGATAGCAGAGCCACAGGATCATACCATGCACAGGTCACTTCAGTCTGTTTTTAAAGATCAAAAATAGGATCCAAAGTAGGTGGACAAACAGTATTTCACTCCCTAGAGCTACCCATCTGACACTTTGTGCTGACATAAACTCATTATAGGAATGACACATTTTTCAAAAAGGTGACATAGTTTGTTACTTCATTTGAAAATTACACATCTCTTTTCTTAGCAGTAGACACTATATATATTTTTCACACACAATTCAGTTTATATCAAAACAATCTTTGTTTTGATACAAAACAAGTAAATGGTGTTGTAATGTTGTGGCCTTTTGAAAAAAAAAAGTTTGTGTTTTAAACCGAGTATTACTCTACTTTGTCCTTCAGGGTTTCCTAGACATCAAAAAAAAACCTAAATCTCTTTTGTGGGGCTAATGGCAGACTCTGGGAGGGCTCATGCCACATCCCAGAACTTCTGCTGCCAGTGTCCTTGTCCTCACGGTGAGCCACAGCCACCCCCTGCCTCTGCAGGAGACCCTCCAACACTAGCAGATCCCTATTGATTACAGAAGTTTTCTGCAATGACTACTAACAGCAGTACTTGTACTGAGGAACAACACTGCCTACATGCATAACATATTAAGAATATACTGAGAGGGCACACAGCAGAAGCAACAAGAACTACAATCCTGCAGCCTGTGGAACAAAAACCACATTCACAGAACAATAGACAAGATGAAAAGGCAGCGGGCTATGTACCAGATGAAGGAACAAGATAAAACCCCAGAAAAACAACTAAACAAAGTGGAGATAGGCAACCTTCCAGAAAATGAATTCAGAATACTGATAGTGAAGATGATCTAGGACCTCAGAAAAAGAATGGAGGCAAAGATCGAGAAGATGTAAGAAATGTTTAATAAAGACATAGAAGAATTAAAGAACAAACACTTAGAAGAATTAAAGAACAAAAAAACAGAGATGAACAATACAATAACTGAAATGAAAAATACACTAGAAGGAATCAATAGCAGAATAACTGAGGCAGAAAAACGGATAAGTAACCTGAAAGACAAAATGGTGAAATTCACTACTGTGGAACAGAATAAAGAAAAAAGAATGAAAAGAAATGAAGACAGCCTAAGAGACCTCTGGAACAACATTAAACACAACAACATTCGCATTATAGGGGTCCCAGAAGGAGAAGAGAGAGAGAAAGGACCCGAGAAAATATTTGAAGAGATTATAGTCGAAAATTTCCTAACATGGGAAAGGAAATACCACCCAAGCACAGGAAGCGCAGAGAGCCCCAGGCAGGATAAACACAAGGAGAAACATGCCGAGACACATAGTAATCAAATTGGCAATATTAAAGACAAAGAAAAATTATTGAAAGCAACAATGGAAAAATGACAACATACAAGGGAACTCCCATAAGGTTAACAGCTGCTTTCTCAGCAGAAGCTCTACAAGCCAGAAGGGAGTGGCATGACATATTTAAAGTGATGAAATGGAAGAACCTACAATCAAGATTACTCTACTCAGCAAGGATATCATTCAGATTCAATGGAGAAATCAGAAGCTTTACAGACAAGCAAAAGCTAAGAGAAGTCAGCACCACAAAACCAGCTCTACAACAAATGCTAAAGGAACTTCTCTAAGTGGGAAACACAAGAAAAGGACCTACAAAACCAAACCCATAACAATTAAGAAAATGGTCATAGGAATATACATATCGATAATTACCTTAAAAGTGAATGGAGTGGGTTTCCCTGGTGGCGCAGTGGTTGAGAGTCTGCCTGCCAATGCAGGGGACACGGGTTCGAGCCCTGGTCTGGGAAGATCCCACATGCCACGGAGCAACTGGGCCCGTGATCCACAACTACTGAGCCTGCGCGACTGGAGCCTGTGCTCCGCAACAAGAGAGGCCGCGATAGTGAGAGGCCCGCGCACCGCGATGAAGAGTGGCCCCTGCTTGCCGCAACTGGAGAAAGCCCTTGCACAGAAACGAAGACCCAACACAGCCAAAAATAAATAAATAAATAAATAATTAAAAAAAAAAAAACAAAAAAAAAGTGAATGGAGTAAATGATCCAACCAAAAGACACAGGCTTGCTGAATGGATACAAAAACAAGACCCATATATATGCTGTCTACAAGAGACCCACTTTAGACCTAGGGACACATATAGACTGAAAGTGAGGGGATGGAAAAAGACATTCCATGCAAATGGAAATCAGAAGAAAACTGGAGTTGCAATACTCATATCAGATAACATAGACTTTAAAATAAAGAATGTTACAAGAGACAAGGAAGGACACTACACAATGATCAAGGGATCAATCCAAGAAGAAGATATAACAATTATAAATATATATGCACCCAACATAGGAGCACCTCAATACATAAGGCAACTGCTAACAGCTCTAAAAGAGGAAATCAACAGTAACACAATAATAGTGGGGGACTTTAACACCTCACTTACATCAATGGACAGATCATCCAAACAGAAAATTAATAAGGAAACACAAGCTTTAAATGACACAGTAGACCAGATAGATTTAATTGATATTTATAGGACATTCCATCCAAAAACAGCAGATTACACTTTCTTCTCAAGTGTGCACGGATCATTCTCCAGGATAGATCATATCCTGGGTCACAAATCAAGCCTCAGTAAATTTAAGAAAATTGAAATCATATCAAGCATCTTTTCTGACCACAACGCTATGAGATTAGAAATCAATTACAGGGAAAAAATGTAAAAAACACAGACACATCGAGGCTAAACGATACATTACTAAATAACCAAGAGATCACTGAAGATATCAAAGAGGAAACCAAAATATACGTAGAGACAAATGACAATGAAAACACGATGATCCAAAACCTATGGTATGCAGCAAAAGCAGTTCTAAGAGGGAAGTTGATAGCAATACAAGCCTATCTGAAGAAACAAGAAAATCCCAAGTCAACAATCTAACCTTACACCTAAACGAACTAGAGAAAGAAGAACAAACAAAACCCAAAGTTAGTAGAAGGAAAGAAATCATAAAGATCAGAGCAGAAAAAAATGAAATACAAACAAAGAAAACAATAGCAAAGACAATAAAACTAAAAGTTGTTTCTTTGAGAAGATAAACAAAATTGATAAACCAGTGGCAAGACTCATCAAGAAAAAGAGGGAGAGGACCCAAGTCAATAAAATTAGAAATGAAAAAAGAGAAGTTGCAACAGACACCGCAGAAATACAAAGCATCCTAAGAGACTACTACAAGCAACTCTGTGCTAATAAAATGGACAACCTGGAAGAAATGGACAAATTCTTAGAAAGGTATAACCTTCCAAGACTGAACCAGGAAGAAATAGAAAATATGAACAGACCAATCACAAGTGATAAAATTAAAACTGTGATTAAAAATCTTCCAACAAACAAAAGTCCAGGACCAAATGGCTTCACAGGTGACTTCTATCAAACATTTAGAGAACAGCTAACACCATCCTTCTCAAACTCTTCCCAAAAATTTCAGAGGAAGGAACACTCCCAAACTCATTCTATGAGGCCACCATCACCCTGATACCAAAACCAGACAAAGATACTACAAAAAAAAGAAAATTACAGACCAATATAACTGATGAATATAGATGCAAAAAACCTCAACAAAATACTAGCAAACAGAATCCAACAAGACATTAAAGGGATCATACGCCATGATCAAGTGGGATTCATCCCAGGGATGCAAGGATTCTTCAATATATGCAAATAAATCAATGTGATACACCATATTAACAAATTGAAGAATAAAAACCATATGATCATCTCAATAGATGCAGAAAAAGCTTTGGACAAAATTCAACACCCGTTTATGATAAAAACTCTCCAGAAAGTGGGCATAGAGGGAACCTACCTCAACATAATAAAGGCCATATATGACAAACCCACAACAAACATCATTCTCAATGGTGAAAAACTGAAACTATTTCCTCTAAGATCAGGAACAAGACAAGGATGTCCATTCTCATCACTATTATTCAACATAGTTTTGGAAGTCCTAGCCATGGCAATCAGAGAAGAAAAAGAAATAAAAGGAGTACAAAATTGGAAAAGAAGAAGTAAAACTGTCACTGTTTGCAGATGACATGATACATTACATAGAGAATCCTAAAGATGTCACCAGAAAACTGCTACAGATAATCAATGAATTTGGTAAAGTTGCAGTATACAAAATTAATGCACAGAAATCTCTTGCATTCCTATACACTAATGATAAAAAATCTGAAAGAGAAATTAAGGAAACACTCCCATTTACCACTGCAACAAAAAGAATAAAATACCCAGGAATAAACCTACCTAAGGAGACAAAAACCTGTATATAGAAAACTATAAGACACTGATGAAAGAAATTAAAGTGATACAAATAGATTGAGAGATATACCATGTTCTTGGATTGGAAGAATCAATTTTGTGAAAATGATTATACTACCCAAAGCAATCTACAGATTCACTGCAATCCGTATCAAATTATCAATGGCAGTTTTTACAGAACCAGAACAAAAATCTTAGAATTTGTATGGAGACACCAAAGATCCCGAATAGCCAAAGTAGTCTTGAGGGAAAAAAACGGAGCAGGAGGAATCAGGCTCCCTGACTTCAGACTATACTACAAAGCTACAGTAATCAAGACAGTATGGTACTGGCACAAAAACAGAAATATAGATCAATGGAACAGGATAGAAAGCTCAGAGACAAACCCATGCACCTATGGTAAACTAATTTGACAAAGGAGGCAAGGATATACAATGGAGAAAAGACAGTCTCTTCAATAAGTGGTGCTGGGAAAACTGGACAGCTACATGTAAAAGAATGAAATTAGAATACTCCCTAACACCATACACAAAAATAAACTCAAAATGGATTAGAGACCTAAACGTAAGACTGGACACTATAAAACTCTTAGAGGAAAACATAGGAAGGACACACTTAGACATAAATCACAGCAAGATCTTTTCTGATCCACCACGTAGAGTAAAGGAAATAATAACAAAAATAAACAAATGGGACCTAATGAAACTTAAAAGCTTTTCCAAAGCAAAGGAAACTACAAACAAGACGAAAAGACAACCCTCAGAATGGGAGAAAATATTTGCAAATGAATCAACGAACAAAGGATCAGTCTCCAAAATATATAAACAGCTCATGCAGCTCAATATTAAAAAAAACAAACAACCCAATCCAGAAATGGGCAGAAGACCTAAACAGACATTTCTCCAAAGAAGACATACAGATGGCCAAGAAAAGCTGCTCAACATCACTAATTATTAGAAAAATGCAAATCAAAACTACAACAAGGTATCACCTCACACTGGTCAGAATGGCCATCATCAAAAAATCTACAAACAGTAAATGCTGGAGAGGGTGTGGAGAAAAGGGAACCCTCCTACACTGTTTGTGGGAATGTAAATTGATAAAGACACAATGGAGAACAGTATGGAGGTTCCTTAAAAAAGTAAAAATAGAACTACCATATGACCTAGCAATCCCACTCCTGAGCATATACCCAGAGAAAACCATAATTCAAAAAGATACTTGCACCCCGATGTTCATTGCAGCACTATTTACAATAGCCAGGACATGGAAGCAACCTAAGTGTCCATCAACAGAGGAATGGATAAAGAAATGTGGTACATATATACAATGGAATATTACTCAGCCATAAAAAGGAACGACATTGGGTCATTTTTAGAGACGTGGATGGATCTAGAGACCGTCATACAGAGTGAAGTAAGTCAGAAAGAGAAAAACAAATATCGTATATTAACGCATATATGTGGAACCTAGAAAAATGGTACAGATGAACCAGTTTGCAGAGCAGAAATTGAGACACAGATGTAGAGAACAAACGTATGGACACCAAGGGGGGAAAGTGGCGGGTGGGGGGCGGTGTGATGAATTGGGAGATTGGGATTGACATGTATACACTAATATGTATAAAATGGATAACTAATAAGAACCTGCTGTATAAAAAAATAAATAAAATTCAAAAAAAATCTAAAGCTTCATTATGTCTATGCTAATGAGTCATTGGAAATATAAGTAAGGGAGTGGCATGCAAAATAATTTATAATGACAAAAAGGATAGTACAACTTAAACTCCTCTCAGCCTTTCTATTTTTCTATCCCACTGAGGTAGCTACTTTGAGCAACAAAACCATTTATGAACAGTCTATGGTGTATCTCATGAATGTACTATGATTTTATCTAGAAAATAAGGTAATTTCAATTGCATTTCTTTTCAGGTACATCACAAATATAAAACAATCAGTTAATAGTTAAAAATGCTTCAGGTAATATAAAGATTCTGTTGTCCAAAAATTGTATTTGAATGCTCCTGGAAATCATGCTATTACATAAACATTGTTATGTAACTTCGAAGGGATCTTGTTTTTATAGATTGTATAGCAGTGATATATGATAACAGATTAAAATAAGACTGTGAAATAATGAAAATGTGATATTTTATTCCAAAATTTAATATGGAATTGATGAAATATTTTATTTTTTAAATTCCCACTTACTCTCATTTTTATTATTCTGGGGCAGTATTCTACACCAGACAGAGCATAATAATAAGCATTGAAATATACTTTCTTTTCCTGGCTCTGTTATTAATTCAATAATAGATTATTGAATATCTATTACACATTAAACAACATCCTATAGACTATATATAATTAGTAAACATCCCTCTTCCCATAGTTTACTATCTAGCATGTGAGAGAGATATTAATCAAATAACAGCATAATGAAAGGAAAAACACAAAACAAATAAATCTATGTAGATACCTAATGGAATCTAATCTTGCCTGGGGAGTGGTTTAGATAAGATGCCTTTGAAAGCGGCCCTAGACATGAAGTCTAAAGGATGAGAAAGAAATAAAGTGAGCAAAGAAAGAGGGAGAAAAAGTCTGTTGAGACTATGAACCTCACATGTAAATAGTTTGTTATGAGAATATGACATATTTAAGAAACTAAAGAAGAACGGGGAATGGGAAAAAGCAAGTTATACAACATGAAGTTTAGAAGGCAAAATGCAGTCCATGCAGGGGTGTTGGTCTCAGTCCTAAAATATTGGTAAGCACTAAATGTTTATGCCACAAAGTTACATAGATGCATGTTTTGAAAATGTGTAGGGGATACACCATTATGGTAATGAATGTGGTTTAGAGGTTACCTGCTAGTCTGTAGAGAGATTATAATTATTTGGAGTGAGTTGGGAGCAGCAGATAATGAGCCAAGTGAGTGGAGTTGAGAAGTTACTTGACAGTACTTAATAAATTGCCACTGCTTTGTGATCTTTTCAATTATATAATCTTGTAGAGACTTTATTTATTTATATGTAAGATTATGAATATTAATCATTCATTTAAATATGATGGATTGAGTTGATCAGTGAAATATGATAGATGATCTCACGAGTTTATCTCCTTTCCTTCCAAACCCATTTAGTGTGTCATTAGTGACTTTCTCCAATATTTCCATTTCTCCATTTTCCAGGCATATGGCCTGCTTGCCCCTCCCTGTCTTATGGACATTAGGCATGAACGTGCTATTTGTATTTATTCACAGTAAGACTAGAGACAAGGGTGACAAATCTTTGAATATATAAAAATTAAGGAAGAAAGGGGTCCCATAAAAGTCCCAAACCTAGCAAGTTAAATTCTATTTGATTTTATTTTTTCTTGAAGAAAATCCTTTTTTCATGAAAATAGTCTGTTCAGTTTTCTCAGCAATCCGGGAACTGAGTACATTGCACAGTCAGAAAAGAACATTTCCCTTCAAATCTATATGCCCTTCTTATAGCAAAGGGAATCTTCACCTATATAGCTAATCAGATTTCAATCCTTCAATTAATCATTTACTGCTTTTAGGATTAAGGTCCATTAAGATTTATTTGATTAAGACCCATTTGATTTTTATCATCTTTATTGGAGTATATTTGCTTTAAAATGTTGTGTTAGTTCTGCTGTATAACAAAGTGAATCAGCTATACATATACATATATCCCCATATCCCCTCCCTCTTGCATCTCCCGCCCACACTTCCTATCCCACCCTTCTAGGTGGTCACAAAGCACTGAGCTGATCTCCCTGTGCTATGTGGCTGCTTCCCACTAGCTATCTGTTTTACATTTGGTAGTGTATATATGGCAATGCCACTCTCTCACTTCGTGCCAGCTTACCCTTCCCCCTCCCTGTGTCCTCAAGTCCATTCTCTACGTCTGCGTCTTTATTCCTGCCCTGCCCCTAGGTTCTTCAGAACCTTTTTTTTTTGTTTAATTCCATAAATATGTGTTAGCATATGGTATTTTTTTTTCTCTTTCTGACTTACATCACTGTGTATGACAGACTCAAGGTCCATCCAACTCACTACAAATGACTGAATTTCATTTCTTTTAATGGCTGAGTAATATTCCATTGTATATACGTGCCACATATTCTTTATCCATTCATCTGTCGCTGGACACTTAGGTTGTTTCCATGTCCTGGCTCTTGTAAATAATGCTGCAATGAACATTGTGGTACATGACTCTTTATGGTTTTCTCAGGGTATATGCCCAGTAGTGGGATTGCTGGATCATATGGTAGTTCTCTTTTCACTTTTTGAGGAACGTCCATACTGTTCCCAATAGTGGCTGTATCAATTTACATTCCCACCAACAGTGCAAGAGGGTTCCGTTTTCCCCACAACCTCTCCAGCATTCATTGTTTGTAGATATTTTGATGATGGCCATTCTGACGGGTGTGAGGTGATACCTCATTGTAGTTTTGATTTGCATTTCTCTAATGATTTGTGATATTAAGCATCCTTTCATGTGTTTGTTGGCAATCTGTATATCTTCTTTGGAGAAATGTCTATTTAGGTTTTCTGCCCATTTTTGGATTGGGTTGTTTGTTTGTTTGTTTTTTTTGATATTGAGCTGCATGAGCTGCTTGTATATTCTGGAGATTAATCTTTTGTCAGTTGCTTCATTTGCAAATATTTTCTCCCATTCTGAGGGTTGTCTTTTCATCTTGTTTATGGTTTCCTTTGCTGTGCAAAAGCTTTTAAGTTTCATTAGGTCCCATTTGTTTATTTTTGGTTTTGTTTCCATTCTTGAGGAGGTGGGTCAAAAAGGATCTTGCTGTGTTTTTTATCATACAGTGTTCTGCCTATGTTTTCCTCTAAGAGTTTTACAGTGTCTGGCCTTACATTTAGGTCTTTAATCCATTTTGAGTTTATTTTTGTGTATGGTGTTAGGAAGTGTTCTAATTTCATTCTTCTACATGTAGCTGTCCAGTTTTCCCAGCAACACTTATTGAAGAGGCTGTCTTTTCTCCACTGTATATTCTTGCCTCCTTTATCAAAGATAAGGTGACCATATGTGCATGGGTTTATCTCTGGGCTTTCTATCCTGTTCCATTGATCTATATTTCTGTTTTTGTGCCAGTACTATACTATCTTGATTACTGTAGCTTTGTAGTATAGTCTGAAGGCCAGGAGCCTGATTCCTCCAGCTCTGTTTTTCTTTCTCAAGATTGCTTTTGCTATTCGGGGTCTTTTGTGTTTCCATACAAATTGTGAAATTTTCTGTTTTAGTTCTGTGAAAAATGCCATTGGTAGTTTGATAGGGATTGCGTTGAATCTGTAGATTGCTTTGGGTAGTAGAGTCATTTTCACAATATTGATTCTTCCTATCCAAGAACATGGTATATCTCTCCATCTGTTTGTATCATCTTTAATTTCTTTCATCAGTGTCTTATACTTTTCTGCATACAGGTCATTTTTCTCCTTAGGTAGGTTTATTCCTAGGTATTTTATTCATTTTGTTGCAATGGTAAATGGGAATGTTTCCTTAATTTATCTTTCAGATTTTTCATCATTAGTGTATAGGAATACAAGAGATTTCTGTGCATTAATTTGTATCCTGCTACTTTACCAAATTCATTGATTAGCTCTAGTATTTTTCTGGTAGCATCTGTAGGATTCTCTATGTATAGTATCATGTCATCTGCAAACAGTGACAGTTTTACTTTTTCTTTTCCGATTTGGATTCCTTTTATTTCTTTTTCTTCTCTGATTACTGTGGCTAAAACTTCCAAAACTATGGTGAATAATAGTGGTGAGAGTGGGCAACCTTGTCTTGTTCCTGATCTTAGTGGAAATGGCTTCAGTTTTTCACCTTTGAGAACGATGTTGGTTGTGGGTTTGTCATATATGGCTCTTATTATGTTGAGGTAAGTTCCCTCTATGCCTACTTTCTGGAGGATTTTTATCATAAATGGGTGTTGAATTTTGTCAAAAGCTTTTTCTGCATCTATTGAGATTATCATATGGTTTTTATCCTTCAGTTTGTTAATATGGTGTATCACATTGATTGATTTGCATATATTGAAGAATCCTTGCATTCCTGGGATAAACCCCACTTGATCATGGTGTATGATCCTTTTAATGTGCTGTTGGACTCTATTTGCGAGGATTTTTGCATCTATGTTCATCAGTGATACTGGCCTGCAGTTTTCTTTTTTTGTGACACCTTTGTCTGGTTTGGTATCAGTGTGATGGTGGCCTTGTAGAATGAGTTTGGGAGTGTTCCCCCCTCTGCTATATTATGGAAGAGTTTGAGAAGGATAGGTGTTGTCTCTTCTCTAAATGTTTGATAGAAATTGCCTGTGAAGTCATCTGGTCCTGGGCTTTTGTTTCTTGGAAGATCTTAAATCACAGTTTCAATTTCAGTGCTTGTGATTGGCCTGTTTATATTTTCTATTTCTTTCAGGTTCAGTCTCGGAAGGTTGTGCTTTTAAAGAATTTGTCCATTTCTTCCAGGTTGTCCATTTTATTGGTGTATAGTTGCTTGTAGTAATCTCTCATGATCCTTTGTATTACTGCAGTTTCAGATGTTACTTCTCCTTTTTCATTTCTAATTCTGTTGATTTGAGTCTTTTCCCTTTTTATCTTGATGAGTCTGGCTAATGGTTTAATTATTTAATCTTCTCAAAGAACCAGCTTTTAGTTTTATTGATCTTTGCTATTGTTTCCTTCATGTCTTTTTCTTTATTTCTGATCTGATTTTTATGATTTCTTTCTTTCTGCTAACTTTGGGGGGTTTTTTTGTTCTTCTTTCTCTAATTGCTTTAGGTGTAAGGTTAGGTTGTTTATTTGAGATGTTCTTGTTTCTTTAGGTAGCATTGTATTGCTATAAACTTCCCTTTAGAACTGCTTTTGCTGCATCCCATAGGTTCTGGGTCATTGTGTTTTCATTGTCATTTTTTTCTAGGTATTTAGATTTCCTCTTTGATTTCTTCAGTGATCTCTTGGTTATTTAGTAGTGTATTGTTTAGCCTCCATGTGTCTGTATTTTTTACAGTTTTTTTTTCCTGTAATTGATGTCTAGTCTCATAGCATTGTGGTCGGAAAAGATATCTGATACAATTTCAATTTTCTAAAATTTACCAAGGCTTGATTTGTGACCCAAGCTATGATCTATCCTGGAGACTGTTCCATGAGTACTTGAGAAGAAAGTGTATTCTGTTGTTTTTGGATGGAATGTCCTATAAATATCAATTAAGTCCATCTTGTTTAATGTACCATTTAAAGGTTGTGTTTCCTTATTTATTTCATTTTGGTTGCTCTGGCCATTGGGGAAAGTGGGGTGTTAAAGTCCCTGACTATTATTGTGTTACTGTGGATCTCCCCTTTTATGGCTGTTAGCATCTGCCTTATGTATTGAGGTGCTCCTCTGTTCAGTGCATAAGTATTTACAATTGTTATATCTTCTTCTTGGATTGATCCCTTGATCATTATGTAGTATCCTTCTTTGTCTCTTGCAATAGTCTTTATTTTAAAGTCTATTTTGTCTGACATGAGAATTGCTACTCCAGTTTTTTTTTTTATTTCCATTTGCATGGAATATCTTTTTTCATCCCCTCACTTTCAGTCTGCATGTGTCCCTAGGTCTGAAGTGGGTCTCTTGTAGACAGCATATATATGGTCTTGTTTTTTTTTATCCATTCAGCCAGTCTATGTCTTTTGGTTGGAGCATTTAATCCATTTAAGGTAATTATCGATATGTATGTTTCTATTGCCATTCTCTTAATTGTTTTGGGTTTGTTATTGTAGGTCTTCTCCTTCTCTTGTGTTTCCTGCCTAGAGATGTTCCATTAGCATTTGTTGTGAAGCTGGTTTGGTGGTGCTGAATTCTCTTAGCTTTTGCTTGTCTGTAAAGATTTTAATTTCTCTGTGGAATCTGAATGAGATCCTTGCTGGTAGAGTAATCTTGGTTGTAGGTTTTTCCCTTTCATCACTTTAAATATGTCCTGCCACTCCCTTCTGGCTTGCAGAGTTTCTGCTGAAAGATCAGCTGTTAACCTTATGGGTATTCCATTGAATGTTATTTTTTGGTTTTCCCTTGCTGCTTTTAAAATTTTTTCTTTGTATTTAATATTTGATAGTTTGATTAATATGTGTCCTGGCATGTTTCTCCTTGGATTTATCCTGTATGGGACTCTCTGTGCCTCCTGGACTTGACTGGCTATTTCCTTTCACATATGAGGGAAGTTTTCAACTATAATCTCTTCAAATATTTTCTCAGTCCCTTTCTTTTTCTCATCTTCTTCTGGGACCCCTATAATTCGAATGTTGGTGCGTTTAATGTTGTCCCAGAGGTCTCTGAGACTGTCCTCAATTCTTTTCATTCTTTTTTCTTTATTCTGCTTTGTGGTAGTTATTTCCAATATTTTATCTTTCAGGTCACTTATCTGTTCTTCTGCCTCAGTTATTCTGTTATTGATTCCTTCTAGAGAATTTTAAATTTCATTTATTGTGTTGTTCATCATTGTTTGTTTGCTCTTTAGTTCTTCTAGGTCCTTGTTAAACGTTTCTTGTATTTTCTCCATTCTATTTCCAAGATTTTGGATCATGTTTACCATCATTACTCTGAATTCTTTTTCAGGTAGACTGCCTATTTCCTCTTCATTTGTTTGGTCTGGTGGATTTTTACTTTGCTCCTTCATGTGCTGTGTATTTCTCTGTCTTCTCATTTTGCTTAACTTACTGTGTTTGGGGTCTCCTTTTCGCAGGCTGCCAGCTCGTAGTTCCCATTGTTTTTGGGTTCTTCCCCCAATG
The DNA here is from genome assembly GCF_009873245.2 of Balaenoptera musculus. Taxonomy (NCBI): domain Eukaryota; kingdom Metazoa; phylum Chordata; class Mammalia; order Artiodactyla; family Balaenopteridae; genus Balaenoptera; species Balaenoptera musculus. Next base: position 71,697,998 of record NC_045794.1, read on the forward strand.
GATGAGGTTGCTCAGTGTGTTGTGTAGGCTTCCTGGTGCAGGGGACTGGTGCCTGTTTTCTGGTGGATGATGCTGGCTCTTGTCTTTCTGGTGTGCAGGACTGTGTCTGGTGGTGTGTTTTGGGGTGTCTGTGAACTTACTATGATTTTAGGCAACCTCTCTGCTAATGGGTGGGGTTATGTTCCTGTTTTGCTAGTTGTTTGGCATGGGGCGTCCAGCGCTGGAGTTTGCTGGTTGTTGAGTGGAGCTGGGTCTTAGCCTTGAGATGGAGATCTCTGGGAGAGCTCTCTCTGACTGATATTATATAGGGCCAGGAGGCCTCTGGTGGTCCAGTGTCCTGAACTCGGCTCTCCCACCTCAGAGGCTCCGGCCTGACACCCGGCTGGAGCACCAAGACCCCAGGTATGTGGAGAATTTCTTGCCTTTAGGGAAGTCTGAGGTCTTCTGCCAGCGTTCAGTAGGTGTTCTGTAGGAGTTGTTCCACATGTAGATGTATTCTTGATGTATTTGTGGTGAGGAAGGTGATCTCCAAGTCTTAGTCCTCTGCCGTCTTGAGGTCCTCCAGTCCACTTGATATGAAGGCTGGAGAATAACTTTTTGGTTCCATGCTCTGCCCTCAGGCCCACAGGCGCAGCAGCAGTATCTCTCAGTGCTCTCCAGGGTGGCGTCTCTTTTTAAACTGTTTACAAGGGGCCTGGTCTTTGAAACTGAGACTGAAGCAACCTTGCTTCCTGGGCCTGTAGTGGCAGTGACAGCCCTAAAAGTCTCTGAATCACCTTTGGGGTCATTCTTTCCTTTTTTGAAGGATAAAGTATGTTAGCAACCATCTTTCATTCTGTCCCATTCTCTCTGTTCTTTTATTCCCAGCTAACAGTGTTTCTGCTGGTATAATCCCATCTCTATTCCTGGCTTCTGCTGACACACCTGATTAAACTTCCAGCTCATACTCGTACAAATCTCCTTATCAAATGGTTCTTCAGCCACACCCCTAATGTTCTCTTTGTAACACACTTTCTTATTTTTTATAACTTGGATAAGTTAAGAAATTATCAAATCTTATATTCTGGTTCTTTTTGACCAATAATTGCTTCAATTAATTTTTCTCTTCTCACTCTTTTCTATAAACCATAAGGAGAAACCTAGTTGCTCCTATAATACATTGCTTAGAAATAGTTTTAGCTAAATATCCAATCTCCTGTTTTGCAAGTTTTAATACCTTCTATACAATATTAGAACACAATTCAGCCAAGTTCACTGCCACTTTATATCAAGGATCAGCTCTCCTCCAGTTTGCAGTAACCTATTCCTCATTTCCATCTGAAACCTCATCAAAATGGCCTTTAATTTTCATATTTCTACCAGTATTCTCTTCAGGATGATATATGTATTCTCTAAAATTATAGGGGCTTTCTCTATGGCTCTCCTCTTTTTTTTCCTAAGCCCTCAACAGAATTGCCTTTAGTGTCCATATTTCTATGAACAGTCCCTTCAAGGTAATCTAGGCTTTTTCTAGCAGGTATCTCAAAACTCTTCTGTTCTCAACCCATCAGCCTGTTCAAAGCCACCTCCACTTTTTAAGGTATTTGTTAAAGCATCACTCTACTTCCTGGACCCAAAATCTGTACTAGTCTCTTTGGGCTGCCATAAATAAATAGCTTAGACTAAGTGGCTTAAACAACAGAAATTTATTTTTTCACAGTTCTGGAAGATAGAAGTCTGAGATCAAGGTGCTGGCCCTTTCGGTTTCTGAGGAGAGCTCTCTTCCTGGCTTACAGATGGCTATACCTCACATGGTCTTTCCTCAAGTCATGCACAGGGAAACAGGAAGAAAGAGAGACAGAGAAAGACAGAAAGAGAGAGACAGAGAGAGAGAGACAGAGAGACAGAGAGAGAGAAGCTCTCTGGTATCTCCATATGTATATATTTATACTAATCCTATTGAATTAGGGTCCCACACTTACTGCTTCTATTAACCTTAATTGTCTTCCTTAGAATACTCAACTCCCAATACAGCCACACAAGGGATTAAGACTTCAATTTATGACATTTGGGGAGGAGCTAAGCTTTCAGTCCATAAAACCTGGGTTGCTTCCACCTTTTGACTATTGTGAATAATGCTGCTATTATCACGTTTGAATCCTTGCTTTCATTTCTTTTGCATATGTACAGAATTGCTGAATCCTGTGGCAACATTCGTTAATTTTTTTCAACAAATATTTAAGTACTTTCTATACCATAGGCATTGTGCTGTGACCTAAGAACAAATGAATTCCTTTAAAGCTCACAAGGTCAAGGCCATCCCCTAAAGAAGAGTAATCATTATTTCAGTTTCCTGGATAGAAAGTGCCCAGGTTCAAAGTAACAACACATTTCACTCTCAATAGTGTCCCTCTTTGAGTGATAGTCTTCATGGTCACGTAAAACAATAAAGCCAATTCCTAAAGCTCAGGTCCTTAAAAACAAAGCCACTAATACATTTGCTCATAACTCTTTTTTATTCAAGTAAATATTCTTCTACAAGAGTGGTGTTTCATTCTCTTAGGTGATTTTTCTATTTGATACTCTTTAGAATTTCAAGGATTTTTTCTACTAATTAAAGACCCTTACTGCTAAAATTTAAGTGAACATTAAGTTACAAATTATGAATCTAAGGAGGCAGAGAAAGTCAAAAGGAAGAAAAGGGACAATGACTCCCCTGTGATTAAGGAAACTGCAGCTGTACCATTTCCCCTTATCTGTCACTTCCTTCACCTTTAGTTTAACTTTACTGTGATAGGGGGAATGGGTCAGAAACATGATTTTGGAAGTGTAACACCATCCTCTCATACTATCAGTCATGAAAAAGAATGAGAACGTCACTTTACTCCTACAGCAAAGCAAATTACAAATGGAATAACAAACTTAAATAGCATACCCCAAAATGAAAGAAATAAAATTAATGTTACAAATTTGGTAGGGAAATACCCCTCTAAATTTAGAAACAATTGAAGAAATACTGCTAAAAGATGAATATATATGGCAATATAAAATTAACTAAGAAGGAAAAAAAGAATATTCATCAACGGTATGAGCAATTATTGGATGGACTCTGTTCTGCACCAACAATGATAAAAGTCACAGCATGTCTCAGAGCATAAACTAAAGGGTAACAGACATGAAAACAATCATGTCCAATATCATAGAATGAGAGAGAAAGAGAGACTTACCTATATCTGTATTGTTAGTCTCAAAGCAATAAATTGTTGAAAATCATGTTTAACACACAAACTTCATGGCTCACATTCAAACTGCTGTTTTTAAAGCAGAATGGATATTTCTAATCATTTAAAATACATCAACTCTTCCTGTCCACCATTTATGAATTAGGTTCATGGTTCACGCACACTCATCTCTCTATACATGAAGTCTTAGGTTTCTACTAGTAAAGATCTCTTTATTACAAAGCTCTTCTTGTGACTTTAGTAATTTAATAAAACATTTTCTTTCTTTTCACTATTTATGTTCATCTTTTTAATTTAAGCCATCTCAACATTTGATTTACACTGTGTCTTTTTTTTCTTTTAATAACTATTCTTAAATAGTTTATGGAAGTAAGATAGGGCTGATTCACTTTTTAAGGTAAACCCCAAGTAAAGTATAATTTAGATCTTTTATTATTGAACTACATTCTTTTATTATTGAACTACATTTTTATTATAAAACTACATTTTATTATTGAAGTACATTCTACATTCTTTTATTATTGAACTACATTCTACATTCATTCTTGATATTACATGATATACTAATAAATGGTGGTTCTGTGATTTTGTTGTTGCTATTAATACTCTTTTTGTTTTCATTTTGCTTTGTCATTGGAAGCAATATAATATAGTGAAGGCAACTTTGTCAGCACACAAAAAGACATTTGAATTTTCACTGTATGATTCAGTTTTCTATGTATCAATGAAGTCGATCACTTTTTTCTTATAATAAAGATAAGTAAAACAATATGAATGACTATGTTGCTATATAATGTCCTTAGAGGAATGATGCTATATAAATTAAAATAAGTGATATTTTTATCATTATTATTTACCACTACTTGCCCATTTTATAAAACAATCCATTTCTTTGCTCTTCATGATGTGCGCACCATGATTTCTCTTGCTATTCCTCCAACTAATGGCTATAATTGGCACAGTATTATAATGTGTTTGTGTGTATTACATATCATCCTTGAGGGAAAAATTTTTTGGCATCACTGTTTTCCAAACAATTCCCTCTCATGTAATCTGTTTCATATTATAATGCCCTAGACATATTAACCTGTATTGGTACAAGTTAATCTTATTTTCTCCAGTTTTTTAAATAATTTTAGATTCCCAGCTTTCTTAGAAAGAACTCCCAATGAAATAGCATTGGCAGCATTTTAAACAATTGATAAAAAATAATTTAAAAATTAACAAGCATCAAACTCAAAGACTTAACCTAGAATATTTCCAAATGTAGTACAGATACATCTATCAATTCATTTAGCTTGTCTCCTTTGATACTTTTATTCTCATATAACTTGATATATTCAAAACAATATTAAGTATTTGTAATATTAAGATACCTTCTCTTCTGTGGGCCTGCTATTAAATTTATTTTATCTTGTCAAGTTATATGAGTAAATATTATTTTGTTCCTTTAATTAATTTTATGTTGCTATATATATTCATCTTTTAATAGTATTTCTTCAATTGTTTCTAAACTTAGAGATATTTTCTCCTCTGTGGGCCTGCTATTAAATCCATTTTGTCTTGAAATGTTCTTTATATAAAGATATATTTATATTTTATATAAAGATTTTCTAGTTGCTCTTTGGTTTTGACAGGACTTTTTTTACTTGAAAGCAACACAAATCCACTTCAATAAAACTTCCAGAATAAATAAGATGTTATTGGAAGATATTACGTATAACTCAAAAAAAAATTCAAGAAAAAGTTAAACAAGACTGCATAAATTGTCAGCTACCATAACATTAGCAACAGGATGTCATTATCCTTAACTCTGAAGTTAGGACTTGCTTCACCATTAATGTCATGCAAGTCCTAACTTCTCTGTCATTGCAAATTCTCAGTAAAGAAACTGTTTAGCCCTGGCTGATTAGATCTCCTTATCTAATCAGGCAGGATCAAAAAGGAAGTGTCATTTGGAAGACAAATATATAGCCAAGAGAATTTATTCTCTTAGTGTATGAGGCTATGGATGGACCAAGAGATTATCATATTAAGTGAGGTAAGTCAGACAGAAAAAGACAAATATCATGTGATATCACTTATATGTGGAATCTAAAGAAAAATGATACAAATGAACTTATTTACAAAACAGAAATAGACTCACAGACATAGAAAATTAATTTATGGTTACCAAAGGGGAAAGGGTGGGGGGAGGGATAAATTAGGAGTTTGGGATTAGCAGATACAAACTACTACATATGAAAAAATAAACAATAAGGATCTACTGTAAAGCACAGGGAACTATATTCAATATCTTGTAATAACCTATAATGGAATTGAATCTGAAAAAGAATATATATATATATATATACACATATATGGGTGTGTGTGTGTGTGTGTGTGTGTGTATATATATATATATATATATATATATATATATATATATATATATATATATATAGAACTGAATCACTTTCCTGTATACCTGAAACACATTGTAAATTAACTATACTTCCATTAAAAAAATGGTTAAAAAAAGAAATAGCGCAATTCTGAAAGCAACACAGTGTTCTTCAAGTTTAGAATGAGTAAATAAATCCTGGTGTATTCATACAGTGGAACAGTATATAGCAAAGGACATAAATAAGCTACAGTTGTATGTATCACTGTGGTTGAAACTCAAAAACATAATGTTAAAGGAAAGGAGCAAGTTTTCATACAATATTATACCACTATATGAAATTCATAGAGATTAATATTAATATATTTACAATATCAATATATATTGAAAATATAATAAAGAAAGCTAAATAAATATTCAACACAGAACTCAGACAGTGATTTATACTGGGTAGTGAAAGAAGAGGGGAACATAGAATATTTCTAAGATATGGGCAAGGTTCTGCTTCACAATCTGAGTGGTGCACAATTGCATTTGCTTTCTTTTGATTAAATCAGTAACACTATTGCTATTAATATTATTAAATTAGTAATATTATCATTATAATTAAAATATGCATATGGAGATCAACGGAACATTTTAGGATCCCCACTGACTTTTTGATTTAGTACCAGCAAACTTTAAGCTTCATTTCCTCTCTATGTCCAGGCCCATCGTCTCTCCAACTTTCTGATAAAGCCCCCCTGCAACCACACAAACACACACAAGCATTTATGTTCTGTTGTTGTTTCTTTTACATTTGGTGCCAGACAGAAAGTCAGTTCTTCCACCAACAAGATTTTCCTTCAGAAATGATGGTGTACTTTTGCTTGCCTCTTTCCTGACTTCCTCCCAGGAAGCACATCCTCTGCCCCTGGTCGTGGGACATCCCATCCATGTGAATCAATATAATTTGTTCTTTGATGGTCCCAAAGGCTAATTGTCATCAGTTTTGACAAAGGAACCTCACTTTAGGAGGAACCTTTTCCACATCACAGTGATATTGCTATAACAATACATATATGATTTTTGCACTCTTCTCTGTGATGTAGTTTTGATGCCAAATATAGTTTAAGGTTAAATTTTTCAGTGCTACTCAATTTACAGAGTTATTATTTGTTGTAAAGTTTTTTGTCAAAGTTTTTCTCTTAATAAGTTTCTTATAACCTAAGACCAAAAGAGGTCTTTGACCTCATCAGTGATATTTACTCTCTATACAAATTTTCCAGCTTGGGGGCATTAAGAGCCAAAGTGGTTCACTTTTTCCTCATAAATAACTTTCTCCATTTCTGCCTTCACACAGTGGTATAAATGACTTACAATAGCTTAACCTTCTCTATTTAATTGCATTTTGACTGGGAATCAAGTATAAGGCAAAAAGATCAAACTGTAATGATTACTAGTCATCAGGTGACATCTGCTGAAAGTGTAGGCTGGCATCAGAAATTTGCTGGCACTCCTCATGTTGCATCACTGTTATTTCCTACACTGTGCATTGACTGGCATATGGTAATGCCAAGATCACAATGGCTGTGTGAAGCAAAAGATATCAACAGTTCTATTGGTTGAATGTGTTGCTCTCATTTTAATACTTATTTATAAATTTTTATCTTATTTAGATTTATAAGTTTTACCTCTGAGTAAATAAAGCTTAGAGAGGGTAGGCCTAAGGCCATCTAGTCACATTGGTAAAGCCACATGCCAAAGCCAATGCCTGGACCATAAAATCAATGTACATTTCACTACAACATACTTCTATTCTTTCTAAAATCCCACAACATCCATAGAACAAAAACTTCCTAACCAGTCAAGACAATTTAACTTTACTTAGGTGATTTGGCTTTAATATGTTCAGTACTTTAGAGAACAAATAAAATGCTGATCGTGATATCTTCAGATAATAGAACAGAAATGGACTTGAAAGTGATTGAAAATAAGTTCTTGCTCTAAGAGTTTCTGCTTAGCAAACCTAAAAGTCTATAATTTCTAAATGTCCAAATTCTTTGAAGGATACTTAAAATATCTTAACAGTTATAAAGTTGGAAACAATTATGGTTGTATAAATAAAAACTTTTCTCATGCTTTAGTCAAATTTAATAACTATAATTCATAATAAGTGCAATACAGCATGGGATTCTAATAATGTAGAGCCATGGTCTCTTGCTTAGGAACATTAAAAGACCATGAGGCAGTGGAGGGGCATTTATTAAAATGAGCATAAGATTGGGAATATGAATCTGTTTATATGTATTTGCATTACAATGCTGCACATTAGAAGATATATCAACCAATCGTGTTTTCTCTATAAATATGAAAGAAAATGTAACAGGTGAACCATTCTTTTTATACTGGGAAGAAAAGAAAAAATCCCAGTTTAAGGTTACAATAACTGCATTCAAGTCTTAGTCAAGTTGCTTACTATTCCATAACTTTCTGAAACCACAGTTTCCTTAATCATAATTAAATTTTACCTGCCTTACATATTGCATAGTGTTGTATTAAGGATTGAATAGTTGATATGCCTCTGTGATTTGTTAGGTAAAAACACCATATGAATATAATTACTATCTACTGTGTTCTCTAAAATAATGCATTCAAACTTAAAGTTCACCTATACTTGAAACCTACAAAAATAAACTCCAAAATAGTTCATAGAAGAAAAGGAGAATAATCAGAGAAATAATGAAATATTTAAAACTGAAAGATATAAAAGTGATTAATTTCATTTCAAAGCTTGTGAGAGTCTACCTAACTGTATTTAGAGGCAAATACATAGTTTCTGATGAAAATATTTCAACATTAAAAAAACTGAAAATTGCAAAGCCAATAATTCAGATTAATTTTTTAAAATCAAAATAAGGAAATAATAAAGCCATCAAATAATAAAATAAAAAACAAAGGAACAGCAAGGTAGAGCAATATGGAAAACTAGATTCACAGGGTAAAACTGTATGACACAGAAAAGATATAAATTTGGGAAAGGGGGGATGTATTTTTTAAAAGCATGGTTTAAATGAAGTGAAGTGAGAGAAACAGTAAGAGGCCAGAAATATAAATAAAGCACAATTCAATTAGTCAAGTATTTATTGGGCACCTAATATGTGCCAGGTACTATTTTAGCACTTATTTACAACAGTTTTAAAAAAAAGAAAGATAAATATCTCTTAGAGCTTTAATTGTATTAGGGAAGATAGCTAAGCAAAATTTAAAAGTAAATAATAATTAATACATTAAAATGTAATGAGTGTTATAGAAAAAAAGTAAGTCAGAAAAGGGCGCTAAAGTTTGCTGGGGAATGGAGATTGTAATTTTAAACAGAGCATTGAGAAAGACTATCTTTCTCAAGTCAATCTCATTCTGAAAAACACAAAATAACTCCTATGTTCATTTCTCCGTCAAAATCCAGATGTATATATTCAACTGCCTACTTTGCATTTCCGCTTGCATTTCTAGTTCATATCTCAAATTTAAAATTCCAATATATCCTACATTGACATCAAAATATATACCCCTTTGCCACCAAAACTGACTGACCTGCAGTCTTCCTCATCAGTCAATGGCAATCCCAGACTTTCAATTACTTAGAACAATAAGTAATAAGTAAATAAATAAATATATACATACACACATAAATACACAAACCAAGTCCTTCAGAATCCTTGTTTTCCTCTTTTTCTAACAAAGGACAACTAATTTGTCAAAAAAAAAAAAAAGTCCTCTCAGAAGCAAAGTCAGAAATATCAAAACACTTGCATGAATGTTTAATGGATTAACATATATATATATGCAAATGTGTATGAACATGTACATAAATACATATGTCATGATTTACTGGATCAACTGACATATATTTGTATGTATATATCATGTAATATATCACTATATTATTTCTAATTATTTATCTCTGTATACACAAACATAAAAATATGTATATGTGTGATGTGTGTAAGTAAAGATAGAAAATATTTCAACAGTTTCAGTAACAACCCTGTTTGAACTTGTTTGAATAGACATCTATAGGGCACTGCACCTACTTCTGAAAATCCACATTCTTTTTAAGCACATATATAGTGCTTATAAAAATTGCAGTGAATCACATCTCAACTCATTTCAAATAATTATAAGGAAAAGATAACTTTAAAGAACATGTATTTCAAAATTTAAAACAAATATTTAAATAATCAGTGAGTAAAGTCAAAAATCATAAAGCCAAATAAGAAAGACAGCTGAATGACAGGCACTGTACTACAAGTCAAACTTGTGCAATGTGGCTGAAATACAGGAAATACGTGATTTTAATTGTTTATATATTCAAGTAGCAGTAAATCTTAAATTAGCTATACCCCCAAATCTTAAAAGTTAAGAGCAGAACAGCAGAATATATCTACAGATACTACAAAGAAATTAAGGACAGGATGTACCTTCATCAGCTATAAAATACTGATTCAACAGAAAACAAAAACAAACATTGATTCCTCAAAAAAATATTGAAAATGACAAATCTTAAACCAAACTATAACAATAATAATGTACAGGCAAGTCCCACACATAAAAATAAATGCAAATATCCTCAACAAAATATTGAAAAAGTATATTCAGGAATGATTAAGGAAGATAATTCCTTATTGGACATTATTTCAAGTATACAAGTTTACCTCAGAGTTACAGATATTTACTGTTCAAAATTAGAAAATTAATTGTTATTCGTCTTATACCAGATTAAAAGAGAATATCATAGTTGCCAAAAATTCTTTTAATAAAAGTTAAAAGTCGTTATAAAAATCTTTTTATAAAACTTTTAGTAACTATAATAAAAGGGTACACCCTAACTTCATAAAGCACATCTACCATAAACCTTCTGCAAACTTCTAACATTAAACATCTTCCCTTAGGATGAGGAGAGTGACAAGAATACCCCAAAAAAGCAATTCTATTTAACACTGAAGTGAAAGATCTATACAGCCCAAGAAAGCAGAAATATAAATAAACTATTTTGAAAATTGAAAATTGCATATCTGCTTTAGGCTATAATGGAATAAGAGAAACAAACTTGCTTGTCCACTAGACAAACTAGAAAGCAGACAAAATATTTGAAACAATGGTTTTCAAACACTGAACATGAAAGTACAAGATATTGGTCCTTGAGAGAAGGAAAATAAATAAAGTGAGCCCTAGGAGTGTCCAAGGTCACTGTCTCGAAAATAATTTCTAGCACAAAGCACAGGGATTAAAAAAAACCCACAAAAGTAAATATTAGATGTTTTCTTTTCAAAATTATGGAATATGTCCATCATCACAGCTGCTCTTCTATATTGAAAAGCAGGCCTGAGTGGATACAATTTTTAAAAATTTATAAGATTGGAAAGGAAGAAACAAAATGAAAAAAGTAAAAAATAAACTTAAAAATATAAAATGAAATAGAACAAGAGAGAAGAATATAGCAAAACAATATAATCCCTTAAACCAGCTGTGACTGGTTTAAGAAATAATTTAAAAAATAAAAATACCTCATTAACCATATCTACCTAGGAATAATTCTAACCAACTATATGCAAGGCTTTTATATAAAAATTAGTTAAACTTTATTGAAGCATATAAAAAACAATTAAATAAAAACATGCAATTTTAACGGCTATGAAGACTCAATATTGTAAAGAATCGATTCTCAATCCATTCTTAACCAATCAATTCCAATAAAAATCTCAAGATGATGCTAATACTTATAAGAAGGAAAATTCATAAAAAGGAAAAAAACTAAGGAGAATCAAAATAATTTTTCAGAAAAAAAAGAGGAAAGGGAAATCAGTATTTAATATCTGCAATAATTAAAATGGTGTGGTATTTGCAGTGGAATAGAAAAAAATATGTAGATAAAAAGAACAGCATTAGGATTTTCAAACTAGACCCATGCACATATGGAACTTGACACATAATAGAATGAGCATTTTAGATCAGTAGGGAATTATGAATTATTTTTAAACTATTCTTGGACAATTGGCCACTCCCTTGGGAAAAACACACACACACACACACACACACACACACACACACACACAAAAGACCATTGCTTCTCATTACACACACACACTCACTTACATACCTCATATATAATTGTATATATTTTGAATAAAGATTAAATGTAAAAAACAAAAAAAAGATGACGAAAATATCTTCAGGCTAGTGGGATAAAAAAAAATTCAAAATTCTAGAAATTCAGAAAATGTTACAAAAAGAATAAATTTGACAGCAATTAAAATTTATAAGCTGTGATATGGTTAAGAAAACCATTATCAAAGTATAAAAATAAACATATGTATGTGATAGTGTATATGCATCACAATGGATTAGCATTTAAATTATAGATAGAAAAACACAGCAGAAAAAATAAATAATTCAAAACATATGAACAGTTAATTTACAGAAAAGAAAACCTGACTGGCAATAAACAGAACATTTGCTCAACCACATTACTACTGAGGAAAATGCAAGTTAAAACATTGCAATTTGATTCCAAACCTATCAGATTGGCAGCAAAAGTTACATGAATATCAAGTGTGTGGGCAATGCTGAATGAGATCTAAAATTGAAAATCAATTTGGCAATATCTAGGATAAGCTGATGGTGCATGTCATATGATCCAGCCACACCACTTTTCAGTATATGTTTTAGTAAAAAGCTAGAATATGTATATAACAAGACATGCAAAACGATGTTCATTGAATGTTCACCATCATTTACAGTGGTGTGGTGCTTTAAATGTCATCATTAGGCAAGTGGATAAAGAAAATATGGTATATAGCATAATTCAATTCAGCAATTAAGATGAATGAACGTAGTCTACATGTATTAACATGAATATATATAAAAAAGGTCAAATGAAAAGCAAATTTCAGAAGATGTGTACTATGAGAGCACTGATGAATATTTCAAAGTATATTGTTTATGGATATGTTCATATATAGTTAAAATATTAAAGCCTGGGTGGAAATGTTGCACACAACCTTGGAGATGCAGTTATCTTGGGGAGGAAGGGAGGGAAGGGAATCAAGGAGAGCTGCCAAGGGGGCTTCAACCTCTATTTTTAAATTCCATTTCTCTAAAACAAAAGATGGGAGGCAATCCTAGCAAATTTGTTAAGTTTAAATGCACTTTTGGTGCATTTAAAAAATATATCAGTATTTAAGAAATGAGGCAGATAAATATCAGTGACGCCTTCCTCCAAACACTCTGCAAAACTGTTAACACTGTAATGTCCTCATTTACTATTATAAACAAAAGGATAAGGGAAGACCTAGATTGATTCTCATTCATCTTTGCTCCATAACGAACTTAATTCTAGTATTCAATTTGGCTGATCAAATGATTAAATGAGGAATTTGCATACTTTAATACACTAGTGATAAAGCATTTTAACATTTAAGTGAGTTAGAACTACAATAATTTATCAATAATGTATTGTCTTCCACAAACACACATATACACATCAGGCAATAACTACACACATAAATCTGTGTATGGTTTTATATATATGATTTCTATGTGATATATGGGTATATATCACAAACACAGACACATATACACACACAAGAATTTGTGACTAAATGTCTAAATAATCCAAAGAAAGAAGAGATCCTCATTTCTATTCTAGGAAAGCATGTTGAAAAAGAAAGTACACCATCAATTAAAATATCTCCTAAATTCAGTTTGTTTCGTAAGCTGGGAAAAATTTGTTACATATACTTTTCCCCAGTCTTTTGAAGTTAAAGGAACCTAGAGCATATTTTGACTGTATCATACCATATATTTCTTTATTCATTCAAACTAGCTCAAAATTGTTTTGGCCAAGGACATTTCAAATAGTGTATTTCTATAGGTATCCATCTTCCCCCAAATGAAAATATTTTGGAAAAATGGCAAAAGTAAGAAACTAGTAAGAAACTAAGCATTACCTATTTTGTATTTTTTTTAGGTGACTGAGACCAGTTAATAATAATTCCTTGGCATGTTCTAAGGTAAGTACTTCAAATCTTGTGGAAAAAAATCAAATCAAATAAAGAAGCTTAATGTCAATAAAAATAGGCAGAGGATAAATACCACTGATAGAAACAATACTTATTTCTGCATTGAAGTCATAAGCATTCCTACAGAGAACTCTTAATCAGAACTCATTTTTATTCAACAGATATATACTGGTGGATCACTTTAGTATTTAAATAATGAAACAGTAGATTGAGATACCATTGATGATTAATTGCCCTACTTAAAGATTCCATAATTCCCATGCTTAATTTTATATATTTCATGCTACCTTATTAAACTAATTATCTCCCAACTTGGCTGAAAGCTCCTTGAGAGTAGTATCATATCTTTGTATATGCCCAGCACAGTGCCTGGTACATGATAGAAATTTAATGAAGAGTTGTTACATGAGTGTACCACTGTACAATGGATTGGGAAACAGTGTAGCTCAACACAGACAACACATAATAATTCATGAAAATTTATGAAATTTTTATTCTCACAAGATTTAGCTTTGCATTTGGTAGGGTAAAACTAATTTTGTTAGATTATCCCAAAGTAAGCCTTTAGGATTAGCTTCCAATTTAAAGTTGTAAAGAATGAACTATGAAAAATTATGAGATTATACAAAATGAAGGAAAACATTTCATTTAAATTTATTAGTAATGTTTCTTTTATATTTTCCATAATATTAAAAATCAATATATAGTTTCTTTATGTATATATTCAGATATATGCAAATGTTTGAAACTCTATTTGAAATCAACCCTTATGTTATTATATCAGTGCCCCTAGCACAGGATATAACAAAAAGTAAACAAGGATCATTTGTTGATTAAGTGGTTAAAAATCATTAAATTCATTAGTAAATGGGAAATCTATACCCCAGAGTATCTGTTTCCTTAAATAAAACCAGCTGGCTAAGTTATTATTCTCCCATTTACATGGCAGCTGTCAGTTTAGATATTGTATTATTGGTCCAATTTGGAAAATTATTTTCAAATTATATAATTTGCAATGATGGGCCTAGTTTCCATGAGGTGAAACATCATTTTATAATCATTATTTACTCCATTGATTCTTTTAGGCTTATTTTACTATATTCACTCTTAAGTTGATTGATTCTTATATATTTCTCTATTGTAGAATCAAATGAATTAAGGGTCTGAGTTATTTCATATAATATAGTTATCATTTTCCAAACATAATCAATATAAAAGATAATTGTTGCCTGTATAATGTTACATTTTAAATTTTATAGTATATTAGAAAATATTTGGAATTTTTACCTATAAACAAAACTGTTTTCTTGAAAAAAAGAGAAAATATTTCCACAAACATCGCCATTCTAACCAACCTCATTTTGAAAAGCTTTGGCAGTGTTAGGGCATTTTAACTTGTGATAATAAAAGTAGTATAAATAAAAAACTCAAATAGCATTTCACATCTTTCAAAGTAATCTGATTTAACTATCTTACTAAATCATCAAACTAATCTATGGGGATAGATGAATAGGAAATTTAGAAAGGAAAAATGGAATGCTCTGTCTGAATGGCTTTTCTAGAGGCTTCTTCAGAGATGGAGCTAACTTTAAGTAAATGCATTGGCAGGTTCCCTGCCTTCCAAATGGCCTTGTAGAGACCATGACGGATTTTGTAATGGAGATGGCTGAAGCGTTGCAATTTCTCTTCAGGATTCTATGTCTCACTGTGATGATTGCTGAATAATTTTTGCTCCTCAGTGGGCCCACAGTAGTAAGTGTTGGTCTATATCCAAGTCCTTATGCTTAAGATACTAGAGAGAGACATGAATTTTTTCATACTTGGCATTTCACCATCTGCTCTCATGCTTCTTGGCTTGGTCTGTCCATAATGACAAACTTTTTGGTAGGAAATTGCAGGTGTTGCCAATGATTTCCTTGATCTGCTTCTTAATCCCAGAATAATTTCTAGGGACTAGTTCCTGAACATATTTCATGCTATTTATACTGCAAAAGAACAGCACTGTTTTCATTTCCCCATCACCTATAATATTCTTACTAAGTATTTCTTAAATGAGTCTTTTGCTTAATGGTTGTATAAAGAGCAACAGTTTCATAGCAATCATTCTGAAGTTCTCCTGCTGGAAATGATCCAGATGAACCCTCAATATCAATCTAATACCAAAATGTTTTCAAATTGTCTGCTCTGTCTGCAGAATATGTGACCAAAATTAAAAATTTAACAATTTGTTGATCTACTCTTTCAAATGCATTTATCCATTTATTCCACAAATATATATTGACTGTTGCTATATACTAGGCACTATACTAAGACTGAAAAGAAACTTCATTCTACATCAGTATATTGAATACAATTTACTAACTGTACTATAAAAATAGTAATATCCAGATAGTCTGCAGTGGTTATTGAAGAATACAGTGCTTGTCAGTATCTTGAACTTTTTTTTTACAACTCTAAAATTCTTTGACTTCCTTTTTAAAATAACATAAAAACTGAAGAATTCTTGAAGGAATTTTCTTATTTTTTTCATTCAAATGGAACAACATCTTGCATCTTGGACTCAGAAGTCATTCACTCCTAGTTCACATTAGCATATGCAAGCAAGATTTTACCTTTCATTACAGTTGCACTGATGGGTCATTGTTCTATATAAATTTACTCTTAAGTTTTCAGCTCTTCTCACTGACATTATGTGATAAACAGAATGGATTTGGAAAATACCAGGCAAAGTTTGAAAAGTGGCGTAGAACAGATTGCATCTTAAAAGTAGAATTTACCTTTTATAGCATAAAAATCAGCCTTGCAGCCCTCCTCTTTCCACGTATGAGAAAACATAAATTCAGAAAGGTAAAGCAATTTACCAAAGCCAGTGGCAAAACATGGTATATAACTCAAGTCTCCTAAAATTAGTCTATACTTAATTAGACTAATTTGCCTTCTATGGCATTTATCTGTCATATTTTTGGCTGGCTATAACCCATCCTCTCACCCCATACCAAACTTCCTCTCAATTCCCACATCTTCATTTGAAGGTGATTCCTTATTGTATGATCTTTTCAGCAGAGTAATTCCAACAACCCCTTTTCCAATGCCTCCCATAAGAGAAGCTCAGGAAATCCTATTGTTCCTCTAACTATTCACGGATACATTCAGAAAACAGGAATATAATCAAAACTCTGTAAATCAGATGCATACTGCAAGTATTTGTAGCTTAAATTACCAATACAAAAACAGAGGCAACTTTTGGTTGTCAGATTTAGTGCAACACAATTGTTTCAGATTCCACACAGTACTAACAGCTAGCATTGGGCCAGATGGTTCCTTTCAAAGGACCCACACAAGTGAAGGACTGTAATTTGTACTGCCAAACCTCAGAACCTCTCTTGGTCTTTATTCATTTTCCAAGCATGGAAAACTAGCCTCCCATGGAAACATTACATCCCGCCCCATCATTTCCTTCTCTCTTGTTCTCTCTCTCTGATGGTGCCTGAGTCAAATATGCTTTAAAATATCTGGGTTTTTTTTAATGGTAAAATAAATACAAACAAACAAAAAAAGAGAGTGTGTGCTTGGTTCGAATGCCCTCAGCAGGAAGTCTCTGCACATTAGTAAAACAGGAATACTGCTGATTCCAAGTAGTACAACTATTTCCTTGCATTAAAATTTTCCTTTTTTTTTCTGACTTATTATAATAAATAACCTGGCAGCATAAACATTATATTACAATAAAGACAAAATTAATTCATTATTCATGTTCAGGTTTTTTCGCTTAGTTTGTTTACAATACCACCCATGAACATTTAAGTTCCCAGTGTATATTGACATTGTTCTAGCTTCTAGTTATTGTTGCTTTTTTTTTTTTTTTTGGTCCACAGAAAATGTTTACTTGATGTAACAAATCAATACTTCTATTGTTAGATCCAACTGCAAAGGGCAAAAGGAATGAAAAATTTGTACAATGCATAGAGAAAAACAAGATGTTTACTGTGACAACTAGTCATCTGTATATTTCTAAAATAACGCTTCTAAAATTACTCAATTATTGAAATCTATGTGAAAATAGAAAGATGTTAATAGCGACAGAGTGCATAAAACCAAACATCAAATTTTGAGCAAATTAACCTACTAGGCATTTTTACTAACATGCACAGGTAAATAAGATCAGCAGTTCCTAATGAAATTCCAAGTTCTCTTTCTGCCACTAATAAGAGCAATAATAATAATATAAAAAAATGATGTTAATGACCAACAGGGATATTGTAGTAAGATTCAATATGACCCTTCCCAAGAAACAGAATTATCTGGAATGCCTAGGACCATGTCAGACCCAACTAGGTGTCTAGCATTACTGACTACCAGTCAAACCAAAAAATGATATGGTTAAGGATAGATCAATTGTATGATATTCACAGAAGATAAAACTGCCCATTATGCCTTACTGTGTGAGGCCCCTGTCAAAATACACATTTTGATTTTAAAATATATTACAATTTATGGGCCCATATGCAGTATAGTAATTTATTAATAAGTATTTAGAATAATGGGACAATAATGGATAGAGAAGAGGTAATTACCTATTTTCTTTTCTGTTTTATTAGTACACATGGAGATTCTTCATATCATCCAGGCACCATCTCTTTACATTAAGGTCCACTATGAGAAAAAGGCAGCAATGCTCTTATTATGACGTGAGTCTTTGGAACCAGGTTGTATTATAACAATATAGATCTCCTAGCCTCAGCAGTTCCCAAATACCATTTAGTGCTAGAGACACAATTTCTTATGATTGCTTCATCCATTGTGCTTCCAGAAATAATGGATTCCAAGGACTCTCAAAGACAGTAACTGTGCTCCATTGATGATAACAATAAATGCAAGTCTTAGATTATGGAGGAAAATATGAATGATAATTTACTTTCCTACTATGATAAATTTATCACTGGTAATCTTGTAATGCAAACAAAGAACAATACGTCTTCCAACCATATATTCTTCTCTTGAACATTTTAAGCTGTAATCACTTCATTCCTAGAATGTGATATCCAGTGATGTCTACATCTCTGCCTTCTACACATTGTCACTAGCAGGAAGGACAGACAAAGGGCCCATGGATGGAAAAAGAAGAGTTGCCACATTGCTAAAAGATTGTCCTACCCTCGTCTGACATGCTTAAGACCCACCCAGGAGAGCATGATCCTACCACATAACAAGAGAGAAAATCTGTGGGAAAGCCATTTGGTATTGTGAAGTAAGTACCTTGTAAGCCATAGGAAAAGGCGCAGACACATAGGAAGACTGCCTGACACAGTGTGGAACCTGTGGAGAAGATCAGGAGACAACCTTTGGTGCCAGTGGCTGGCACACGGGGTAAAGGAATTCTGCCATCACCTTCACTGCCCTGAGGTGGTGTAGATTTGAGGCAGCACACAGTCAAACCACTGACAGGCAAAAGTCCAAGTTTCTTGGTTATTAGCAGTGAAACATGGGTAACCAGAGCCCTGACTCATTCTGAGTCCAATGAGAATGAGAGACCCTAAATCAAGTCATCAGCACCATTCTGGCAGTGAAAAAACATGCTCCAACTAGCAGGAATGATCCTTACCAGGCTTGCTCCTGGAATGAGGGCTCAGCTGCAGGGCCTGTGATGACCCTTAGACACTAGACCTGGAGCTCCTTGGTGTTATCAGGTCAACGAAAGGAATGTGTGAAGAGGGGGCGGGGAGAAGTGTTGTAGGGGAGCATAGGGTGCCCTGATGAGACAAATGGGCACAGATTTCACACAGGCTCTAACCCGGGTTTAAAGTGAGTTTAAAGCACCACAACCAGACGACACAGTTGACTGCAGGCTTCCCAGACACTGGATGGGAACTGAGATAATTTTGAGGTAGGCATTTCCATCAACCATAACTCAGTAATGACCAGGTGTGAACTTTGGGCACCCTTTCTTAATGGCACTGAGGACCTGATAATTCAAATGGCAAAAATAATTAAGACACTTTAAAGGAAGGGGGCGATGTTGGCAAAAACTTCCAACCAGGACTGTAATATGTTATAGATACTTATTTTGGTAATTCAGAATACACATCTACAACTTTTCTTTTCTTCTTTCTTTCTTCCTTCCTCCCTCCCCCTCCCTCCCTCTATCCCTCCCTCTCCAACCTTCCTTTCTTCCTTCTTACTATCTAGAAGGATGTAAAAATCAACTAATCTAACTCCTATCAAGGTATAGATTAGAAGAATGAACAATGGTGTTCACCAAAACAAAACTTAATGCAAGTAGTGACAACAAAGCTTAATGCAAGGTGTTCTGAGAAAATAGAAGTTGTATGAAAAGTCAAATGCAGTTTATAACTCCAAACTGAATAGGCAAAGGAAATGACCAAGAGGCAGGATGGAAGGAGATAGATACTAATTTCTACCTGAAATAGGGAATTGGCTTTGAAAGGATGCCGCAAAATGAAATATTTCACACAGCTTTAATACAAAATATATCACAGATGATTGCACGCTTCATTTAAAATTAGCACAGAAGTGAAAACAATGAATTGACAACCCAACAGGGAGGAAGAATAGAAAGACAAAGTAAGGCTGCCATTCAGAAATCAAAGTTGAACTGAATCATCAGTCATTTGCAATTCATTATAGGTTTTGGGTTGTTTTAAAAATTAAATGTATTTTCCTTTTTCAGAGAAAGATGTGAAGATGATTACATGACAGTCTGTGACAATCTGTGAAACTAAATAAGGAAGTGTTTCTTAGAGGCTATCTTCCAGGAAAAATGAGTTTAAGAATATATATGAATATATATAGCCTCCAAAAGCAAACTGTGAAACAATTCTTTTAGCATCAAGTTTTAGCCCTCCAATTTCTATAAAAGGAAAAGAAAACAAAATTCTATCAATATTTCTGACATTTACTTACATGTTGAAAGGTTTCCACAAGTAGATAAGTAAGCTTTCAGCCGGTATGTTTTTCCAGGTAATTCTCACTAGTCAACACTCTAAAAGAAAAGGCACCTCACTTAATGCCATTTTAAGTGGGCTTTAATCCACAAGTAGTTTTAAATTTCATGACATCTCAAAATTTGCAGGCCCGAATATAGAAATCATCATATGTAAACATTTAAATCCCTTTGTGTGCATACATGTGTCTGAGTATTTAGTAAAGAATGAATCAGGGTCATAATTAGAATGCTCTTAATTAATTGTGTCCATTTACAATTTCCTGTACAACTATGAAAAGTGAAGCAATAACTATTCATGTATAGGTAGGCTCCATTGGCAGAAGAACTTGGAAAACGCTTTTATATCAGTGACATTAATTACTTCAGATAGAAAATCAGTGAAGTTGATTCAATATAGATTTGTTTTTCCTCAATTTATATAAATAGATAAAGCTTTCAAAGTTCAATTTTTCAATGGTAAAATATTTGACATTATGTGAATGCTCCAAATTCAATTTAAAACATCAGCACTGAAGATACACTTGCATGTTTTTTGTGTAATGTTATGAATACATATTTTGGTGGACCTTATTTTCATGGAAATTTTTTTTTTCTTTTACTAATTTAATACTAAATTAAAATAAAGTGGGCCATCAATGCACTTGGAATTGGCCATAGTTTATACACAATCTATGACTGCTACCAGCTAATGTGGAATATTTAATCAACCTTAAACTCAAATTTTGAAAATTTATAATTTTTAAATATAACACATAACAATTAAACTAGAAAATTGTGGTGAACCTGATGTTAAAATAAAAAACATTTAAAAAAGACTTGACATGGCAAGTGATTTCTTTGCTGCCCCATCATTAAACAGATTTTATAACTTTTTCAGTCTTTGAAGAACTATTCTCTAAATCAATAGCATTAGTCCACTAAATGTTGGTTGTATCTTATTTATAATCAGTTGGAAATCCTTAATTAAAGTAATCAATGAAATAAGGCCAGGCAACTTTAGATTTTGAAATTTTAAGTGAATTGTGATTACTGAAAACAAAGTCTACAAAAATGATAATGAAATTTATTCGTTAAAAGCAAGGACCAAACTGAATGAATTACTGATGAGAACTTGTTTATAAGATTTAATGTTGAAATGCTATGATTAAGCTTTAATATCTCAACCTACAGTAAGATGGCATTCCTGTTTTTAATTGGATAAATTTATAACTGGAAACTGAAGGAAATTGAAAAAAACCTATGATTTTGCAGCATCTTTTTTGTAACATTTAAAAGACTCATTAACACAGACAAGGTATTTGAGAAATTTTGCTTCTGGTAGATATATGTGAAAATAAATGGGCTGAAATATTTATAAAATTTAATTCTAAATATGGAATTATATCTACCATTTAGGAACATTTGCTCAGTAGCTGTAGAGAGAATGTTATCTCAGTTAAGATATGGTATTTTAGGAAGAATCAGTTGAAGATCTCAACAATTTCAAATTGATCAACTATAAAATAAAACTTAGAAGAATGTTGCAAGAAAGATTTTCTGAAAACAATTAAAACTATGTCCATATTGAAAATAATACATTCTTCAGAAAAATACTAGTGACATAGTACTAGAGACAGATATGGATAAGAAACTGATTAAAGACATGCATATGTCCTAAGAATAAGGACATATTCTGCCTATGTCCAGAAAAATCAATATACAGTTTTATTTTTTACATTGCTTTAATGTATACAAATATGTTATTTTTATTTCTTTAGAAATAATTTCATATTTGAATGTGTTTTTGAATTAAATCATTTTAAAAATCAATCAACATATACCTATGGTTAACTATCTAATATTGTACACTTTAACTTTGTTAAGAGAGTAGACTCATGTTAAGTGTTCTTACAATAATAATAATAAATATAATGAAATCATTATGGGACTTTCACTCTCTCTTTCTTAACCATCAGCATTTCAGTATTTCTACCAAATCGAATTCACATTCTGAACAAAATACTTCGCTCCAGTCACAATTAACTTTTTAGAGACTCAACATTTTCACTTCCAATATTTATTTTCAACCACTATTAAAAAACAAACTGTTAAGACCTCTTGCCTAACAGCAACGAAAACAACAAATACTTCAAGATTATGAACATGGTCCACAGTCCTGAGTGCTTTACAGCTTGATGAGATAAGCACCCTTATTACATACTTTTTATAGATGAGGACACTGAGGCACAGAGAAGCTAAGCAAATCAGTCCAAGGTCACTTAGCCAGTAAGTGGATGAGCCAGAAGGAAAACTGATGCAGTCTGCCTCTCTATTCTAGATGTCTGCAGGATAGTGTCCTTTACATAAGCTAGTCTTAGAGTTCTGTGCTAAATTGTTTCATAATTACTGTATAACTTTACCTTCATTCACTTGATTTTAAGCTTTATAAATATATGAATCAGGCTTTATAACTTTTATCACTTTCCATTTCCCTCTCATTGTGTAGTACCTGGTTATGTTTGTTTCCAGTTAAAACCTGGCACACCACAAGCAACTGAATAGCATCTATTTGTGGAATAATTGATTGGCCTTAAAAGCTGAAATGTAAGCAGGCTCAAAAATTAAAACGGAGTGTTTTTTTCAATTTAATTATTTCATAATTATTTTTCTGGTCCACTCTCAAAGTCCAGTGGGGAATGGGGAAGGAAAAATAAAAACAACAATATTTTAACAATCCACAATTTAAAGTATTTGGCTACCATTTCAACTATCTAAACTGTCCCGTATCTACTAATCATAAAAAAATACTAGCCTTAGTTGAAACACTAGAGGTCATTTAGCCTAATCTTCTCACAGATGCAGCATCACTTATCTTAAAAATTTGCTTTATTCATATGCATATCTGTTCCTGGTATGACTGTTTTTAAAAAATCTTTAAAATTACAGAGGTAAAAATTCTTCCTCTTCATTACTCATAACTTTTCCTTCTTAAAAAATATTTTCTTCAATGTCGTATTCTTCTTTATAAATGAGAATTCTAAAGGAAACTTATTACAGAATAGTATTTTTTTTTCTTTTGATCAGTCTTGCAGCATCAATATTTCTCCTCCTAAGGGTTTTTCAAAAATATCCCTCTCCAGTTTCAGAATAGTATGTATAATAAGGCGTGGTCAAACCTCTATTTCATAATTTATACCAACATTTTTAATATCTTTCAACCTATAATATAATTCTGAGATATTTCTAGGGTAGGATGGCTCTATGTTTATACAATTCAAGTTATTTGCAATATTTTTTTAAATGAATGCATTTGTGGACTTCTGTATAATACACAATAAGAGCAAGAACTCTTTTCCAACACATTTGTTGTTTTAGATCATTAACTTTAATCAACTTTGGTAAACTAAGGACTGATTATATCTGTTTGTTAAGTGCCTGAAACATATTATGGATACATCCACTTAGCTAAGTAAATAAGGGACAATCTCAAATACTCAGTTCCTGGGTGGACCAGGCCCAAAGGCCATAAAAACCTCAGAAAATGAGGTCTTAGTGAGACTTAGTTTGGTTCAACATATATCTGTTTTATCTCCTGGAGATAATAATCAAGCTATATGAATTACAGGTACTCCATTCACACTTCTTTTTTATGGATTAGAGGTCATTATACTGATATTCAGGTACATGTTTCCTATGAGAAATGTATTCAGGGTTTGGGGGTGCTAGAGCAGAAAACTTATTCATTAAATTACTTACAACATTAATTTGGATGAGTTGGTTGGCACCTTGGAGAATAGGATAACGTTTTAAAACTTGACAAGTTGGCGTGTAGGAGGACAACAACAAGTTAGGTTTCAGTATTGAGGTTGAAGGAAGCTAATTCACCCACGAGGAAAAACAAACTGAACAAAACAAGAAGAGAAGATAATATTTGCAAAGATGTGATACATATGTGGTATAATAAAATATGTTTTTTAAAATCTTTTACAAGTAAACAAAAATAATTTCTATAATTAGTATTTACAGTTCATGATTAAAAATAAATTTTAGTTGATTTATTTCTATTTAACTTTGAGCCTAAATGGCTCCATCATCCATCTTTTTATTCATTCATTCATTCATTCACAGTCTCATGCTTATATGCCTACATTTAGTTAGTAAATATTTAATGACAAT
Organism: Balaenoptera musculus; assembly: GCF_009873245.2. Classification (NCBI taxonomy): domain Eukaryota; kingdom Metazoa; phylum Chordata; class Mammalia; order Artiodactyla; family Balaenopteridae; genus Balaenoptera; species Balaenoptera musculus. The sequence continues at coordinate 71,722,781 of NC_045794.1, forward strand.
AAACATTCTTCTTTTTGCAAGAGAGAGGCAATAAAGGAATAGGTAGTCTGTTATTTATCTTTCTACCAGATTCCCTATGTGGCTTTGATTGTAAGAAGAGATCAAACTGAAAATTTGGAAGATCTTTATTTATGCTCTGACACATTGAAAATCCCTTTTGTTATGGACTGAATGTTTGTGTCTCCTCCCTAAATACAATGTGATGGCATTTGGAGGTAGGACTTTTAGGAGTTAGTTAGGTTTACTTGAGGTCATGAGGGTGGGATCTTCATGAAGGGATTATTCTCCTTATAAGAAGAGGATGAGAGACCAGGTCTTTCTGTCTCTCTCTGTCTCTCTTTCTCCACCCTGTAAGGACATAGTGAGAAGGCAGCAGCCCAAGCCATGAGCATTCCACCAGAAACCAAATCAGCAAGCACATTGATCTTGTGCTGCCTAGGCTCTATAACTGTGAGGAATAAATGTCTTGTTGTTTAAGCCACACAGTCTTTGGTATTTTGTTACAGTAGCATGAGCTAAGACATGGTGATAATAAGAAATATATATTTGATCTTTGTCCCCAGTTCCTGACACAGAGCTTCTAAAATTTTTGGTGATAGGAACATCTTTTGTTATTCATAACAAGCCTCTTTCCACCATACTTGAATTTATACTAATAAAGTGACTTTTGATTGGCTCCTAGATAGCTTAAGGATGGGGGATGGTTGCTAAAGGAACCAACTGATGATTAGAAGTTTGGAACTTTCAGCCCCACCTGCAGAGGGGAACAGGGCTGGAGGTTGAGTTCAGTAATCAATGGCCAATGATTTAATCAATCGTGCCTACATAATGGAACCAACATGAAAAACCCTGTATGATGGAGTTGAGAGAGCTTCTGGGAGTGAACACATCGAGGTGCTGGGAGGGTGACATGCCTGGAGAGAGTGCATGCAGCACCCCTTCCCTCATACCTTGCCCTATGCATCTCTTCCATTTGGCTGTTCCTGAGTTGTATCTTTTATAATAAACCATAGTAGTAAAGTACCTTCCTGAGTTCTGCAAGCAGTTCTAACAAATTATCAAACCTGAGGAGGGGGTTGTGGGAACCACTCAACTTTACAGCCAGTTGGTCAGAATTATGAGTGACCCAGATTTGTAATTAGCATCTGAAGTAGGGGCAAGCTATGGGACTGAGCCCTTCACCTGTGAGATTTGTGCTAACTTCGCATAGTTAGTGTCAGAACCGAACTGAAGGTAGGGAACCTAGTTGGTGTTAGGAGAATGGAAAAACTGGTTGTTGGGTGAAGAAGAAAACACACATCTGGTGTCAGAAGTGTTGTGAGTAAAAACAGTTCAGAAGACACCTTCTCCTACTCTTTCTTTGAATTAACTGAATTCACCTATTCTTTAGAATTCAACAGCTCAATTCCTAATCTGACCAACAAGAAGTTGAAATTTCTACTCAAGAATAATACAAGTCGGGAAGCTGAAGATGAATTAAGTTAATAACATATAACAAACTATATCTTTATAATTTTATTTTTTTTTTGGCATACATGAAATATATCAAAAACATTTGTCATTAAGAAAAAAACATACTTTAAGCTTTTAAAATATGAATGAAACACTTCTTGTAAGTGATAAATCTTAAACAAAAGAAATAGTATAATGAATGTTATTTGAAATAAGATGCATGTATCTTTTTGAATTAGTGTTTTTATTTTTTTCAGGTATATACCCAGGAGTGGAACTGCTGGATCATATGGTAGTTCTATTTTAGATTTTTGAGAAATCTCCATACTCTTTTCCATAGTGGTTGTACCACTTTATGGTCCTACCAACAGTGTAGAGGGTTCCCTTTTCTCCACATCCTCACCAACAAAAAGATACACGCACCCCAATATTCATAGCAGTATTATTTACAATTGCCAAGTTATGGAAGCAACCTAAGTGTCCATCAACAGATGAATGGGTAAAGAAGATGTGATATATATATATATATATATATATATATGCATATATATATACATATATATGCATATATATATATATATACACACACAAACACACACACACAATGGAATACTACTCAGCCATAAAGAACAAAATAATGCCATTTGCAGCAACATGGATGGACCTAGAAAACATCATACTAAGTGAAATAAGTCAGAGAGAGAAAGACAAATACTGTATGATATCACTTATATGTGGAATCTAAAAAAATATGACAAACTAGTGAGCAAAACAAAGAAGAAGCAGACTAACAGATGTAGAGAACAAACTAGTGGTTACCAGTGGGGAGAGGGAAGGGGGGGAGGGGCAATATAGGTGTAGGGGATTTTAAAAAAAAGGGTTATTATGGGATTATATGAAACCATGTGTGTGAAAGTTTTGAAAATTGTAAAGCACTGTAGAAGTTAAAGAATTTTTCATTCAATTAAAAAGTTTTTTTTTAAATGCCGCTTGCAAAAAATAAAAATAAGATGCACATTTTATAATATAGTACTGCATTAAACAATGATCCTCAGATCTTGAATTTATTAGGTGAATTTTGTCTCAACAATATGAACTTTTACATGTTGAGATCATAGCCCCACCATTAAAATAAGATGTGCAGATGAAATAAGGGACTGAAGAGGGAGTCATAGACCTGCTGGGATGGATATACAATTTTTTTGGGGGGGTGGTTGCAAACAGCCTATGAAAATGGTCATGAGAGCAGTAATCACTTTAAACACTTCCCAGGCATAGAGTTGACCAGAGATATATCCATAAAATAGACATATAACATTTCAGTAACCACCAAATAAGACCTTTCACATTCCTCTTTTCTCTTCCCTTCTAGACTTTCCCACATCCTGTCCCTATGTCCCATTGCACATACCTTAGTTTTATCATGGTTTGCAAGCTGGGAGAAAAGGATTAGAAAAAATAGATGATGAAAAAAAAATTTCATCATACCTAGCTTCTACCTAAGGTAGGACTAAGCTGGAGAAGAGGAAAGGTCTCAACTTTAAGTCAAGAGCTATATCAAGACTATTAAATGAAAAATGATACTTAATTATTGGCTGGAGAAACACTGCCATGATTTGATCACACAGTGATGGGATTTGCCTAAATTTCATCAGAAGTAAGGCGAAGGGCTAGCCCCAGAGAATATAAAGATAGAAGGGGAAGAAAAATAAAGTCCCTTTAAGATGACATACCAAGAACAGAGCTTGCTTAAGTAAGAATTATAAGAACTCCCTTGTACCTGGTATTGTACAAATATTTTTACATAATGTGTGAGTGTGTGTGTTCTCATAACTTTTGTCCCATTTGTTACAATTATTGCTACTTCATTGTAGATGAGATAAATGAGACTTAGAGATATTATGTAACTCACCTAGGTATAGGGTTGCAAGATTTGTCAAATATAGAATGCCAAGTGAAATCTGAATTTCAGATATACAATGAATGTATATGTATATTTTTTAGTACAAGTATATTCTGTGCAATATTTGGGACCTTCTTATACTAGGCAATTATCGATTGGTGAACTGAAATTCAAATTTAGCTGAGTGTCCTACATATTATCAAGCAAACATACCTAGATCACACGGCTAGTAAATGAAGGTCCCGAAACTTGAAATCAGATCTATAGGGTCTGGGTACACTTTGTCCTCACAACTCTGTGATCTCTTTTCAGAGGAGAAAAAATGTCAGCTTGATTGCTTCTTTGCACTGTTAAATCTCAGGATCTTTCCCTACAGCTTTTGGCTTGATGTATTCCCAGTATCAAATGCTGAAATCTACTGATGCTGGCTCTTTATCGTTCTTATATACCCAATAGAATAACTCATCCCAAAGACATGAGGTATGTAGTCAGCTTTGTTTCTGTGGTTGTCTTTATTATTCCCCTATGTTAAGAGCTTCCTAATACTTTTGGCATTTCTCCTAACTCAACACTGCTTCCTACTGCTTACTCAATTTGCATTTTACAAGCCTCTCAGCTTCCCCTACCAATCACATATTCTGGGTCAGTGGTTTTTCAAGCTGCTTTTACAGAATGTGAGTTCCTTGAAAGAGAAAACATTTCATTTGTAAAAAATATGAAAATCTACTAAGGGTAAGACAAAACTGAATGAAATACATTTGATATTCTACTTTCACCATATGTTTTGGAATAAAAAAATAACAGATGTAATACTACTTTGTGGTTTCATTGGTGTTAATCATGTTTCTTAGGACTAAATTGTCAAATAATTATACTTTTGGTGCCCCCCTCCCTTAGTGTGAATTATAAAGATAAAATTCACAATTAACAGGAAAACAGAGGAAGTTCAAAATTTTAGGAAGCTAATAAAATGATGGAAGTCAAAAGTTTTCTTTGGACATTTTATTAATTTTTCTGGGGAACTTAAATAAAGGTTAAAATAGAGAACTAAAAAACCATAAATGTTTAGGAAGTGCATTTATGGACAGCACAGTTTTTTAGCCTGGTAAAGACAACATTAAAGATATACTTAGAGAAAGTCAGACAATTATTAAGAATTTCCCTGTGTACACAGCATCAGACTATATGCTCAGAAGTACTCTAGCTGAGGAATACTTGCTGTAAGAAGTGTTCAACAAAGAAAGAAAAATAAAACAGATTAAAATTATACCTTCACACCATACAAAAAAATAAAACTCAAAATGGCTTGAAGACTTAAATAAAAGACAGGACACCATAAAACTCCTAGAAGAGAACATAGGCAAAACATTCTCTGACATAAATTGTAACAATGTTTTCCTAGCTCAGTCTCCCAAGGCAATAGAAATAAGAGCAAAAATAAGCAAATGGAACCTAATCAAACGTATAAGCTTTTGTACAGCAAAGGAAATCATAAACAAAATGAAAAGACAACCTATGGACTGGGAGAAAATATTTGCAAACCATAAGACCAACAGGGACTTAATTTCCAAAATATACAAACAGCTCATACCATTCAGTATTAAAAACAAAACAAAACAAACAACCCAATGAAAAACTGGGCAGAAGACCTAAATAGATGTTTTCTCCAAAGAAGACATACAGATGACCAACAGGCACATGAAAAGATGTTCATCATCATTAATTATTAGAGAAATTCAAATCAAAACTACCAGGAGGTATCACCTCCCACCAGTCAGAATGGCCATCACCAAAATGTCTACAAATAATAAATGCTGGAGAGGGTGTGGAGAAAAAGGAACCCTACTACACTGTTGTTGGGAATGTAAATTGGTGCAGCCACTATGGAAAACAGTGTGGAGGTTCCTTTAAAAACTAAAAATAGAGTTGCCATATGATCCAGCAATTCCACTCCTGCACATATATCTGGAAAAGACAAAAACTCTAATTACAAAAGACCCATGCACCCCAATGTTCATAGGAGAACTATTTACAATAGTCGAGACAAGGAAGCAGCCTAATTTTCCATCAACAGATAAATGGATAAAGAAGATGTGGTATATATACACAATGCAATATTACTCAGCCATAAAAAAGAATGAAATAATGCCATTTGCAGCAACATGGATGGACTTAGAGATTATCATACTAAGCTAAGTGAGTCATACAGAGAAAGACAAATACCGTATGATATCACTTATATGTGGAATCTAAAATATGACACAAATAAACTCATTTACAAGACAGAAACAGACTCACAGACATAGAAAACAATCATATGGTTACGGAAAAGGAAGGTGGGGGGAGGAATAAATTAGGAGTTTGGAATCAACAGATACACCCTACTATATATAAAATAGATACTCAACAAGGACCTACTATTATAGCACAGGGAACTATACTCAATATCTTGTAATAATGGAAAGTATCTAAGAAAGAATATGTATACATACATATATATATATATATATATATATATATATATATATATATATATATATATATCTGAATCACTTTGCTGAGCACTTGAAACTAACACAACATTGTAAATTAACTATACCTCAATAAAAAAATGTTATTGGAAACAATTAAAAATTTTTTTAAATCTTAAAAAAATAATACACACAAAGGTATAAGCATACATCATATTTCTACATACAAATGTCTCAAATTCTATTTTTATTATACATAAATATAACTACATAATAAAGTTATAAAAATAAACTAGTGGTACTGAGATATAAAAGTACTAAAGGAATAAGGAAAATCTACAGCATGGAATTCCTGAAGTGACTTTGTAAGTAGAGTAAATATAGCTATCTGTAATGTTTTTAGGGAAGTATCAGGCTTAAAAATGAACTTTGAAAACAGGAGAAGCTATGGATTAGGGAGGAAGAATGGCAATCCAATATATGAGACGTGTAAAAAAGCAAAGTGAGAATGGCAAATATGTTGACTTTACCTAATGCAAAAGTGTATGACAGACAGTGTGTCATGTGAATTCTGGAAGGAAAAATTAGTTATTTGGTAAAGAGAAAATGCTGAGGACATCTGGGGTAGTGAGGAAATAATTCTTTTGTCTTAAAGAAATTAATTTACATGTACATAATAAATTTTAGGTTAGATTGTAGGAAGCAGTGGTATGCTGAGCTGGGTTTTCAGTACAAAAGAGCTGATTATTTAAATGCTGTTGTCTTTAAATTGACAATAGTGGAAAATTTTACATTATGGAAATCTACCAATGCTACAAGTCAGGATTTTGTTTGCTTTTCTACAGAGCTGGTTTGCCGGCACTCCACACAAGTTATTGTTATGACTTGAAATTAGTTTCCAAATCAGGTAATAGAAAAAAATTTTTTGGTATATTTTAAGAAAGAAGGTCATAAATATCTTCTTAAATTATTTCTTACATTATTTAATAGGTCAAAAGTCCAAACATAGTTCCTTCAGTAAAATTGTACCTGTACCCTCAGGGAATTTGTTCCAAATTTCTTGTTTGATTTATGATGTATCTAATTTTGTAATACTAAAATTAGATTTCTTAGTTAAAGATGGAGAAATAAAGCTGATATCTATTTAATGAAGAGAAAGCTATCAAATGAAGGAAACGTGACAATGGAAAAAAGGAATAAATCTATATGAAACAAGGATACTTTCTAATTTTAAAAAATACACTATTTTCCATTTGTTATATAGTTAAGTGTTAATTTATGTGAAAACATTTTAGGCTCAAATTTATGTTTTTTGCCCTGGTGGCTTTAAATATTAATTATGTAAATACGTTTTATTAGATTAGAAATAATCAGGTGACAAAGTACACAGTGTCAGCACCATAAGTTGTATTTGAAATTGTATCCTCAAAGTTTGAGAGAAATAAAAACATAGGGCATAAAATGGCTTGTCACAGATAAAACATTTACACAGTGCTGCTTCCTCAGTATTCACTTGCTTGAATAAATATCCTAAATGAATATACCATATAAAGCAAAATACCGTATTTGCTAAAATAAATACAAGTTCAAATGTGCACAGCTAGAGATGGCTACGGCTCTTAGAGAAATAAATAGGGCTCAGTCTAAAATGAATGTAAGACATTGAAAGAAGCATAAAACAGTTTTACAGAACATGATAAAATGAATACTGTGCCATTTAAAACTGATTGACAGGTAATGAACTATAAAATCTATATTAAAATGAAAATGACACAGAGAGAGAATAGTACATGGCCTTATTCCTGCAGTCTTAGGGTTGAAAAATGGGAAATTTTCTACACCACCAGCTCACAAAAATTAAGCAAATTAAAAACTGCTGAAAAATGTATGTGCTATGATTGAATTAGCCAGTTGCTGAGAAAGAGAAGTGCAATGCAATTTAACTTCCTGGTATTAGAATGATATTCCTACTCATAGATTGAATTGGCAGTTGAAAATGAGATGTTTCCAGTATATATGTGTGTTTATTTATGCATCCTTATGTTTCTACATAATTCTTCATCTACCAGAGGATTTAAACATATGTTAGAGGTCTGTATTCTGCATCTTAGCCTATCAGCATACCCGTGTAGACATTCCATTGCTAGTTTATAATTTAATAGTTTGAATTGTGTAGCCATAACAAGTAAACGATGGGTTTTATTGCTAGCTTGATATAACTGTTCTGAATAAAATTTGAACTGCCTCACTCAAAGGGAAGATGTCTCTGTACCTTACTCTAACTCTGTCTTTTTTCCTTGCCTCAGGATCTAATAGAAAGAAAAAAAAAATTGCCTGGTTCTCATGGGTAGCAAAATAGAAGTCCTATTCTTATTTCTTACATTAAAAAATAGAGACTAAAACTGGTTGTATAACTGAAATGAAAAGCAACAATTGTGAAGTTACAGGATTATATTACAAGCTTATTTCAGGACACTCAAATACACACAGACACACACACACACACACACCCAGAGTTTAGGTATCATTTATTGATAACCCATTATTTGCCAGGGTTTACTGTAGAAATTTTATGAAATTGCTTAATTTCACACTGGGCTTCAATAAGATATACAATGCTTTTGTTCTCAATTCACTAATGACAAAGCTAGGGTACAGAGACTTTAAGAAAATTTTCCAAATTTGCATCGATAGTAAGTGGCCATAGCCTAGTTTCAAACCCAGTAGCCTCACTCCCACACATTTTCTTAACCATTATATAACCAAAGGGGTTGCTTTTTGACAACTATATATTCTCATTTTACCTAAACACTTTAGATGTCAACTTATTATTTGAATTCTACTAAATATCAATGTTTGGCCCAAGGCCTAGATCATCAGATACATAATTAACCCTGGATGCTAGTCTGTTAATATAAAGAAGGAATTAGAGCCAGGAGCATTATCAAAGGGCATCCCGCAAGTAAACAATGTAGAAAAAGGAGAATGTTATCCACAGTGATTATGCAGATAGGGAAACTGTCTAATGTATCTTGGTAAAACTAAATTGATTTTCATCTTATCTCTGCTTTGCCTACAGTAATTCATCAATTTCTTAATTTCTGGTCATTATAGTGTAAATTTCCTTCTTTTGCCTTCACATTAGAAATGTAGAGGTCCACTTATAGTAAAGAAGAGATTGTGAGTTTCCTGAAAACTTCAATTAAATATTTTGGCTTCAAGCAGGTCTGTAATCCTCTGAAAAATGTGCACATGTTTTGTATGTATGTGTATTTGTTAGCAGAGAGAAACTGTGGCTTTTTTTAGACCACTAAACCAACTATTAGAGCAAATAACTCAATTCCTTTCTTAAACTTTTACAATTCTAGAGCTGTCAAGATAACATGGATTAGTGGAAAGAGGAAGAGGTCAAAAAGCCTGATTGTATGGTGGTTAAGAAAACATATTTGACAGGGAGACTACCAGGTTTGAATCTGGGCTATGGCCACTTACAACCTGTGCAAATTTGGACAATTTGCCTTAACATTAAGGCATGTGTGGCCCATGTTTGTCATCAGTGTAACGGGGACAATAGCAGCATGTATCTTATTGGAGTCCTATATGAAGTTTAAAATGTCAATATACATAAAGCTTGCAGAATTTAAAATTTCACTTTGAATCCTATATCTTTACTCAGTTACCATGTGAATTTTAGAAAAGCCAATTCACTTATTATTCTAAAACTCACACCGTTTTTGTTTACATTGATGAAAATAATAACTATTCTAGTCATTTGTGGCAGGGTAACAAAGCACCTCAAAGATAATGACTTAAAATAATAAAGATTTACTTTGCTATTTTGGCAGGGGTTCAATGAGAACAGCTCCACAGGACATTACCTGCTGGGGGGTGACACAATGGCTTGGGCTGAAAGCATCTGAATACTCCCTCCCTCTGCCTGGTGGTCGATATCGTCACCAGGAATCTCAATTGGTTTCTCAATTGAAACACCTACATGTAGCCTCTCCTTGTGGCTCCAGGACTTTCTCACTATGGCTGAGATCCAATAATGAGCACCCGAATCAACCAGGCAGATACTTATAACACTTTTACGACCTAAGCTCAGAAATCACAGTGCCATATCTGTCATAATCACAAACACACCCAAATTCAAAAGGACGGGTCAAAGTCACAGTATAAGACAAGCATGTAGTGGGAGGTATTATTGCAACAAATTTTGAAAAATATACTCTACCACAGTTATCTAGCACATAGGACTGTTGCCAGAATAAAATGGAACAAGGTATCTAAAAAAGTGTTGCAACATTTTAATTTCACTAATCAAATTAAATCACTTATGGATATGAACGCACAAAGGAAAAGCACTATTATATAGTTATATGTTATCATTCTTATCCAGAGTACAAAAATTTGATAAATTTTCAGCAATGTTGATGTGTTTGAAAATTTCACTATAACCTTGAATTTCTCTATAGCTCAGATTAAAAATATAGAAAAATTTTAAAAGGAGGGCAAGGTATGTTGGAGTTGAGAATATTAAATTATTTATGGACTAAGAATTAGTTTATTATTAAAATTAGCTATAGTATACCCTCTAGATTGGTAATTAGTATTTTGAAGGTTAGAAACCCTTTGGGTATCTGAAAATAGAGCACCAATAGCAGAATTTTCAACAGCCACAGGGGAAGCCCAGAGACACAGGAAAATACTTCCCCATGTTGAATGAAAATAACTTTCAAAGTATACCAGCAAAATTATCCATTAGGAATAAAGGCAAAATAAAGATTAGCCAAAGCTGACTCCATCCTAAAAACTTTCTAAATGATATATTTAAGGAAGAAGGAAAAGGGTCAAAAAAGGAAGGTCTGAGGCTTTAGAAGGAATGGTAGCAGAGATACTACTAGAAAATATTTGGTTATGTCTGAATTTTTAAAAATGCATAAATCAATAATAAAAGTATGCCTAATCTGTGGATTAAAAACAACTACAGAATTAAAATACTTGAATTATGTAGCATAAAAATACTGCTTTGTAGAAAGTAATATTTTTATGTTCTTTAGACAGGTATTAGCAAACTTATTCAGTAAAGAACCAGACGGTAAATATTTTAGGCTTTGCAGGCCAAGAGGCAAAGTAGAGGATACTGTGTATATAATTATATAACAAGAGAGAAATATAACAAGAAAGAATTTCCACAATTGTTTTAATTGATGAAGTTCAAATTAAATAATAGTGATTGACAACACTTGTATGAATATGAGGGTGTGTGTGTGTGTGTGATATAGAAAAATAAAAATTTGGGGGGCTGTTTTGCTTAATTAGAGTTCAAAGTTAGTGTTTTCTATCAACCAAATTGACTGAAAAATGTGCTCATCTATAATGAGATTTTACATATTTCATGTTTGAAAATGTCTTTTCACACAGATAGGTAGTCCCCTATACTGATATCAACAAATGAGCCACTTGGAAACTTACTTTGGTTACAGCCTCATTTTCATTCTGCTGTAGTAAAATATTTCATTTTAAATTTTGTAATATTTATGACGTTGCTTTCCTGGATTGCAGATATTGTTGTGGGTGCTTAGAGTTATAATGTTTATGCATATTTTATTTGTTTAGCCCAGCTATAATGTCATTGAATAATAAACACAATGCTTTGCTATCTAATTTGATAACAACACTCTACTGTCTAAATATCAATCAATACATTTGAAGCTCACTTTTCTCTTCTGTTTTGACATGATGAGCATTCACTGGTATCAAAAAATAAAAATGAAAGTCCCAGTATGGCAATACATGTAGCACTCAAAATGCTTTGGACTTATAATTTCATCAGTGAAATTTGAATTTCATATTTTCTCCATGTCACAAAACTTTACCCTTTGTTTTATTCATTCATTTAACATGTAAAAATTATTTTTAAAGTGACAGGCTCTGCAAAAAAAGTGTGGCCAAAAAAAAAAAGGAAATCAGAATGAACACACAACAGAAGTAAGTCAAGATGAATAAAACTATGTTAGTAATTAAAATTAATGAAAACGTATGAACTCCCCAGTTAAAAAAAACAAACATGATTAAAATATTTAGATTGTATTAAATTTATCCAACAAAATTTTATTTGTAAGAAAATATCTAAAATAATTAAAACCTTTTGCAAACTGTTCAAGAGAATAAAAAGGTAGAAATGTTCTCCAAATTGTTTTGTAATGTTTTTATAGTTTTTACTTCAAAACAAGATGAGAAACTATACAATGAAAAAATATATATATAAAAGCCAATAGTCTAAATGGAAACTAAAGCAAAGAGGAGATGTCAGTACACATCTATTAGAATGGCTAAAATCCAAAACACTGACAATACCAAATGTTGGTGAGTATGTGGAGCAACAGGAACTCTCATTCGTTGCCCATGAGAATTCAAAATGGTACAGCCACTTTGGAAGAAAGATTCTTACAAAACTAAACACTCTTACATACTATCCAACAGCTGTGTTTCTTGGTATTTTTTTCAAATAAGTTAAAAATAAGTCAAATAAATAAACTGTGGTATATTGGACAAGAGGATATTATCATGCTAAACAGAAATGAGCTATCAAGCCATGAAAAGACATAGAAGAAATTTCAAGTCATATTACTAAGTAAATATTGGGTTGGCCAAAAAGTTCGTTCGGGTTTTTCCTTAAGATGTATAATTCCAACTAAATGACGTTCTGGAAAGGCAGAATTATGGAGATAGTAAAAAGATCACTGGTTGCCAAAGGTTTGAAGGGAGAGAGGAATAAATAGGTAACAGAGGATTTTCAGGGGAATGAAACTACCCTGTATGCTACTGTAATGGTGGATACATGCTATTTTACATTTGTCCAAAGTAAAATAGTTACAGTAATATAAAGAAAAAATGTCCTGATAAATGCGGATTTATCCCAGTAACTTAACTGTGTTTTAACACTAGAATCAATAAATGTAATTTACCACATAATGAATGAAAAGATAAAAATCAATTAATTATTTAATAATTATAGAAAATATGCTTATAAAATTTAATTATGATAAATATTACTATTATTATAAAATAGTAAAAAGTATAATAGATTATTTAAATCAAAACCACGATTAATAATTATTTTACCTTTTCCAAATAAGCAAGATTTATAAACTCTCATATGAATTGTTGGTCAAACAATGGGACATTTTATAAACTGCTAGTGGAGAATACGTTCGTTCAACCACTCATTTTTTTTTCCTTCTGGGCAGAAGAATAAATGTTATTGTAGGCTACTGAGTTTGGGGATAGTTTGTTATGTATTATTATTATTATCATTGTTTGTTAAGCTAACCTTAAAATCTGATAGTTACGTGATGATGAGACAAAAGTAAATGATACCAGTAGCCTATGTACTCTATGATAGAAGTATGCAAAGAGTATTGCAGGAACACAAAGAAGGTAAATTAAACAAAAATGGCAAAAAGAATATGTAAGGGTCAAAGGTGTTCTAGAAAAGGTAAGTCTTTAAATCAGAATGGTTACTGAATGTATACAGGATGATGTATGGGGGCTGCTTGCTACAGAGCAAGGTTGCAGATTGAGTGAGACATGAAACAATAAATAAGCAATAAAGAATATGGCACAGTTGAGGATCTCTAAGTAGTTCAGTATTACAGGAATAAGAGGGTGTCTGTAGAAGACTGAGTAGAAGTAAGGTTACAGAATAAGACAGATGCTAGATTATAAAGGGCCTTACTTGTCACAATTGGATTTCATACTAAGACAATTTTAACAATACTGTATTCCCTTTTGTTGGTTCCTTATGAGACAGCCAGGTCTATAATCTAAAAGTCTAATAAGCCAGATATCATATTATCATATTGACAGATGGTGAATCACTCTTGATAAGTAACTTATTAGGGTTTACAAGTTACTAGTATTTCAATAGCATCCTTCAAAATGATGGAGCCAATTATATATATATGACTCTTGAGCAACACAAGGTTAGGGGTGCCCACATTTACACAGTTGAAAATCTGTGTATACCTTTTGAAACCCCCAAAACTTAACAACTAACAGCCTATTAGCCTACTGTTGAGCAAAAACCTTACTGACAAGGTAAAACAGTCAATTAACACATATTTTGTATGTTACATGTATTATACACTGAATTCTTACAATAAAATAAGCTAGAGAAAAGAAACCGTTATTAAGAAAATCATAAGAAAAATACATTTACAGTACTATATTGTATGTATCAATACTGTAAGCTTACATCATCTGTTTACAAGATGAATCGTCTGTCAGTACCTACATGGATATTGTCCCATATGATACAAAACATTGTAGATGTTTTATATGTATTACTAACACTGGCATCAAAAATGAAGATACTGTGAAAAAGAAATTTATATTTATTATAGGTATAACAATACTTGAATTGAAAATGAAGAGGCAGCAATATGATAGCTTTTTGGTAGCCTGAGGTAATTGATACAATTGCTTATATCAGTAGTAGCCTAGTCTATATACTAATGAATGAATCATTATAAGAGTTTATGGCATACAGTATTATGGTAGTATTCATAATACAGCATTGGAAACATTGTTACATTAAAAAAAAAACCTGTGATGAAAGGCTGATATGAAGTTTCTCCAATTACAGTGGGAGGGTCATACTGTATGGTAATGTAATTCTTTGAAAGCATAGTTACAAAACAGCAAGAAAACTAACACATTATTATTAAATATCACTCACCTCATGCCTGTGTAAGGATAGGCTATCCACTTCAATGCAAGTCTTGCACACAATCTTCTACACCATGAATACTTAGGCGGTGATGACATAAAAGCATCTCATACAGTTCTTGCTGTACAATTATTAGATTTTCACATGATGACACTTACATGACTATACAACAGATAACATTTATTAACTGTATGGCAGGATGGTTATTTGCTATTTATCAAGTGGAAGTGGATTATAAAGGGCTTCCTCCTTGTTGCCCTCTTACTGAGTAGGCTGAGAAGGAGGAAGAAGAGGAGGGGTCGGTCTTGCCGTCTCAGGGGTGGCAGAGGGGGAAGAGTGGAGGAGGTGGAAGGGGAGGCAGGAGAGGCAGACACACTTGATTACATTTATGGAAATACCCTGTATTTTCTATATTACTTCTTTGCTTTTTCATTTCTCTAAAAATGTTTCTATATGTACCAATCCTTCTTCCCCCACTACTTTAGCTTCAGTGCCCTTATCATAGAAGGGTCCATATCGTAAAAAAAGTCAAAAGCACTCTTGAATAATTGGAACCCTCTGCCAGACTGGCACTGCTTCTTCTATGTCTTCTTCCTGATCGTCTGGCACTGGTTTGGAAGCACTCGTCTCCATCAAGTCATCTTCTGTTCATTCCTCTGGTATGTTGTCTATTAGCTCTTGAATTTCTCCAAGACACATACCTTGAAACCCTTTCAACCCCCCACCTTTTTTGCCGTATCCATAATCTCTTTTATGATTTTCTTGATTGGCTCTGCTATAAATCCTGTGAAGTCATACACAACATCTTGATATATTTTTTTCCAGCAGGAATTTACTGTTTCAGGCTTCATGACTTTCACGGCTTTTTGCATAACAATGGCATCTTTAAAAGGTATAATCCTTCCAGATTTTCATGATGTTCTCTCTTTCAGGGTTCCCTTTCATAGCATTGTCAACCCTTTCCATAGAGAAATGTGTGTAATGAGTCTTTAAAAATGTGTATAATGAGTCCTCACGACTCTCTGATCTAGAGGCTGAATTAGAGACGTCGTGTATGGGGGCAAGTAGACCACTTTGATGCCTTCAATTTGAACTCATAGCATTCTGGGTGACCAGAGACATTGTCCAATATCAAAAGAACTTTTAAAGGCAGTCCCTTACTGGCAAGGCACTTCCTGACTTTAGGGACAAATCATCCATAGAACCAACCCAGAAAAAGGATTCTCATTGTCCAGGCCTTCTTCTCGTACAAACAAAAGGCCTTCAACTGGTGTTAATATTTTCCCTTCAAGGTTTGGGGCTTAGGAGGTTTATAGATAAGGGCAGTCCTGACCATAAACCTGACTGCATTTGCACAAAGCAGGAGAGTTAATCTGTCCCTTCCTGCCTTAAAAGCTGGTGTTGCTTCTCTTCCTTACTAACTTGTGGCATTTTTTTTTTTTTTTCCCCCAGAACAGGGCACTTTCATCTGCTTTAAAAACCTGTCCAGGCAGATATCCTTTCTTCTCAATGATTTTCTAAATGGCATCTGGGAACTTTGCTGGGTTTTGGTTGGCAGATGCTGCTTCTCCTTTATCTTGACATTTTTAAAGCCAAATCTTATTCTAAAATTATCACACCACCCTTTGCTGGCATTAAATTCTCCAATTTTAGATCCTTCACCTTTCTTTTGCTTTAATTTGTCATATAATGACTTCACTTTTTCTCGACCCAGAGTCTTTTTTTTTTTTTAAAGTTTTTTATTTTCATGATGTCCAATTTATCTTTTTTTTTTGTAAATTTATTTTTATTTATTTATTTATTTATTTATTTATTTATTTATTTATTTTTTGGCTACGTTGGGTCTTCGTTGTTGTGCGTGGGCTTTCTCTAGTTGCAGCGAGCAGGGGCCACTCTTCATTGCTGTGCACGGGCTTCTCATTGCGGTGGCTTCTCTTGTTGCGGAGCATGGGCTCTAGGTGCATTGACTTCAGTAGTTGTGGCACGTGGACTCAGTAGTTGTGGCTCACAAGCTCTAGAGCACAGGCTCAGTAGTTGTGGCACACGGGCTCAGTTGCTCCACGGCATGTGGGATCCTCCTGGACAAGGTCCCGAACCCGTGTCCCCTGCATTGGCAGGCGGACTCCCAACCACTGCGCCACCAGGGAAGTCCTCGACTCAGAGTCTTATAGGTATGCTTTTCTTATAGCAATCCTGCACCCCACATAAAAGCTGCATTTTCAGTCTGAGATAAAAGGTATTTGAAAAGAGTGCAAGATTTTCACATCTGCTAGAGTAGCTGCAGCAATGGCTTCATGGATTTCCTTTTCTTTTTTTACAGTGGTCCTTATACTGGATTCATTTACCTTGAAATGGTGGGCAACTGCAGCGGCAGGCCTCAATCCGTGGTACATATCAAGCAACTCAACTTTTTCTTCTATTGTCATGACTTTTCTCTGCTTCTTGGGAGCACTTCCAGTATCACTAGTGGCACTTTGTATGAGTTCCATGGTCTTATTCAAGGTTTACGTTTTTGCATGAAACACGATGAAAAATACACGAGAACCACGAGAGGTCACTTTTTACTGAGATTTGCAATTTACTGGAGAGACAAAGTGCTCAGGCAGAGATGATCAGCATCACAGGGCGTCTTTAGCAGATACTCACAACACATGAGCTCACCGCAATAGCAAGGGAGGTGGCTAAAAAATTATTACAGCAGTTCAGTATGTACTACAGTTACTTTTATGCAATTATGACTTAATGCATTTTTACATTTGTTTACATCTCTCTACTGTGAATGCCGTCGTATACAATCTGTTTTTGTGAACAGGTTTTAATAAATTTTAACTTTTTATAATAGATTTGTATATATTTTATGGTAGTAAATGATAAAATAGACTAAGTATCTACATATATTTATGCATTCATGACATACCTTTTTCTTTTCCTTTTTTTTGATATTTCTAGACTATGTGGTTCATCTGTGAGATTTTTCAAATTGTCATAAGTCTAAAAATTTCTCCAATACAGTTATTGAAAAAAACCTCCTTATAAGTGGACTGGTACAGTTCAAACTCACACTGTTAAAAGGTCAACTATATAATTTTTTAGACACAAAGAATTCCTCAGGTTTCTCATAATTTGGGGAGGACTAGACACTTTCTCCTTAAAATATAACTTTCCCAGTTTTGGAGAAATAAGCTTTGCTCTAGAGTCACTTTTGTAGCAAGGTCTTTAAAATTATTCAGAATTGTACAATTGGAACCTCAATTATTGTTTGTGCTCAATAAATGTCCACTGTATTAATCTCTTAATTGGAAAGCACTTCAGATACACGTAGGTTAAAATCTTAGCATTTCTACCTAAGTGTACCTTAGAGCAAGTAACTTCTCTTTTTGTCTTTTTAAAAAATCTTTAAAATAGAAGTATTATAATTCCTACTCCCTAGACGTGATGAAAACATTTACTGTAATGATGCCATAAAACGCCTGGTACAGTACCTGGCATCTAGGAGGCATTTAATTGATGGTAGCTATTGTAATCATTGCTCTATTACTCTTGCTGATGTCCAAGTTTGGGAGGTTGAAGTCTATACAACCACAAATAGAGGCACATTTGTCACATCTTGTCAGAAAGGTTTAATGAAATTCTAGCTGAAGACATAAGATAGGTTTGCTTCTGACTTGATTTTTAATATGCTTCAGTTGGGCCACCTCTAAGAGCTCATTAGCAATACTGCCTCATCAGTTGCTATAGGCATCTCACTAGGAGAGATTATTTTTCATTCTCCTTCCTAGTTCATCCTTCCTTTTGCTCTTTCCCAACCTGCATAGCAAATGGCATTTTCTCTGCTCTTAAAGAATTTTACAGCAGCTCATTCACTCTTTGTGCTCACAGAAAAGTGAACTGGCCTTATCATAGAGCAATACAGGGCTACAGTTGAAAAGCTTAAGCTTAATTCACTCATTAGTGAGAAATTCCCTACCTGGAGGAAGATAATGGAGATCTAATACATATGCTACATAGCTTCCCAACAGAATATTCCTTTTAAAAAGAAATAACTAGATACATAAATTAGATTTTAAGCACTGATCTACCCATATACACTAAAGAATACGTAATTAGAAATTTAAGCAGTCAGCCAGATATCATTAAGTCACTGGAGACATTTCTATCAGAAACCAGTAGTATTCCAAGATGTTAATTGTCTGAAACCATTTTAAAATCCTTAAACATTGCAAAGTGTCCATAAGGTTGATTGAGCAAGCCAATTTAGATAAATGCATCAGATAAATAGTGCTATACTTGTGGAAAATACGTGCTGTACTCCACTTACTATGTTAACTTGGTATTTTAAACCCATGGCAAAAGGATGATGGAAATGTAGCGAAGAGTCATTCACATTCAAGAAAATATCCTTCTCTTAAAACATAATTGATAGTCACCTAATGATGATATTGTGCTATGTGATACAGGAAAATAGGCTATATCCTTTCTCCATAAATGGCCTAGCTCCAAATAGTCACATTGGGGTGAGGACTTAGACATATGAATTTGGAGGCAACACAATTCAGTCCATAGCACATGGATATTCAAAATGACCAAATAAACATAAATAGTTCTAACTTTTATGCTTCTAAGAAATCAATATATAAGAAAAGATGACTGTCTCAACTTCTGCCCTGCAAACTGGCTCATCTGTACCATTTTTCTAGGTTCCACATACATGCATTAATATACGATATTTGTTTTTCTCTTTCTGACTTACTTCACTCTGTATGACAGTCTCTAGATCTGTCCACGTCTCAATAAATGACTCAGATGAGACACAGATGTAGAGAACAGATGTATGGACACCAAGGGGGGAAAACCGCAGTGGGGTGGGGATGGTGGTGTGCTGAATTGGGCGATTGGGATTGACATGTATACACTGATGTGTATAAAATTGATGACTGATAAGAACCTGCAGTACAAACAAACAAACAAACAAACAAAAACAACTAATACTAAACTTTATTTGGGTTATTTGTATGGAAATATGTTAATATAAATCTTTCAGATATTAAAAAAAAATTGCAGGGTTTAAAAAAAAAAGAAAAGATGACTGGAGTATGTGTGTTAGAGCTAAATATGTAGAAAAATAAAAATTGGCCACATTTGGAAACAGGTGTTTTACTTATGGGTGATTAGAAATTGCTTGCAAGCTGCTCTCTTTATTTTTACTTTTACTTCTAAAATGATACAGTCTTTTTTATTCTTTTGGCCCTAATATGGTTATGTATTCTAGATTAATTCTAAACTGTGTGACCCTCTGGGATATTGACTAGTCTGGACATATTCATACTTTGGTTAGACAAATCTATAGGAATCCTGCTTGCTTAAGGAATTAAGACATCTCTTGAGGTGGCGGGGTGGGGAGGGCACATTCTAGAAGAAGGAGTCATAGGCCACAAGCTTAATCAGTTAAAAGAAAAAGCTTATCTTTGCAGGTAAAAGCATATGATACGCCAATCAGAATCACCTATTAGCCTAGCCATCCATGAACTTATATTAGCAGTATACGGTATATGATGAAAAAAATCTGAAGGTTATAAGGCAAAAGCAGCAACTATTTTATACACATATACTCTATCCAAATGTTGGAAACAATAGGAATGGAAACATTTCTTCCCATTTTTTAACACGACTCTAAACATTTGGCTTCATGAGGACTCTATATAACTGTAATGGCCGTGGCATTGCCCAGTATATGGTAGGAATCAGCAGTTACCTAGAGGAAATAAAGGAAATCATGATAATATTTAGAAAAGGTGAGTGCCTAGTGGATTCTGTAATGACATCCAGAGAAAAATAGAAATTGTTCTCAGCTCTCAGCACATGGGCCAGGATAGTTTAGGAAACTCTGATATCAGCAAGAGTGATCTCAGAGGAAGAGGAATAAAATCACAGATGCCAACGGTAAATGACTTGAGATATCTGTAGTTGGCATAGTCAAATGTCACAGTATGCCCAAAACAGTCCTGATTTATACCCAATTGGCAGAGTACTAATTAATGTGCCCTGTTGTACTCTCTAAAATTTCTCTTTTGGTGATCATGTTGATATATGGTAACCAACCCAAAGAGTGGGGAAATTTTGAGGAAACTGGAAAGTGCCTTAGCAAGATAAGGACAAGAGTAAAAATGTAAATTATGCTTTATGAAATTATTGCATCATATTTTACTGTACTATATTTAGAGTACTAAAAGATTTAAGGTACTCTCAGCCATGTTACTGGTTGATTAGCAAATTCTGCTAACAATGACAGAGGTGAAAATTGAACAGAAAGTTCTATACTTGAAATGATTACTTTGTGTATATTTCTGGGCTAATATTCTATCCTATAAAAACTTCAGTTCTAGTGCACTTCTCTTCTTGGATATTTTAAGGAAAGCACTGGATTTCTTTGGGCAGGGAGAGTGACAATAATTGGAGTCAATCTCCTTCACTGGAAAGAAGAGATCCTCCTAGTACTTGTATGTGTTAACTTTGGGAACATCAGTTAGAAACCGACCTTGACTCCAGAAAAAAGTAGGGAGGGTTTCAGATACTCCAGATAAAATGGGAATCAGAAAAGAGTTCCTTTATTACTTTAGATACTTGGCAGGAATCTAGGGTCCAAATTGATTTTATTTTTGACATGAATTAAGGGTACAAGTTATACCATGCCTGGAAATTCTCCCTATTACAAATGATATTTCAGTAAAATCAGAATTATATTTGGCACCTGCCATGATGATTTGGTGTTAGACTTTTTCAGTAAATAACAAAGAAATTGAGTTTATATGCAGTATTAAGGCTTATCATGGTTTCTGATCTCAGCACTAAAATTTGGGGTTAGATAATTCTTTTTGTAGGGGGCTATTCTGTGCATTGCAGGATTTTAGCAGCATCCTTGGCCTCTATCCACAAGATAACAGCACACTCCTCCCCAACCCAGCAATATCTCAGGACATTGCCCAATTTCTCCAGGGTTGGGTGGATGGAGAGAAGGGAAACATTGCCCCAGGTTGAAAACCACTGGCTTAGGTAGAATAACATGAATTTCTTGAAATGGGACTCTATGTACATGCAAAATTTAGAAATCTCACATACAACCTCACTTGTGTAGACACAGCCTCACTGTCTGGGCTTAAAGCCAGAATTAAAATTAAGTATCTCCCAATTCCCTAAGACAATCAGGAAACACATTTTTCTACCTCCCTTTCCTCTACCCTGACACCATGTCTTTTGGACAATTAAACTATAGTACTTTAGATTCCTTAGAGGAAAGCTGCTTTGTAAATGCAAAGTAATAACGGATAGTGGCCAAGTAAAATGAAAGAAACTATACTAAAAAGCTAACTGTCTAAATTGAGAAGTTGATGCTCATGAATGAATATTCATGGACATATTTTCATATTAATACACTGAAGTAATACCAGACTCCTGCTAGCAGATTAATTTGAAGCCGAAAAAGACATATATTTTTGAAGCTCATGACATTGACCTTGTGATGATCTATAACAATAACTGCACTTCTATCATAGAAAGTAAATGATATTATAATTTTGAAATGATGAATGCCAATGGTGCAGCTAGATACACGTTCATCAATTTGATTTGCTTGAATGGAATTTTTCCCCTAAGGGTCCTGGTAGTAGGCAGCAAACTTATAATACGTAAGAAATGGTTTTTCTTACTCTATGACATAAATCACAGCAAGATCCTTTTTGACCCACCTCCTCGAGAAATAGAAATAAAAACAAAAATAAACAAATGGGACCTAATGAAACTTAAAAGCTTTTGCACAGCAAAGGAAAACATAAACAAGACAAAAAGACAACGCTCAGAATGGGAGACAATATTTGCAAATGAAGCAACTGACAAAGGATTAATCTCCAAAATTTACAAGCAGTTCATGCAGCTCAATATCAAAGAAACAACCCAATCCAAAAATGGGCAGAAGACCTAAACAGACATTTCTCCAAAGAAGATATACAGATTGCCAACAAACACAAGAAAGGATGCTCAACATCACTAATCATTAGAGAAATGCAAATCAAAACTACAATGAGGTATCACCTCACACCTGTCAGAATGGCCATCATCAAAAAATCTACAAACAATAAATGCTGGAGAGGGTGTCGAGAAAAGGGAACACTCTTGCACTGTTGGTGGGAATGGAAATTGATACAGTCACTATGGAGAACAGTATGGAGGTTCCTTAGAAAATGAAAAATAGAACTACCATATGACCCAGCAATCCCTTTACTGGGCATATACCCTGAGAACACCATAATTCAAAAAGAGTCATGTACCACAATGTTCATTGCAGCTCTATTTACAATAGCCAGGACATGGAAGCAACCTAAGTGTCCACTGACAGATGAATGGATAAAGAAGATATGGCACATATATACAATGGAATATTACTCAACCATAAAAGGAAATGAAATGGAGTTATTTGTAGTAAGGTGGATGAACCTAGAGTCTGTCATACAGAGTGAAGTAAGTCAGAAAGAGAAAAACAAATACCGTATACTAACACATACATGTGGAATCTAAAAAAAAAAAAAAAAAAATGGTTCTGAAGAACCTAGGGACAGGACAGGAATAAAGACGCAGACACAGAGAATGGACCTGAGGACACGGGGAGGGGGAAGGGAAGGGTAAGCTGGGACAAAGTGAGAGAGTGGCATGGACATATATACCCTACCAAATGTAAAATAGCTAGTGGGAAGCAGCCGCATAGCACAGGGAGATCAGCTCAGTGCTTTGTGACCACCTAGAGGGGTGGGATAGGGAGGATGGGAGGGAGACACAAGGGTGAGGAGATATGGGGATATATGTATATGTATAGCTGATTCACTTTGTTATAAATCAGAAACAAACAACAAAAAAAGAAATGGTCTTTCTTACTGTTACTTTTATCACAGAAAACATAATCACTGACTATACTTCAGCATCATCATAAATATTCAAATATTAATTTCTTGCTGACCAGTGGGAATTTGAGTTTGGTGATGAAATACATATTGTTGAATGGGAAGTTTCATTAATTCCAAGGGGAAAGAAAAATGTGGTTATGTCTCCCCTGAAAAGACTAATCCTATTTAATTAGTTGCTGAACTGTAGACTTGATTTCACTGTGAAAGGTAATGGGATAAATAGTTAATTATACTATAAATTTATTTAGTTAATTTATTTGATAATCTAACTGAGCTGAATAGCTGATTTAAGGCTAATGCCTTAATCCTGATAAAATGTAATAATAATAATGACACTAACTTTGAATATAGGGCTACATGAGATCATGAATATTTCTCTTGTGTCCACTAGCCCTCTGTCTCCCCACCACTCATCTGTTCTTTGTCTCAGCCACTAAACCAGTCTCACCAGATCACATGCCGAACTCTTCCTCACTTATCCATGTATTCATGCTAACCTTTCAGCTCTTAAAGGCTGCACCACATCTTTTATAGGCTTTTACTCTTTTTACTTTAAAAATTCAGCTCCCTATATTCACCTCCTCTATGGAATCCTGCCTCTACTGCCCTAAGTATATTGAGTCTCTTTTTCTAGTGGCTTACTCCCATCTCTGTTCTATCACCTATTACATTGTAAAGCAGCTTATTAGTTCATTTATTTGCCCCCCTGACAATGTGAGCTCTTTAAGATCAGGACACTCTCTCTTACTGATGTTTCCTACTGAACACAGTAAACTCAGAGAGCAGATGCCGTACAGACATTTGTTGAACTAATAAATAAATGAACAAATGTAAACTACTGTATAGTTTAAAATCAATTTTCCAGCAGATATTATAATGTGCAATTAGCATATATTTATTTACTTGCTTTCTTATCTGTATTTCTTCTCCTGTACCTGAACTGCCAACACCTCTAAGTTTTTTGAGGGCCACTGACCTTGTCTGTTTTTAACCTCATCCATATTTCCCATTTCACACCTAGTAGCCACCCAATAAATATTTACTGGAGGAAGAATCATGTTGTTGGATCTTGATAACCCTGTCCAGTGAGTAGCTGATTACAAATAAGCTGAAGCTTTAATCACAGAGGACCCTTCGGAAATACATTCAATGCCTGATACAATACTTAGTACTCAGCAAATGGTTTGTAAAAACACTAATACAGTGAAGAAAAACAATTCTACAGTCTAGGTATGCCTGGGGGTATTTGGAAGAGAAAGTTGGTTACAGGTAAGCAGGATTTGAAGATAAAAATGAAAGAGGAGATAATTGATCTTGAAGATAGTAGGAGGGAATTAGTATAAAAACACAGGTAATGTTTTGAATCTGGAAAAAAAAAAAAGATGGTGGTGTTTCATCTAAAACAATGTAAACTCCCTTCCATGGTGTTCTCTCTCTCTCTTAGGTGAAAGGTCATAGTCCTTTAAGATGGCCTGCACGGACTTCCATTGCCTAGCGCCAGCCTAGCCCTCCAATTCATCACCCTATCAGGTCCTACACTTCAGCTGTGTGACCTGCCTTCAGTTCTTCAGTGTCCTCAGGGCCTTCAGTCATGTTGTTCTCTTTGCCTGTAACCATCTTTTTTCATCTTCCTCTCTTCTTTGATATTCAGGTCTTGCTTTAGATGATACTTCATTAAGGAAATTGTTCCTAATTCCCTATATTAGGTTAAAGGATAGCAAATTACAGATACTTTATGAATTATTATATTACATTAATACATCTTGCTTCCTAGACTATAAGCCTATGCTGTCAGGCAAAGAATCTGTATTCTTTGCCATTATAACTCCAACTCCCAATACCATGATTGACTCAAATTTTTAGTTGAATAAATGAATAAATACTATGGTCATATGAGAAAGAATGAAACATTAATATATAGACATTTATAGGGAGAGAAAAGCAGATATATTTCATATTAGATACCCTTTTTTACTTCATAGTGAAATAGCTGGGTAGAGTTGAAAATATTTGGGAAAATAAGATAATTTAGCATCAGTCAAAATGGAGAGTTCACTACGGAATAAACAAAGACTCAAAACCCACAGATTAGCCAACAAAGCACAAAGAAATCTGAGATCACCAGTGCAGCTCCCTGTGTTCTTTCTTGCCATACTGGGACACATCTTGGTCCAGAGTTGACAGATGAAATCTCCAAGCAATGTAAGCAGGGAATCATTTCCACAAAGAAAGCTATTTAAGTTATAAAGTATATCCATTATATACTCTGATAATTATAAAGCTGACACCAACATCTCTCAGTGAATCATGCCCCATAAATGCTTAAAGTTTAAGTTTGTTTACCATTTACAACCTTGACTAACCAGAGGTACCCTATTTAAATCATTCCATAGATCATGAATTTCCAATGTCTTCCTACTGGTCAATGTCATCTGGGTTTGACTGGTAAGTCAACAGGGAAGTTGACCTTTTCCTAACCATTTCTTTCTTCTTTTATTCCTGGTGCCCCCAGGGTAGGGAGGATGCCTTACAAAACAGCCGCTAATGTTTTTCTTACCACTTATTATCCCAAATTCATTTAAATCAATTGACAGATAATCAAAAGAAATCATGCACACAATTTTAATGTGGTACGCTGCTAATATCCAATTTATAGAAGATATGTGAAGCAAAATAAATTATCTACAATCACACTACCTAACATTTTAGGACCTGAAATAATTCAAGCTTTAACTAAACCTAAATTGTACAGAGAAAAAACACATATAAAACAAAATATTCACATCCTGTTGTGATCCTTAAATGTACTTACTTTATCCCCACCTGATAATAAAGGATTAAAAATGTTAAAGTTGTACTTATATTAGGCTATATATATATATATATATATTTATATCTGATTGCATACCACCTCTACAAGACTTCTAGAAGTAAGCATTTGTATAATTTTATCCAAGTTAAAAAAAAATTAGTTGTTGCTAACTGTAAGATTATGATAACAAAGACCTTTTTTATTCATCTTACTGGGGGCACGTTGATTTTCCAATAGATTCTAGAGCTAATGACTTTAAGGATAGCTATATTTCTCCTTTACACAACCCTGTATTTCACCCTAAGTGATTTGCAAGACAGGGTTATAATCTAGGCATGCCAGAATCCTAGGTGCTAATTTTTATAAAATAGAATCAAATAATTAGAACAGAGGTTTGCATCTTTTTAATCAACATGAACATTTTATTCCTAAGATATATTTTCTTTCAGAAATATGCTGTAAAATGAGTCAGTATATTTCTGAAAAAAAAAATACACGGATATGTTTTTAAATCTCATCCAGAAGTGAAATCACTTGAAGGACAGGCATTTAAAACTGGTCTTCAATGATTTTTTTGCACACCAGATTTGGACGATCACTAAGAAAAGATACAACATTCTTTTGGATAAAAGCATTTCTAAATGAAAATGTGTTTGTGAGATGAAAAATATTAACTTTTTGCCTTACATGTGGTAAACATATGATATCATGGACAAAATAAAAAAAAATAAAAAACCTTTCAAGGTAGTACGTCAAAAACAATTTTATGAGCTAGGTAATTCAAGTATTTTTATTCCCATTGTTCAGATTAGCTAACAGTGTATTAAGAGTTAAAGTATATCCCCTTTTTCTAACTCAATGTCCTTTCACATCATGTGAAATAGATCTTATTATCACTGTTTTTTGCTTCTGCAAGTTTCTGTAGCATGAGTGGAGAGTTGAGTAGGAAGCAGGGTGTTTTGTTTTGTTTTGTTTTTTCATTCTTACTTAACATAGATACCTTCCTGTATCCTCCATTGCCTTGTAAATAGAATGAGGTTTTTACTTCCACAAAGTAATCACAGAACTTCAATCAAGGAATGATAATAAGCATTACTACATTTAAAGACCTTCAGGATTACAAAACAGGAGGATAAAAGAGTAGAAATTAAGGCCTAAAGTAAACTAGAAATCTTTTTCTTGCATTATAGATTCAGGAAAAAATGTTGCTCTGTTCCTAAAACTACAAATTCTTTTCCAGCTGCTTTTAATTTTAAACGTATCCAAGCCATTTAAAGCACAAAAACACATCCAATTGTAAAAAAAATCATCTTTTCTTGTTTGTTTTTCTTTTCTTTTGCCCTTAAGAATTTCTTTTATTATCTCACAAGCACAGCTTATATATTCAAAACTACGCTTGTTGCACTTTATCCAAAATTTCTAGGTATTTTATCATAGAAGCGTATGTGAAAACATACAAGACATTGATTTCAAAAAAGTAGGTAATATAATAGTTTCTTCATCTATATAATTAAACACATACTAAATCGGTTGCTTCAAAACCTATTACATTAAGGTGTTAATGTTGCATTAATCTTCATGTGATCTTCACTTATGGCCAATTCTTGAGCAGAACGGTGAAGAGGCAGCATAATCAATTATTTCAGAAACCCAGAAATTGAAAGGGCTCCCAGTCAGTAACTGTGACTCTGAGGTCAGCATGAAATTATACATTGTAGGCATTTGCTAGGGAGTGGAGCCTAATATTTAGCTTAAATGTCAGTGAACATTGGCTATCTTAGTGCCTAAAGAAATCACCCTTTGCTTATTTCTCTGGGTGAGGTGCTGACAATTACCTTGGCTTGTATATATTGGGGGATAAGAGCAGGGAAGAGTCTGCTTTTGCTGCTGGTAGCAACATGAAGCGGTAGCACCCTCAGGCAATAGTATAATGCTGGTGTCATGGATGGCATCTCTAGAAAAAAATTAAGGAAGATCATAGAAGGTATTTGGTAAAGAGTCATTAGTTTCTACTATATACTGAGCAAGCAAGGTTCTAACTTTATGTAAACAGGAGATGAATATCCAGGGGTAAATTGATTGTCAAACTAATGGGGTGTAAGTGTCACAGCCCCTCATTTTCTGTACAGTCCTTCTTAGAAAGGCTCTACCAATACTGGATATGATCCTATATTTTTTGTAAAATTTGCAAAAGTATTTAGTATTCTTCTTTTTAATAACAACTTCCCTTCCCCATATTGTATAAACTTTAGTCATCCTCACCTTGTATCTTCCCATGGACACAGTCCATGAATTTGTAAATTAAGATAATCACTTCCAATTATTCCAGGAGAAGGTATATAGACTTCATATCCTTATAAGATTTGAACTCTTCTCTCTTTGCAGTTTGCAGGGCTTCCTCAGCAACTATGGACTTTTTGGGAAAGCAAAAATAACTGAAAGGAGTGGGTGCTGTACCTGTCATTCAGAACATACCTTGGACGTGGACTGTCAAAAGTTTTTGCCATTTGTCCATCACTGTCAGCGGTGGGCCTTTCTCTCTAAGCAGGGGTCAGGTGCAGCAGCATCTGTAGGGCAGCCCTGGAATACTCTGTGACTAAACTGATGGCATGTAAACATAATCCTCAGGGCCAGCACAGACTCATGACTGTCCCAAGTTATGCCAGTGAAGAAATTTATAGGAATCTGTTAGAGGTATCTGGATTTCTGTGTGAGACTAGTAATCAGGGGACCAGAGATACAGAGCCAGATTCACACTATGAGAGATTAGGCAGGGAAAGATACGGAATCAGGGGCACACCGAATAAACCAGTGATCGCACAGACACTGAGGGTCCTCTTGTCTCCTCTGGAGTTCTTTGGGCCACAACTGAATAGACTCATAACTATGCCTTCATATTTATATTGTGACATTTATGTGCAGATTTACTGTTTGGCGACAGTGTCTGTCTCTTCCTGCCACTTTCGCCATCATGACCCCCAAAATGTAAGAAGCCAAAACCAGATACAATTAATAGTACAAGGCTGTCTAGGTTACCAGCCACTGAAAGAGGTTAGGAGTCAAAATACAGTTAATAAGATAAGGTGAGGCAGGCAGACTGAAACAGACAGATTCTGAAATTAGTTTTGCAAAACCTGAGTCTAGAAACTGATTGGTCACTATCACCAAGTTTTTAAGTCACTATGTTAGACAGAATAATGAACTTTCAAACATGTGCATGGCTAATCCCCAGAACCTGTGAGTATATTACTTTACGTGGTAAAGGGGGCTTTGTAGATGTGATTGAATGAAAGGATCTCGAGATGGAGAGATTATATTGGTTTATTCAGGTGGGTCCAATGTAATCATAAGGGTTCTTATAAGAGGAAGGCAGGAGGGTTAGAGTCAGAGAAGGAGAAGTGACAACAGAAGTAGAGGTTGGAATGGAAGAGGGCCAAAAGCCAAGCACGGGTAACCTCTAAAAACTGGAAAAGGCAAAGAAAGGGATTTTCCCCTACAGCCTCCAGAAGGAACCAGGTCTGCCAACACCTTGATGTTGCCCCCATTTCACTCATTAGGACCTCTGACTTCCAGAGCTTTAAGATAAATGTGCTGTTTTAAGCCACTAAATTAATGGTAATCTGTTATAGCAGCAATCAGACATTAATACAGTGGTTGCACAACCTGGGATTATCATTGGTTTAAATAGCAGGTGTTCAGTCTCATAATTTATAGGTGTTTTTTCTCATTCATTTTAAGTATTTTACTTTTATTTTTTAAGAATTATAGCCAATAGTTGAAAGCAATTGCATATGATTAATAAAAGTTAAGTGACTAATACGAGATGCTTAGAAACACTAAAAGGCATTTTAAAAAAGTTTTTTAAACAGTAGCATTAAACATATATATGTATATACAATTCATGTTGTATGAAATTTAATGTTAAACAAAAATAAAGCACAATGTGATCCCACAATATAATAACATTTATACTAAAATAGAATAATATATAATTTTACAATTGACCCATTGTTCTGCCAAATCAAAATTAAAAATTATTTCATTCTAAAAATTAAATGAAGGAAAATAAGTGAAATGAAAAAAGAGATTCACTAAAGAAATGTTTTTAAATATCAGAATCATTTTATATATATATATATATATATATATATATATATATATATACACACATATATAAATAAATACATATACATAACAAAAGATTGGAAAGAGTATGAAAACCAAAAGCAGAAAAAGCAAAAATAAAACTAAGAAATCTCCAGATTCAGGGAAATCTCTCTCTCTATTAAAACAATAATGTATTATAGTGGAATTTCAGGGTAAGTTCTCAGTTTGTTGTGCTTTAATTTCTGTTGCCTTTAGACTTTTAACAAGGAAGAAAATGTATTTGAGAAGGTCAGGAAAAAAGGAATGTTTTCTCTTCAGATTAAAAAAAAAACACAGTGAAATACCTCAAATTGATCTACTATGGGCACAGAGATATGATACTTTTCTGAAGAAGTAGCAATATCAGTGATTAATAATTAATAAATAAATTAATTAATAATTAATAAATCAGTAAATAAACTTCCAGAACAGAGAAGGGGAATTGACTGAGAGTCCACTCTCACAAAATCTTCATAAATGTGCTCTTTAAAACAGTACACATTTTCATAGGCAGCCGGCTTTAAAGCCAAGCATGATATAAGAATTAACATCCTTAATCTGAAATGACTGTAGTCAGTTTATAAGATCAGTTTAATTGGCCCCTTCTTTATTGGCATTTCTAGGATTTGCCCTGGTTTCTAAATCCTCAGAACCAAATACCCAGACTAAATTTAGCTAATCTCAGTCTTTGGCATTTTAATGATGTCTTCCCCTCCAAAATTATTCTCTTCTGCTATTAATTCAAATTACTGAGCCCCAAACCATCAACTTTCTTAGGTGTTTTAATTATTTAACTTGTTTACTCATTTCAACCTTGCTTTCAACGCTCAATGGTCCATAGGAGTCTTTCCCATTCTTATAATTCATTTCAAGCTGCACTTGATGGCCCATCAAGAATAATAACATTTTAAAAACATCTCAGACTTGACTGCCCACTACATTAGTTCTAATTAAGCATATTTTCTTTCAGCTTGATTTGTTTTACATTTCTTAACCTCATGGGAAAGCATCAGAAAATCCTCAACATGTAACCTGATAACCCTGATCACTATGTGTAATGGATTTTTCTCTCACGGACAACAGATGGAATAAGCAGATTGTGACTGTTATGTATTGTTCTTAAGCAAAGTATGCCAAGGTATCTGCCAGTTCTAGAGACTGGCACACATCTACAAGTAATATCTACAAATCCTCTGTTTAAAACATTTTGCCTAGAAACCATCATGGCTCTTTTCTTCTTTCCATTTTATTTCTACAAATATAAAAGGACTTGTTCATCAACATGCCAAATAACATAAGTGTAACAGAAGATCACAATGGGGTCACTATTTCTACCATGATAAACATTATTAAAAAAGGTCTGAATAGCATTTCTTTTATCTCTTCAACTGTCCCCCCAGCCCCTGTCCCCATCCTCCACACACACTCACACAAACATATTCCAGATGAGTTCCAGACCATATTTTCAGAGGTTCTGCTAAAGATAGCATATATGTTCTTTTAGTACTTCTCAAAATACATAATATAGAACCTTAAACCTACTAGGCACTCAGTAAGTATTTGCTGTGTAATGCCATTTAGGAGCAAATATTAAGTAAGACAATGAAGTAATAAAGAATGGTTTCTAGACTTTTTAAATCTGTATTTGAATTACAAAAGTAATTCATGCCTAGTACAAAAAAATAAAAAACACACAAAAAAGCAAAAAGGGTAAAATAAAAACACCTTAGTTTTTAGGGCAACAAAATATTATAGAAGATAAGTCCAAAGAGAAAATCCCCAGATGATTTTTCAAAATCATCATGGCAAATTTTAGAAAGTATAAATCATGTATAAGGAATATAACAAGTAAACATAATTACACACTTTAACATAATGGCTACTATGGACTCTTCTTTTTGATGGTGAAACAAAGAGGAATGAGAGCCTGTCTATAACTGAGAAACTCACAGTGTGGGAGGAAAGTCAGACACTGTGAGAAATGGTGTTACAGGCAGATACACAAAATGCTATGGTAAGCACAGCTAAATAAGCAAATACACACAGCTGTGTTACTGTTTTGTTTAGTGTGAGAATTTGTATTACTAGTGTCTCTCCTTCAGAAATAAACTCACATCTACTTTAAATTTCTCTATATATTTATCTGAAATTGGAACTACAGCCGAAGGATGACATTCTCCTAGTTTCACTGCCTCTTTCTCCAACCCCGTCCTCCACCAGCTCATGAAGAAATAAATACTCAAACATGAAACAGACCAGTTTTCCTAAGACCTTTTTGGACACTGTAAGAAAAATACCATGACTAACAAGTAAGACTGAGCAGTTAGGAGGACATCTTATCATGCTAATACTTATTACACCTTAGTAACAGATCTTAAAAGGAATGAAAAAAATATGCTAAAAAGAGCATCAGTCACTAACATTTATGGAAATTACTACAGACTGTAGATGTAAAGAAATATGTCTTGCAATAGCACCACTAACCATCCAGGTTATTAGGTATCACTTAGTACAAACTCTTTTGTAATATTTACATTAAAATAATGGAATACCTGCAAGGGTTTGTTTTGCTTTAAATGGATACACGATAATGGACACATTTGTATTAGCCAGAGTTGACCGAACTGACTTATTAGAGTCTTACAAGAATAATACTATTCCACATAAAAACTAATCAAAATGACCAAGAAAGTAATAACCACTTATTGATAATTAAAATTGGTTCAGTTATTCACTCAACAAATAGTTACTGAAGACCAGCTATGTGTCAGGCACTATTAGCTAGATGAAATTTGTGAACAAAATAGTTCCTGCTATCATGGGGCTTACATCTTAGTGGCAAGAGAAAAATAGATGGGTAATAAATTATAGAGAAAAATAAAGCAGGAAAAGGGGATAGAGAGCAACTGGCAAGGTTTTGAGTTGGTGCTAGGAGATCTTAGTAGGAGTTAATGGTTTGGATGATTTGGGGAGTTGTGAAAATGAGCAACAGTGGCCCAAATCTAGAAAAATGTATAAGGAAAAACTAATAGGATATTATAACCATATGGTAATAAAAATTGAGAAAGGAGAAGTCAAGGATGACTCCCACTTGGCAGCATCAAGGTTACTGAAGAATCAAAAGTTGATACTGAGAGAAGGATCAGAGGATCTATCCTAGGGACAGAGGGTTTAATTGGATTCTTGGAGAGCTTTATATGTGCCCCCTGTACTGACGTAGTAAACTAGTGTTTTATTCCTATCGGGGAGGTCTGAGTAAAAGATAGGTGTGTTAGCTGTTTTTATCATGGAACAAAAGAGCAGTGACTATTTTTTTGGGGGGTGGCATAAACTTGAAAATATTCTCCCAATAGGGATTATAAGTGCTTCTCATGGACCTGATGTGAGCCATTCACATAAAAGAAAAGCTATGTTTGTCAAGTCCTGTCAAAGGGGATTTCATGGGGAGCCATAAAACCTTAGTAGAAAGAAAATGAAGGTATCACCAGGATACAAGAAATAACAGAAGGAGTAACAAACAAAATAGAAACTCTTGGCCCTTGCTTAGTGAACAGCAGATGAGAGATTCCCTTTGCTGGGGGCATGGGAGTCTTCTGACCTATATATGATAGATACTCACGGGAGAATGAGTCAATGGCAAACAGTGCAGGACAATGCAGGATCACTCTGAGTGTACTTACCAAGTCAGAAGGATTCTTCTTTTTTCTCTCCTTCTTCTCTTTCCTTTCAAAATTTGCAAACCTGAAAGGACCACAAACAGAAGTTAGGAAGGTGTTCAATGGGAGCAGAGGAAGAGCCTAAATAAGGAAAGAAAGAAGTGATTACACTCTCCTTATTCAACTCCTGGCTTCTTACCTGGCGCAGGCTGAAACCAGGGACTGCAAAAGCCTTAGCTTTGAATCAAGTTTGGAATTCTAATTTTGATCCAAGATTGGGTATTTTAATTAATAAAGTGAGGGACTATAGACATATTCTCTAAGAGAAAGATGACAAAATTTATAACACTTGCTCAAGGTTTTACCTGAGGCACTGGAAGAACTAGCCCCACTGTGCAGAATTAAAAAGAGAGTGCAAGATAAACATATTCAAGTAGATATGTGTGTGTGTGTGTATGCACACACACATATATATATATATTCAATGAAGAAACTTCAAAATTTTGATTCCTCTTCCTAATATGTCTATTATTTCTTATCAGTGTTAAGAAAATTTAATAAGCTATTACTTCTCTTTAACATGGTTCTTAATAAACTTATTGAATAGGATAGGATCAATGATAAGAAACTTATGCAATGTCTCAATTGATAATAATTCCACAGGCTAATTATAAGCCCTTTCCATTTTACTGCAAATTTTCTATATTTTGTCCACTGAGATAGACTAAGAAACTCTAAGAAAATGTTTTATTAAAGACAGACAGGAGAGCAGCCAAGATGGCAGAAAAGACCCTAAGCTTACCTCCGCTCACAAGCACACCAAAATCACAACAATCTGCAGAGCGACCATTGTTAAAAAAGCCTGAAAACTATCAGAAAAGATCTTCCACAACTAAAGACATAAAGAAAGAAACACAAGACCGGTAGGAGGGGCGGACTTGTGAAATAATCAGATCTCATACCCCCTGGGTGAGCGACCCACAAACTGGAGAATAATTATATTACAGAGGTTCTCCCACAGGAGTGAGAGTTCTGAGCCTCAGGTCAGACATCCCCAGCCTGGGGGTCTGGCAACAGGAAGACGAGCCCCCAGAGCATTTGGCTTTGAAGGCCAGTGGGACTTGGCTGCAGGAGCTCTAGAGGATTGGGGGAAATAGAAACTTCACTCTCAAAGGGTGCACACAAAATCTCACACTCAGCAGGACCAAGGACAAAAACTAATTTCATAGGAGCCTGTGCCAGACCTACCTGCTGCTTGTCTTGGAGGATCTCCTGGGGAGGCAGGGAGTGGCTGTAGCTCATTCTGGGGACATAGACACTGGTGGAAGACATATCAGGGAATATTCATCTACAGGAACTTTCCTGGAGGCTGACATCTTGCTTGCATCATTAGCATCAAGACCTGACCCACCCAACAGCCTGTAGCCTCAAGCGCTGGGATACTTCAGGTCAAACAACTAACTGGGTAGGGAAACATTCCCACCCATCAGCAGACAGGCTGTCTAAAGACTCCCTGAGCCCACAGCCTCCTCTTTACATGCCCCAACACATGGTCTGCATATTAGAGGGCCAAGACAGAGTTCCAACCACCATTCGGTAGGCACCAGCCCCACCCACCAGGAAATCTGCACAAGCCTCTAGATCAGTCTCACCCATCAGGGGGAAGACACCAAAAGCAAGAAAACTATGGTCCTACAGCCTGCGGCCAAATCCGCAAACACATGCCAGACACTACCCTAGGACCAGCTGGCACCTGGCCCTTGGGTGATGAGAAGGGAGTGAACTCCTGGGATGCATGGGACGTATTCTATAGAGGGCCACTTCTCCAAGGTCAAGAAATGTAACTAACCTACTACATACATAAAAATACAAATAGCAATTTAGACACAGTGAGGTGACAGAGGAATACGTTTCAGATGACGGAACAAAATAAAACTCCAGAAGAAGAATTAACTGACACAGAGATAGGCAATCTACCTGAGAAAGAGTTCAGAGCAATGATCGTAAAGATGATCAAAGAATTCAGGAGGAGAATGTATGCACAGAGTGAGAAATTAGAAATTTTTAACAAAGAATTAGAAAATATAAAGAACAACTAAACAGAATTGAAGACTAAAATAACTAAACTGAAAAATACACTAGAATGAATAAATAGTAGCCTAAATAAGGTAGAGGAATGGATCAGTGAGCTTGAAGACAGAATAGTGGAAATCACTGATGATGAACAGAAAAAAAGAAAAAAGAATGAAAAGAAATGAGGAAAGTTTAAGAGACCTCTGGGAAAAAAACAATCAAGCATGTTAATATTCACATATAAGGGTCCCAGAAGGAGAAGAGAGAGAGAAAGGGCCTGAGAAAATACTTGAAGAGATAATAGCTGAAAACTGCCCTAAACTTGGAAAGGAAACAGTCACTCAAGTCCAGGAAGCACAGAGAGTCCCATACTGGATTAACACACAGATGAACACATTGAGAAACATTGTAATCAAAATGACAAAAATTAAAGATGAAGAGAGAATATTAAGGCAAAAGCAACAAATAACATACAAGGGAACTCTCATAAGGCTGTCAGCTCATTTTTCAGCAGAAACTCTGCAGGCCAGAAGGGAGTGGCACAATATACGTAAATGATGAAAGAGAAAAACCTACAACCAAGCATACTGTACCCAGCAAGCCTCTCATTCAGATATTGGGAAACCAAAAGCTTTACAGACAAGCAAAAGCTAAAAGAATTCAGCACCACCAAGTCAGTTTTGCAGCAAATGCTAAAGGAACTTTTCCAGGGAGAAAAGTAAAGGCCACAACTAGACACAAGAAAATTACAAAATGGAAAAGCTCACTGTTAAAAGCAAACATACAATAAAGGTAGGAAATCATCCACACAAAAGCTAGTAGGAAGGGTGAAAGACAAAAGTAGTAAGATCATTTGTATCCACAATAAGCAGTTAAGGGATACACAAAACAATTAGATGTAAAACATATATCAAAACAGTAATCAGGAGGAGAGGAGAGTACAAATGCAGGGTATCTAAAATGTATATGAAATTAAGAGATCAGCAACTTAAGTATATATATACTTCTGTACAAAAACCCCATGGTCACTGCAAAATGAAAATCTAAGATAGATATACACAGAAAAAAGAAAAGGAATCCAAACACAACACTAAAGATAGTCATCAAATCACAAGAGAAGAGAACAAAAGAAGAAAGGGGTAAAAGACCTACAAAAACAAATCCAAAACAATTAATAAAATGATAAGAACATACATATCAATAATTTCCTTAAATATAAGTGGACTAAATGCTCCACCCAAAAGACATAGACTGGATGAATGGATACAAAATCAGGACATGTATATATGCTGCCTACAAGAGACTCACTTTGGGTTTAGAGACATGTACAGACTGAAAGTGAGGGGGTGGAAAAATGTATTCCATGCAAATGGAAATTGAAAGAAAGCTGGAGTAGCAATACTTATATCAGACAAAATTAGACTTTAAAATAGAGATTGTCACAAGAGACAGAGAAGGACACTACATAATGATCAAGGGATCAATCCAAGAAGAAGATATAGCAATTACAAATATATATGCACCCAACATGGGAGCACCTCAATATATAAGGCAAATGTTAACAGACATAAAAGGAGAAATCAATAATAACACAATAATAGCAGGGAACTTTAACACCCCACTTAGATCAGTGGACAGATCGCCCTGACAGAAAATCAACTAGGAAACACAGGCCTTAAATAACACATTAGACCAAATGAACTTAATTGATATATATATAGAGTGTTTCATCTGAAAAGATCAGAATGCACATCCTTTTCAAGTGCACATGGAACATTCTCCAGGATAGATCACATGGTAGGCCGCAAAATGAACCTTGGTAATTTTAAGAAAATTGAAATCATGTCAAGCATCTTTCCAAACCACAGTGCCATGAGGCTAGAAATTAATTACAAGAAAAACTGCAAAAAACACAAACACAGGGAGGTTAATCAATATGGTCCTAAACAACCAATGGATCACTAACAAAATCAAAGAGGCAATCAAAAAATACCTAGAGACAAAAGAAAATAAAAACACAATGATCCAAAACCTATAAGATGCAGCAAAAGCAGTTCTAAGAGGGAAGTTTATAGTAATACAAGCTTACCTCAAGAAACAAAAAAAATCTCAAAAAAAATCACCTAACTTTACACCTAAAGCAACTAGAAAAAGAAGAGCCAACAAAACCCAAGGTTAATAGAAGGAAAGAAATCATACAGATCAGAGCAGAGATAAATGAAGTAGAGACTTAAAAAAAAATAGAAAAGATCAAGGAAACTAAAAGAAGCTTGTTCTTTGAAAAGATAAACAAAACAGATAAACCTTTAGCCAGGCTTATCATGAAAAAAAGGGAGAGAGCCCAAATCAATAAAATCAGAAATGAAAAAGAAAACGTTACAACAAACATACAGAAATACAAAGGATCCTAAGAGACTACTATGAGCAACTATACACCAATAAAATGGACAACCTAGAAGAAAGTGACAAATTCTTAGAAAGGCACAATCTCTCAAGACTGAACCAGGAAGAAATAAAAAATATGAACAGACCAATTACCAGTACTGAAATTGAATCAGTAATTTTAAAACTCCCAAAAAACAAAGTACCAGGACCTGAGGGCTTCACAGGTAAAACATTTAGAGAAGAGTTAACACCTATCTTTCTGAAATTATTCCTAAAAAAATGCAGAGGAAGAAATACTTCCTTATTCATTGTATGAAGCCACCTTCACTCTGATAACAAAACCAGTCAAAGATACCACACAAAAAAGAAAATTACAGGCCAATATCACTGATGAACATAGATGCAAAAATCCTTAACAAAATACTAGTAAACTGAATGCAACAATACATTAAAAGGATCAAACACCATATTCAAGTGGGATTTATCCCAGGGATACAAGGATTTTTCAATATCTGCAAATCAATCAATGTGACACAACATTAATAAATTGAAGAATAAAAACCATATGATCATCTTTCTCAATAGATGCAGAAAAAGCTTTTGATAAAATTCAACATCAATTTATAATAAAAACTCTTCAAAGAGGGAACCTACCTCAACACAATAAAGGCCTTATAGACAAACCCACTGTTAACATCACACTCAATGGTGAAAAACCATTTTCTCTAAGATTAGGAACAAAACAAGGATGCCCACTCTTGCCACTTTTATTCAACACAGTGTTGGAAGTCCTAGCCACAGCAATCAGAGAAGAAAAAGAAATAAAAGAAATACAAATTAAAAAAGAGGAAGGAAAATTGTCTCTGTTTGCATATGACATGAAGCTATACATAGAAAATCCTAAAGATGCTACTAGAAAACAACTAAAGCTCATCAATGAATTAGGTAAAGATCCAGGATACAAAATTAATATACAGAAATCTGTTGCATTTCTGTACACTAACAACAAAATATCAGAAAGAGAAACTAAGAAAACAATCCCATTTACCATCACATCAAAAAGAATAAAATACCTAGGAATAAACCTACCTAAGAAGGCAAAATACCTGTACTCTGAAAACTATAAGACACTGATGAAAGAAACTGAAGACAACACAAACAGATGGAAAGGTATACCATGTTCTCGGATTGGAAGAATCAATATTGTTGAAATGGCCATACTACCCAAGGCAATCTACAGAGTCAATGCAATTCCTATCAAATTACCAATGGTATTTTTTAATTTTTCACAGAACTACAATAAAAAATTTTTTTAATTTGTATGGAAACACAAAATACCCTGAATAGCCAAAACAATCTTGAGAAAGAAGAAGAGAGTTGGAAGAATCATGCTCCCAAACTTTAAACTATACTACAAAGCTATAGCAATAAAAAAGTATGGCACTGGCACAAAAACAGACATATAGATCAATGGAACAGGATAGAAAGCCCAAAAATAAACCCATAAATTAATTGTTAATTAATCTATGACAAAGAAAGCAAGAATGCACAATGGATAAAGACAGTCTCTTCAATAAGTAGGCTTGGGTCAGCTATACAGCTACATGTAAAAGAATAAAATTAGAACATTCTCTAACACCATATACAAAAATAAACTCAAAATTGATTAAAGACCAAAATGTAAAATGAGATACTATAAAACTCCTAGTGGAAAACATAGTCAGAATACGCTTTGACATAAATTGCAACACTATTTTTTTGGATCTGTCTCCTAGCATAATGGAAATAAAAACAAAAATTAAAAAATGGGACCTAATTGGGCTTCCCTGGTGGCACAGTGGTTGAGAATCTGCCTGCCGATGCAGGGGACACGGGTTTGAGCCCTGGTCTGGGAAGATCCCACATGCCGTGGAGCGACTAGGCCCGTGAGCCACAATTACTGAGCCTGCGCGTCTGGAGCCTGTGCTGCGCAACAAGAGAGGCCGCGATAGTCAGAGGCCCGCGCACCGCGATGAAGAGTGGCCCCCACTTGCCACAACTAGAGAAAGCCCTCGCACAGAAACGAAGACCCAACACTGCCATAAATAAATAAATAAAATTAAAAAAAAAAAAGGCTTTAAAAAAAAATAGGCAGAAGACCTAAATAGACATTTCTCCAAAGAAGACATACAGATGGCCAACAGTCACATGAAAAGTTGTTCAATATTGCTAATTATTAGAGAAATGCAAATCAAAACTACAATGAGGTGTCACCTTACACCAGTCAGAATGCCAATCATCAAAAAGTCTACAAATAATAAATACTGGAGAGGGTGTGGAGAAAAGGAACCCTACTACACCAGCGGTCCCCAACTTTTTGGCAACAGGAACCAGTTTTGTGGAAGACAATTTTTCCACAGACCAGCAGGGGTGGGGGATGGTTTCGGATGATTCAAGCTCATTACATTTATTATGCACTTTATTTCTATTATTTTTACATTGTAATATATAATGAAATAATTATACAACTCACCACAATGCAGAATCAGTGAGAGCCCTGAGCTTGTTTTTCCTGCAACTACATGGTCCCATCTGGGGATGATGGGAGACAGTGACACCTGAAGTGTGTTTCTTATGTCCAGTCCACTCTATAATCTCGTTTTGGTGCTGTCACTGCAGAAAACCTTACTTCACAAAGATAGGATGTTGGAAATGGAAGTGGGCTTTTCAGTGCTTTTGTGGCAATCTCAGGATATTCTGCCTTGACTTTAATCCAGAATATATGGAGATTTCAAGTTGTCTCAAACATACTTTCAAAGTCACCGTCATTTGTGATCTCAAGCAGTTGATCCTCTTCTAGCATGGACAAGTCAATCAACAGACTTATTCACAAACTGGTCACGGATACATTCCTTCCCAGTTTGGGGGTCTTTTGTGGTTGGGAAATAATGCTCAACCTCTTTTGAAAGTTGAGATAGGTGATCATGCACTAGCTGGGAGAAGGAAGGCCCTGGCTCAGTCTCTTTCAAAATCTCTGCTAATGTTTGAAACATTTCAAAAATCCCAATGTTCACTCATCGCTGCCATAATTCCAGTTTGGCTTTGAATGCAGCCACTTTATCTGCCAACTTGAACACAGTTGTCATTCTCCCTTGAAGTGACAGATTGAGTTTGTTGATCAGGTTGAATATGTCACACAAGTAAGCAAGTTTTCTTTGTTTTTTAAACATCTTTATTAGAGTAAAATTGCTTTACAATGGTGTGTTAGTTTCTGCTTTATAACAAAGTGAATCAGTTATACAAATACATATGTCCCCATATCTCTTCCCTCTTGCATCTCCCTCCCTCCCACCCTCCCTATCCCACCCCTCTAGGGGGTCACAAAGCACCGAGCTGATCTCCATGTGCTATGTGGCTGCTTCCCACTAGCTATCTATTTTACGTTTGGTAGTGTATATATGTCCATGCCACTCTCTCACTTTGTCCCAGTTTACCCTTCCCCCTCCCCATATCCTCAAGTCCATTCTCTAGTAGGTTTGCATCTTTATTCCCGACTTGCCCCTAGGTTCTGCTGACCTTTTATTTATTTTTTTCTTTTTTTAGATTCCATATATATGTTAGCATACAGTATTTGTTTTTTTCTTTCTGACTTACTTCACTCTGTATGACAGTCACTAGGTCCATCCACCTCACTACAAATAACTCAGTTTCGTTTCTTTATATGGCTGAGTAATGTTCCATTGTATATATGTGCCATATCTTCTTTATCCATTCATCTGTTGATGGACACTTAGGTTGCTTCCATGTCCTGGCTATTGTAAATAGAGCTGCAATGAACATTTTGATACATGACTCTTTTTGAATTATGGTTTTCTCAGGGTTTATGCCCAGTAGTGGGATTGCTGGGTCGTATGGTAGTTCTATTTTTAGTTTTTTAAGGAACCTCCATACTGTTCTCCATAGTAGCTGAATCAATTAACATTCCCACCAACAGTGCAAGAGGGTTCCCTTTACTCCACATCCTCTCCAGCATTTGTTTGTAGATTTTTTGTTCATGGCCATTTTGACCGGTGTGAGATGATATCTCATTGTAGTTTTGATTTGCATTTCTCTAATGATTAATGATGTTGAGCATTCTTTCATGTGTTTGTTGGCAATCACTATATCTTCATTGGAGAAATGTCTATTTAGGTCTTCTGCCCATTTTTGGTTTGTGTTGTTTGTTTTTTTGATATTGAGCTGCATGAGTTGCTTTTATGTTTT
The DNA here is from genome assembly GCF_009873245.2 of Balaenoptera musculus. Classification (NCBI taxonomy): domain Eukaryota; kingdom Metazoa; phylum Chordata; class Mammalia; order Artiodactyla; family Balaenopteridae; genus Balaenoptera; species Balaenoptera musculus. Next base: position 71,765,606 of record NC_045794.1, read on the forward strand.
GGAGATTAATCCTTTGTCAATTGCTTCATTTGCACATATTTTCTCCCATTCTCAGGGTTGGCTTTTCGTCTGTTTATGGTTTCCTTTGCTGTGCAAAAGCTTTTAAGTTTCATTAGGTCCCATTTGTTTATTTTTGTTTTTATTTCCATTTCTCTAGCAGGTGGGTCAAAAAGGATCTTGCTGTGATTTATGTCATAGTGTTCTGCCTACGTTTCCCTCTGAGAGTTTGATGGTGTCTGGCCTTACATTTAGGTCTTTAATCCATTTTGAGTTTATTTTTGTGTATGGTATTAGGGAGTGTTCTAATTTCATACTTTTACATGTACCTGGCCGGTTTTCCCAGCACCACTTATTGAAGAGGCTGTCTTTTCTCCACTGTATATACTGGCCTCCTTTATCAAAGATAAGGTGACCATATGTGCGTGGGTTTATCTCTGGGCTTTCTATCCTGTTCCATTGATCTATATTTCTGTTTTTGTGCCAGTACCATACTGCCTTGATTACTGTAACTTTGCAGTATAGTCTGAAGTCAGGGAGCTTGATTTTTCCAGCTCCGTTTTTCTTTCCCAAGATTGCTTTGGCTATTCGGGGTCTTTTGTGTTTCCATACAAATTGTGAAATTTTTTGTTCTAGTTCTGTGAAAAATGCCAGTGGTACTCTGATAAGGATTGCAGTGAATCTGTAGATTGCTTTGAATAGTATAGTCATTTTCACAGTGTTGATTCTTCCAATCCAAGACCATGGTATATCTCTCCATCTGTTTGTATCATCTGTAATTTCTTTCATCAGTGTCTTATAATTTCCTGCATACAGGTCTTTTGTCTCCTTAGGTAGGTTTATTCCTAGATATTTTATTCTTTTTGTTGCAATGGTAAATGGGAGTGTTTTCTTAATTTCACTTTCAGATTTTTCATCATTAGTGTATAGGAATGCAAGAGATTTCTGTGCATTAATTTTGTATCCTGCTACTTTACCAAATTCATTGATTAGCTCTAGTAGTTTTCTGGGAGCATCTTTAGGATTCTCTATGTATAGTATCATGTCATCTGCAAAGAGTGACAGCTTTACTTCTTCTTTTCTGATTTGGATTCCTTTTATTTCTCTTTCTTCTCTGACTGCTGTGGCTAAAACTTCCAAAACAATGTTGAATAATAGTGGTGACGGTGGGCAACCTTGTCTTGTTCCTGATCTTAGTGGAAATGGTTTCAGTTTTTCACCATTGAGAACGATGTTGGCTGTGGGTTTGTCATATATGGCCTTTATTATGTTGAGGAAAGTTCCCTCTATGCCTACTTTCTGGAGGGTTTTTATCATAAATGGGTGTTGAATTTTGTCAAAAGCTTTCTCTGCATCTATTGAGATGATCATATGGGTTTTCTCCTTCAATTTGTTAATATGGTGTATCACATTGATTGATTTGCATATATTGAAGAATCCTTGCATTTCTCGGATAAACCCCACTTGATCATAGTGTATGATCCTTTTAATGTGCTATAGGATTCTGTTTGCAAGTATTTTGTTGAGGATTTTTGCATATATGTTCATCAGTGATATTGGCCTGTAGTTTTCTTTCTTTGTGACATCTTTGTGTGGTTTTGGTATCAGAGTGATGGTGGCCTCGTAGAATGAGTTGGGGAGTGTTCCTCCCTCTGCTACGTTTTGGAAGATTTTGAGAAGGATAAGTGTTAGGTCCTCTCTAAATGTTTGATAGAATTCGCCTGTGAAGCCATCTGGTCCTGGGCTTTTGTTTGTTAGAAGATTTTTAATCACAGTTTTAATTTCAGTGCTTGTGATTGGTCTGTTCATATTTTCTATTTCTTCCTGGTTCAGTCTTGGAAGGTTATACCTAAGAATTTGTCCATTTCTTCCAGGTTGTACATTTTATTGGCATAGGGTTGCTTGTAGTAATCTCTCATGATCCTTTGTATTTCTGCAGTGTCAGTTGTTACTTCTCCTTTTTCATTTCTAATTCTATTGATTTGAGTCTTCTGCCTTTTTTTCTTCATAAGTCTGGCTAATGGTTTATCAATTTTGTTTATCTTCTCAAAGAACCAGCTTTTAGTTTTATTGATCTTTGCTATCGTTTCCTTCATTTCTTTTTCAATTATTTATGATCTGATCTTTATGATTTCTTTCCTTCTGCTAACTTTGGGGGGGTTTTTTTGTTCTTCTTTCTCTAATTGCTTTAGGTGTAAGGTTAGGTTGGTCATTTGAGATGTTTCTTGTTTCTTAAAGTAGGCTTGTATAGCTATAAACTTCCCTCTTAGAACTGCTTTTGCTGCATCCCATAGGTTTTGAGTCATTGTGTTTTTGTTGTCATTTATTTCTAGGTATTTTTTGATTTCCTCTTTGATTTCTTCAGTGATCTCCTGGTTATTAAGTAGTGTGTTGTTTAGCCTCCGTGTGTGTATTTCTTACGGATTTTTTCCTGTATTTGATGTGTAGTCTCATAGCGTTGCAGTCAGAAAAGATACTTGATACGATTTCAATTTTCTTAAATTTACCTAGGCTTGATTTGTGACCCAAGATATGATCTATCCTGGAGAACGTTCCATGAGCACTTGAGAAGAATGTGTATTTTGTTGTTTTTGGATGGAATGTCCTATAAATATGAATTAAGTCCATCTTCTTTCATGTATCATTTAAAGCTTGTGTTTCCTTATTTATTTCATTTTCGATAATCTGTCCACTGGTGAAAGTGGAGTGTTAAAGTCCCCTACTATGATTGTGTTACTGTCGATTTCCCCTTTTATGGCTGTTAGTATTTGCCTTATGTATTGAGGTGCTCCTATGTTGGGTGCATAAATATTTACAATTGTTATATCTTCTTCTTGGATTGATCCCTTGATCATTATGTAGTGTCCGTCTTTGTCTCTTGTAATAGTCTTTGTTTTAAAGTCTATTTTGTCTGATATGAGAACTGCTACTCCAGCTTTCTTTTGATTTCCATTTGCATGGAATATCTTTTTCTATACCCTCACTTTCAGTCTATATGTGTCCCTAGGTCTAAAGTGGGTCTCTTGTAGACAGCATATGTATGGGTCTTGTTTTTGTATCCATTCAGCCAGTCTATGTCTTTTGGTGGGAGCATTTAATCCATTTACATTTAAGGTAATTATTGATATGTATGTTCCTGTTACCATTTTCTTAATTGTTTGGGGTTTATTATTGTAGGTCTTTTCCTTCTCTTGTGTTTCCTGCCTAGAGAAGTTCCTTTAGCATTTGTTGTAAAGCTGGTTTGGTGGTGCTGAATTCTCTTAGCTTTTGCTTGTCTGCAAAGCTTTTAATATCTCTGTCAAATCTGAATGAGATCCTTGCTGGGTAGAGTAATCTTGGTTGTAGGTTTTTCTCCTTCATCACTTTAAATATGTCCTGCCACTCCCTTCTGGCTTGCAGAGTTTCTGCTGAACGATCTGCTGTTAACTTTATGGGGATTCCCTTATGTGTTATTTGATTTTTTTTTCCCTTGCTGCTTTTAATATTTGTTAATTGTATTTAATTTTTGATAGTTTGATTAATATGTGTCTTGGTATGTTTCTCCTTGGATTTATCCTGTATGGGACTATCTGTGCTTCCTGGACTTGATTAACTAATTCCTTTCCCATATTAGGGTAGTTTTCAACTATAATCTCTTCAAATATTTTCTCAGTCCCTTTCTTTTTCGCTTCTTCTTCTGGGACCCCTATAGTTCGAATGTTGGTGCATTTAATGTTGTCCCAGAGGTCTCTGAGACTGTCCTCAATTCTTTTCATTCTTTTTTCTTTATTCTGCGCTGCAGTAGTTATTTCCACTATTTTATTTTCCAGGCCATTTATCCGTTCTTCTGCCTCAGTTATTCTGCTGTTGATCCCTGCTAGAGAATATTTAATTTCATTTATTGTGTTGTGCATCACTGTTTGTTTGCTCTTTAGTTCTTCTAGGTCCTTGTTAAACATTTCTTATATTTTCTGCATTCTATTTCCAAGATTTTGGATCATCTTTACTATCATTATTCTGAATTCTTTTTCAGGTAGACTGCCTATTTCCTCTTCATTTGTTAGGTCTGGTGGATTTTTGCCTTGCTCCTTCATCTGCTGTCTGTTTCTGTTTTCTCATTTTGTTTAACTTACTGTGTTTGGTGTCTCCTTTTTGCAGGGTGCAGGTTCATAGTTTTCATTGTTTTTGGTGTCTGTCCCCATTGGCTAAGTTTGGTTCAGTGGGTTGTGTAGGCTTCCTGTTGGAGGGGACTAGTGCCTGTGTTCTGGTGGATGAGGCTGGATCTTGTCTTTCTGGTGGGCAGTTCCACGTCTGGAGTGTGTTTTGGGGTGTTTGTGGCCTTATCATGATTTTAGGCAGACTCTGTGCTAATGGATGGGGTTGTGTTCCTGTCTTGCTAGTTGTTTGGCATAGGGTGTCCTGCACTGTAGCTTGCTGGTCACTGAGTGGAGCTGGGTTTTTGCGTTGAGATGGATATCTCTGGGAGATTTTCGCCATTTGATATTACGTGGAGCTGGGAGGTCTCTTGTGGACCAGTGTCCTGAACTTGGCTCTCCCACCTCAGAGGCACAGCCCTGATGCCTGGCTGGAGCACCAAGAGCCTGTCCTCCACACAGCTCAGAATAAAAGGGAGGAAAAAAAGAAAGAAAGAAAGAATAAGATAAAGTAAAATAAAATAAAATAAAGTAAAATAAAATAAAATAGTTATTAAAATGAAAAATAATTTTTTAGAAAAAAAAATTTTTCTAAGTAAAAAACTAACAAAAAAAACCAGACAGACAGAACCCTAGGACAAATGGTAAAAGTAAAGCTATACAGACAAAATCACACCCAGAAGCATACACATACACACTCACAAAAAGAGGAAAAGGGAAAAATATATATATATGGTTGCTCCCAAAGTCCACCTCCTCAATTTGGGATGATTCGTTGTCTATTCAGGTATTCCACAGATGCAGGTACATCAAGTTGATTGTGGAGATTTAATCCGCTGCTCCTGAGGCTGATGGGAGAGATTTCCCTTTCTCTTCTTTGTTCGCACAGCTCCCAGGGTCCTGCTTTGGATTTGGACCCGCCTCTGCATGTAGGTCACCTGAGGGTGTCTGTTCTTCGCTAGACATGATGGGGTTAAAGGAGCAGCTGATGCAGGGGCTCTGGCTCAGTGAGGCCGGGGGGAGGGAGGGGTATGGATGTGGGGTGAGCCTGCGGCGGCAGAGGCTGGTGTGACATTGCACCAGCCTGAGGTGCGCCGTGTGTTCTCCCGGGGAAGTTGTCCCCGGATCACGGGACCCTGGCAGTGGCGAGCTGCACAGGCTCCCGGGAGGGGCGGTGTGGAGAGTGACCTGCGCTCGCACACAGGCCTCTTGGTGGCACCAGCAGCAGCCTTAGCGTCTCATGCCCGTCTCTGGGGTCCGCGCTGATAACCGCGGCTCGCGCCCGTCTCTGGAGCTTGTTTAGGCGGCGCTCTGAATCCCCTCTCCTCGCGCACCAGGAAACAAAGAGGGAAGAAAAAGTCTCTTGCCTCTTCGGCAGCTGCAGACTTTTTCCCGGACTCCCTCCCGGCTAGCCGTGGCGCATTAACCCCTTCAGGCTGTGTTCACACAGCCAACCCCAGTCCTCTCCCTGCGATCCGACCGAAGCCCGAGCCTCAGCTCCCAGCCCCCACCCGCCCCAGCGGGTGAGCAGACAAGACTCTCGGGCTGGTGAGTGCTGCTCGGCGCCGAGCCTCTGTGCGGGAATCTCTCCGCTTTGCCCTCCGCACCCCTGTGGCTGCGCTCTCCTCCGTGGCTCCAAAGCTTCCCCCCTCTGCCCCCCACAGTCTCCGCCCGCGAAGGGGCTTCCTAGTGTGTGGAAACTTTTCCTCCTTCACGGCTCCCTCCCACTGGTGCAGGTCCCGTCCCTATGCTTTTGTCTCTGTTTTTTCTTTTTTCTTTTGCCCTACCCAGGGACGTGGGGAGTTTCTTGCCTTTGGGGAGGTCTGAGGTCTTCTTCCAGCGTTCAGTAGGTGTTCTGTAGGAGTTGTTCCACAGGTAGATGTATTTCTGATGTATCTGTGGGGAGGAATGTGATCTCCGTGTCTTACTCTTCCGCCATCTTGAAGCTCCTCCCCAGTATGCAAGTTTTGCGACCCATTTTGTGTCACTGAAGTGTGCTGCCAGTGGTGACTGTTTTTCTAAAAGAAATCTCTGGAGCAGCTCTTGTAACTCAGAAACTCTGGCCAGTGATCTACCTGTAGAAAGCCATCTCACTTCTCTGTATAAGAGAAGACGTGTGTGCTCCGTGTCCATCTCCTCACAGAGTTGCGCCAACAGACGTGAGTTAAGGGCATGTACTTTAATGTGGTTGGTAATTTTAATCACATCCTGCAAAATGTTGTTAAGTTCAGGTGACATTTTTCGGCTAGCCAGCATTTCTCTATGGATAACACAATGTGTAGACTCACATTCAGCAGCGACCTCTTTGAATCAAGTAGTGAAACCAGAAAGCTGTTCAGTCATGGCAGCCGCTCCATCCATACATATTCTGACACAAAATGACTAATTCAGTTTTCCTGATATGTAATCATTCAAAGACTTGAATAGTTCTGCAGCTCTGGTGTTGGCTGGCAACAAAAGTGCACATAACATATCCTCATGCACATCCTCCTGAAAAATATATTGCACAAAAACAAGCATTGTTGCCTTGTTGTCAACGTCAGTAGACTTGTCAACCTGGATTGCATACCATGGTGACTCATTAATCCTCTCTAACAATTGTGCCTCAATATCCTCTGCTATTTCATCAATTCGTCTAGTTATGGTGCTAGCCGTAAGAGGAACACGTGCTACCTTTCAAACTGCAGCCTCCCCTAAAAGTTAATGACAAAGGTCCTTAGGAGCAGCCAGGATCAACTCTTCACCAATAGTAAAGGGCTTCTTAGCTTTAGCAATGCAGTTAGCCACTAAGAATGATGCTCTCAGTGCAGACACATTTGATGAAGTGGTAGCCTTCAATAATTGCTTCTATTCTTCATATTCATGTTTTTTTCTTTTGAAGAACTCCAAAGGTTTGTCTTTTAATGCAGGATGCTTGGTCTCCATGTGGCAAAACAGTTTTGAAGGTTTCATGGCTTTGTGAATAGCCAGTCGCCACGTATTATACAAAGTGGGCTTGGAGAATGTGCATCACCTGTTGCAATGAACCCGCAATTTAAGTAGGACTCGGTATTTTCTTTTAAATGCAGCTTTCTTTTTGTTGGCAGTCTTAGAGTCTTCTGCTGTCTCATCATTGGGTCTTTCCCCCTTTTCAAAGAAGCTCTCCGGTGACATTTGTTTTTTTACTCATTTTGGCTAGGGTTAGCTTGTGGGCTTACCAAAACTGTGACTGAGACAAGTGCAAAGTGTGGGAAAGAGGCGCTGATGGAAGTGGTAAATAAAATAATGGGTGGGCCACACACAGACCAAAATAGGTGTCAGATTCTGACTTAAAGCCTGCCAACGGATGCAGCTGTACTATTGACGTACATCAACTCACTTGCCACTATGAAGCCTGACACCAGATGCAGCTTAATTGTCACTTGCCACTCCCTGATAGGGTTTTGATATGAGTCTGCAAGCAGTTGATTTATTATGGTCTCTGTGCAGCAAACCTCTCTGCTAATGATCATCTGTATTTGCAGCCACTCCCCAGCGCTAGCATCACTGCCTCAGCTCCACCTCAGATAATCAGGCATTAGATTCTCATAAGGAGCACGCACCCTAGATCCCTTGCATGTGCAGTTCACAGTAGGGTTTGCGCTCCTATGAGAATCTAATGCTGCCACTGATTTGACAGGAGGTGGAGCTCAGATGGTAATGCGGGCGATGGGGAGCAGCTGTAGATACAGATGAAGCTTTGCTCACTCTCCTGCAGCTCACCTCCTGCTGTGTGGCCTGGTTCCTAACAGGCCACAGACCGGTACTTGTCCAAGCCCCAGGGGTTGGGAACCCCTGTACTACACTGTTGGGAATGTAAATTGGTGCAGCCACTATGGAGAACAGTATGAAGGTTCCCTAAAAAACTAAAAATAGAGTTACTATATGATCCATCAATTCCACTCCTAGGCATATATCCAGAGAAAACCCTAATTTGAAAAAATACATGCACCCCAGTGTTCATAGGAGCACTATTTATGATAGCCAGGACATGAAAGCAACCTATGTGTCCATCAACAATGAATGAATAAAGAAGATGTGGTATATAAACACAATGGAATATTACTCAGTCATAAAAAATGAAATGATGCCATTTGCAGCAACATAGATGGACCTGGAGATCATCATATTAAGTGAAGTAAGTCAGATAGAGAAAGACAAATATCATATGATATCACTTATCTGTGGAATCTAAAAAAATGATATAAATGAACTTATTTATAAAACAGAAATGGACTCACAGACACAGAAAAAAAAAAAACTTATGGTTACCAAAGGGATACGGGGAAAGGGGAGTAAATTAGGAGTTTGGGATTAACATATACACACTACTATATATAAAATAGATAAGCAACAAGGACCTACTGTATAGTACAGGAAACTATTTTCAATGTATTGTAATACCCTATAATGGGGAAAAATCTGAAAAAATGTGTGTGTGTGTGTCTGTGTAACTGAATCACTTTGTTGAATACCTTAAACTAACACAACATTGTAAATTAACTATACTTCAATTTTAAAAAGTTAAAAAAATAAATGAAAACAAAGATAAGAAAAAAACACACAAAACAAACAAACAAACAAAAAATCTTAGGAAAATATAACCAAGGATTGAATTGGTAATAAATGAATGACATTCAACCCCTTCTCATCCCTAAAAAAGTAACACAAACTACCTGTTCAAAATCTCCTAATAATTTAACAAAATATTACCATATCCAATAATTTAATAAAATCATTACCTCCTAATTTAACTATTTGAAACATCAAATAAGCAACTTAGTTCATTTTGATTGTTTGTTCTTTTTTTTTTTTTAAAGGACTGTGCTATGAATTTTTTCCCTATCTATCTATTTATTTTGGGCCATGCCGCATGTGGGATCTTAGCTCCCTAACCAGGGATCAAACCCTTGCCCCCTGCATTGGAACCTCGGAATCTTAACCACTGGACCATCAGGGAAGTCCCTCAAGTTTGTTCTTAGTCAACTCACTAAATCCTTTTCTAAAATTGTTTACACACCAGTGACAACTCTATTTTTTAATTCAAAAATCTATATTTAATATAAAGCCTTTTGTTCAGAAATAAGTCCCAAGGCCATTTATTTTATATTAAGCTCTGTATTTCCTAGTATTGAAAACTTGTTCAAATATTTTTATTTAGCATTTCTAAGGATAAATATCTCAGTTTTATATGGCTATTCATCTCAACATTTACTTCACATTAGAATCATTTAAAGAGCTTTAAAAATGCTTGTGCCAAACTGAATTCAAATATTTTGGGGTAGGGGGGTTAGCAATTATCTAGTGTTGTAGGACAAACCACCTTAAAATTTGGGGCATTAAAACAACAAGTATTTATTTGCTTATTTTACATAATTTGGCCTGAACTCAGCTGGGTGGTTGTTCTGCCAGAACTGGAAGTCAAAGAATTGCTGAGAAAAATATTCTTCCAATAGATGCTGAGGCAGATTTATAATTCAAGGCCAGGGGAAATAGTGTAGGGACATGTACACTGTTAAATATCTTGATTCTTTCTGTTTCCCATTTTTACAGTTGTCTGAACCATGCTTTCAAGTATTTTAACAGATAGCCTTATTTTCCACAACTTTCTATTATGAAAATGTTCAAATATACAGAAAAGTTAAAGAAAAATAAAACAAATTATATATCCACCACCTAGATTTAAAAATCAACATTTTGTCATATTTTTTACTGAACAATTGGAAAGTAACTTACAGACATGATGTTTCACCCCTAAACACTTAGGCATGCATCTCATAAAAACAACCACAATACCATTACATACCTCAAAAAAATGAACAGTAATTCCCTAATATTAAAACAAACAAACAAAACCACAGAGAGAATCAAGATATTTAAAGTAACTGCCAAATTAGCTACCAGAGTTAAAACTTAAGAGTGTAACAAAAAATTTAAATTCATTATAGGACAACATAGCAATATGAAAACTTGTCTTTGTAATTATTTCAAATGATCTAAGAGGTTGTTCATTCCCACACAAAAGGAGAAACACACACACACACAAAATAATGGAAACAGAATAAAAGAACAAATGATTTAATATTACCATGGATGGCTTTTCTAAGACCTAAGAGAATGATTATGATTATTTTCATGAAATATTAATTCCAAAATCTTGGGCCATGCCAATCATTCTAGAAAAGTTCACGTAATAGCAAATATTTGTAAATCACTGTATTTTGATTTTATAGATACTTTGCTACTTAGAGCTCTGTTTTTTCTCACTTGAATATCACAACCAAATAGCTTGTTTCTGGAATCAATTACACTAACAAAATATTTTGTAGTTTCAATAATTAGGTTTGTTAAGAGGTGAAAAGTAATTGCATAACTAGAATTTCATAAGTATAGAATTTCAACAATGTTGAGTAGGTATCTCTTTTGCTCTTGAGAGGAAAATTATACTTGTTACTAAATATCATTATATCATATTTCTGGGAAATATCAAATTCCTTATAAGAATGTCATATTGTTACTTGGCAACTATGATTTTCCATCAGATACATTTTTGTAACATGGCTTGGATGACTAGAGTATTAGCAACAAGTTATTCATTTTGACCCCGTTTTTTGTTCTTTGTTACAAATGGCTTCATTATAGAAGAATACACAAACAATATAGACATTCCCTTGTGTGCACCTCTTACACATGAAAAAACAAACAAACCAAGTATATGTTTGTTCCATTCCTCCATTTACTATACTGAAGGGTTACTGGCACATACAAAATAGCTATTTCCACCTGGGTGTGCATGTATGTAAGTGTTTTTATGGGTTTTCCACAACTATATGATAGCTTAGTGGATCATTTACTCTAAAAATATCAAAATGTAAAGAAATAATTATTAATATTCAAAATCGAAGAAAATAATTATACTCTGTTTTACTGTGACATTGTTACAGCTGAAAGGAAATAAAGGGAAGCCTCATATTTTTTTTTCTTCCATATTTACTTTGGGAAAGTTTACAAAATTGTATTTCATGAAGAAAATTAAAAATTACCATCTCTATTTATTCAAGGTATTTTTTGACATGAAGATTGTTGGTTCATGAGGATCCCTTAATGGCAAAACACACTGCAAAAATACGAAGCAACAATTCTTCCATTGAGCAAGGAGGGAGAAGGGTTCTGGCTTCAGCTGATAATTTATGTGATCCTGTGCTCAGTTCCAATTTTCTGAATAATTATTTACAACTTTATTTTAGGATTATCCATCCATATACATAGGAGACTTTGTGTTTCTGAGGCTCTGGTGGCATCAATGCAATAAGCAAAAAATGAGAAATCTATTTTTAAAGGAGCAGAATACTTTGGAAAAGTTTGTCCGTGTAGAAAAATTTCCCAATAAAGTGATATTGCAACTCTAGAAGACTATATTATAAATATGTATTGTACTGAATCATTTTATTTAGTAGACAGTTTTAATATTGAATATATTTCAAGATCCTTAAGCACTATTTTAACAGGTGGTATTATATAGTATAAAATTATAGAGAACAATGCTGTTGAAGAACAGTGATGAGAACAGAAACTAGGTAATAAAAGAAAACACTATATCTGTTATTGAAGGGATGCAAATCAATATATGGCCTTCCTGAATAGTCTTACTATTCTTTGCAATCAAGGGCATATAGTAGTTTTCAAAGAAATGCTTATTGGGTTATAATAATCATTCAAATCTTAAAATACAAACTGTTTCTCTGGCAAGTTTTGTCAGATGATTGTGTCTGATATTTTCCCAGAAGACTTGCTTATAGAGGAAGGAAGAACATATTTTAAGAAGGAACAAATACAGTATGCTAACACATATATATGGAATCTAAGGGAAAAAAAAAAAAAAGGGCATGAAGAACCTAGTGGCAAGATGGGAATAAAGACACAGACCTACTAGAGAATGGACTTGAGGATATGGGGAGGGAGAGGGGTAAGATGTGACAGGTGAGAGAGTGGCATGGACATATATACACTACCAAATATAAAATAGATAGCTAGTGGGAAGCAGCCGCATAGCACAGGGAGATCAGCTCCCTGCTTTGTGACCACCTAGAGGGGCGGGGTAGGGAGGGTGGGAGGGAGGGAGACGCAAGAGGGAAGAGATATGGGAACATATGTATATGTATAACTGATTCACTTTGTTATAAAGCAGAAACTAACACACTATTGTAAAGCAATTATACTCCAATAAAGATGTTAAAAAAAAAAAAAAAAAAGAAGGAACAGACAGAAATCTAATTCCATCTTTATCAAAATAAAAAACAATTTAGGGGAATTTGTAAGTTTTCATGGAAATGTATCTTGGAGACAAATGTAAAGGAAATGAATATTATAAGTAGTGTGTCAAGTGTGTCTCTGTGAGTCTATCGTAGAGACCGCAGAATATAAAGTGTCATGAAATATATAAAATTTTAATAATTATTTAAAAATGTGCTTTTGAAAAGGCATATATAGTTGACTAGAGAAAAATGAGGAAACTTAAGGAAGAGGCAAATATCAAATTTTTATATATATACATATATATGTATATGTATATATATATATATACACATACACACCCACATACATATAACTGATTGATTGCATTGATGCACCCAATTAATGACTAGACCATATCTAACAACCTTTGCCATGTAACTTAGCTGTTCTCTCCTTCATTGACTCTGAGCTGGCTTTGTGGTTTTGTTTAGCTAACAGAATATGCTAGTATACTAGTGTGAAAGTGACGGTATGCTAGATTTGAGCTTGTACACTTCTATTTATCCTCCTGAAACTGAATCTACCATGAGAACAAGCTTAGGGATGTATTTCTGGAGGAAAAAAGATCAAGTGAAACAGACAAGTCATCTCAGCTGAGCTCATGCTAGACCAGTCAGGTACCAGCCAAGCTGCCAGCTGACCACCGAAGCACAAGCAAGTCCAGCCAAGAGCATCCAGACTGGCTCAAACAGCAGATCCACTCAACTAATCTCGTATTCATGAAAAGTAATAAATAGTTGTTATTATAAGCCACTAAGTTTGGGGGTGGTTTGTAACATGACAATATTGTTGTAATAGACAATATACATCAAGTATGTAATTTATCATACAAACGAGTTTTGAGAATGAAAGGGGCTACTATCAATAATTATACTGAGAAAGCAGGTATAAGTTGGCTCTGCTCAAGTATAATCAGGCATATAGTCATCTTATTTATAGAGCATTCAAAGTTTTTTTTTTTTTTAATTTACAAGGTTTACATTTTGTTTATTGGGGTATAGGGTTATGAAAAATCTAGAAAAACGAAATGTAAACTTATCTCCACCTTTAATAATATGTGCATTCATCTTTCAGCTGTAAAGAAGTACAACTCAAAATGACTTACAAAATAAAGACATTTATAATCTCACATAAAGAGTTAAGGTTGGTTGGTTTACTGACAACAATATCATTAAAAAAAAGAAAAAAAACCGCAAAAAATAAACAAACAAAAAAACCTCTCAACCTGTTTTTATTATAATTTTCCTTATCTCAATAGTGGTATTATCATCTGTCCATGTCTCATAATATTTTATCCCTTTCTCTCATTTTATTCATCAGCAAATCCTGACGTCTTAACCTATGAAATACATACAGAATCTGGCTATATTTTACTAGATCCATTACCATCTTGATCTAAAGCACCATCCTCTCCTGCTGAATTATTGCAATAGCCTCCTAATCAGTCTCTCTACTTCAAACCTTATATCTATACAGTCTGTTCTTTATACTGTAAATCAGATCATGACACATCTCTGCTGACAGCCCTCCAATCTCTGTCCATTTAATTAAAAGTTACAATGTTCTAATGTTGTGTTGTCCATTTCAGTAGCCACTAACCATATACAACTATTGATGACTTGGTATGTGCCTGATTCAAATGATGGTATGCTTTAAGTATAAAATATACTTTGGATTTGAGAGACTTAGTATGACAAAAAAGAATGCAAAATATCTCATTAATAGCTTATATGTTGATTACATTAAAATAATAATTTAAGGTATTTTATAAGATAATATTTCGCATGTGTTGGGTTAAATAAAATATATTGCTAAATTAATTTGCTTTTATTTTATTTTTTTATGTGGCTAAATTAATTTGCTTTTCTTTTACTTTTTTATGTGGCTACTAGAAACTGTAAAACTATATGTGTCTTGCAGTATATTTCTATTGGACTGCCCTATATGACTGGGCCTGTAAAACCACTCTGAGTTAATCTCTTACTATGCCCCTCCTCTTTGTTCATTGTGCACCAAAAACTCTTGTAATACACTTTTGTGACCCTCCTGCTTTCACAGAAACACCAGACATGCACCTCCTTGGTAACTTTTAGGGGCAATTTTAAGTTTTGTGTAAACAAATAAAATTTGGAATCTTCTTAAGGAAAACAATACAATATTATTACCATAAAATAAAGTAAAAGTAAATATTTCTTAGAGTCAAAAAGAATTTACAACAAATTATAATTCTTAAAAAAAGCTGAAAAATACCACAAACATGAAAAACTCTAGGTGCTAGAGTAATAACATGATATTATGGGCACCATAATTCATAACATTATATTGTCTCTGGCCCTTCACCTTTAGGTCACAACACGTGAAGTATCATTCCTTGAGCAATAGAATTATTTACTGGAAGTTATTCCTATGAAGGGATGGTTAGCCATAACATAACAATAAATGGAAGTGACTGAGAATTATATATGCGTATCCCACCAAAATTATATCATATGTAATCATTTTAAATTATCTTCTGTGCAACTTCTATTTAGCTGGTTTTCCAAAAATGACTATGGCACTTGGATGCATCCTTACAAGAACAGAAGTATAATGGAGGGAATTAGAAGTTGACAGACAGTGAGTGACCTTACCCAACTGAAGCTAACAAAAATCTAATTTCTGAAATGTTTACAAAAACTTGTGACCATATGATAATACTGCTAGCTAGCTTCATAGTAAATACTCCCCTGAGGCCTTTGGATGGATAATGTCCTCACCTCCTTCAAGTCTCCTCAAAAATCACCTTCCCAATGACGCTTACCTTGGTCAACCCATTTAAAATAAATACCATCCACAGCTTTCCTGATGTGCCTTACTCTGCTTTTATTTTTTCCAGAGATCTCTGTATACTGTAAAATTTGCTTTACCAAGTTTTTTCTTTGTTGGTTGATCTTCCTTAAGGTTACTGGAATACAAACACCATGAGAACAAAACTTTTTACAGCTTTTTTTCCAATGCATTTCCAAGGCTTTGAATCATGCCTAGAGCAGAGGAACTACTCAGTAAATGTGGATTCAGTGAATGAAGAAACCAGAGCCTTTTATCTTTCTGCTCTGCCAACCTCATTGGTCTTCAGATTTTTCTCTTACGTTTACAAGATAAGGCAGCAGACATCTCTTCAAACTGGGTACTGAACAAGCACAAGGAGTATTCCCTCTTGCTTCTCCTTTGCATTTGTCTAACTCATTAATTCTTGCTTTAGCATTGGCCATTTTCCTCATTATGCTTTCCTGTCATTATCTTTAGTTTTCCTTTCCTATCATTGTGTCTTAAATGCCTGAGTTATTTTTCCTTCTTTTCTTTTTCACGGGTCTATGTATTAAGTTTATGTTTCCTCTGAGACCTATTTAGCTGCCCCATACGTTTTTTATGTCAGGCTTCAATTGCCATAATTTTAAAGAGTTTGCAACTTGTGACTGAACATTCTCTATAACTACTGAGTTGCTTAAGAGACAGTTTTGTGATTTGTTTTGATGTAGATGAAGAGGAAAAGTTTTCTTCTGTATTTTTCAGATGTATAGTTCTACAACATTGTGATCAGAGAACGTGGTCAACTATTACTATTTTTAGAATATATTGGGGGTTGGGAGGTTTTTTGTGGCCTAATAAATGGAAGTTTATCATGAATGCTCCATCTACAGTCATATTTTTAAAATATTGCTGCATTTCTTAACAAAACACATAATTATTCTAGTTGGATCTATTAGTTCCACTAAGCTACACATTCAAATAATCCTAACTAAAACTAGGTATCACTAAACCAGGTGAAACTGTTAAAATTGGCAACACTGGAAAATTAGAATGTTTTAATAGCACTATAAAATAATTCATTTAGCATCTTATTATAAATAAAAGTTAAATTAAGAGACTTATTCTGTGGTTATGAAGAACCTAGGGGCAGGACAGGAATAAAGACGCAGACATAGAGTATGGACTTGAGGACACGGGGAGGGGGAAGGGTAAGCTGGGACGAAGTGAGAGATTGGCATGGACTTATATATACTACCGAATGTAAAATAGATAGCTAGTGGGAAGCAGCCACATAGCACAGGGAGATCAACTCAGTGCTTTGTGACCTCCTAGAGGGGTGGGATAGGGAGGGTGGGAGGGAGACGCAAGAGGGAGGAGATATGGGGATATATGTATACATATAGCTGATTCACTTTGTTATAAAGCAGAAACTAACACACCACTGTAAAGCAATTACACTCCAATAAAGATGTAAAAAAAAATAAGACTTATTCTGTTGGTCACCTAGGAATACAAGAAAGAAGAAAAATAAATAAAATTTATTTACTTAATATTTCACCATAAGTTCATTCATAGAGTAGAATGAGAAATGTTTCTACCTATATCACATCTGCTAAAGAATACTGGGAAAATTATCACTAAACTCATTCAACATGTAGATTTAAACATTAAGTAAGAGCGTGTAACAACTTCGGTGTAACAGATTTGGTAAAAGTTTGGTCCAAAGAATAAATTGGGGAAAGGGCCATCAGAGTGTTTCTTTTCCTTTACCCATAAAATGTAAATTATTTATCATGAAAATGTAAAAGAATACCACAGGTATAATTAAGAGTATCGTAAGTATAATTCAATAATACAAATTTTAAAATTCAAATAGAAAACTAGAAAAATCCATTTTTCTCTATTTCTCTAACCATGAGTTTGATCTAATGTCTCAGTCTCTGTGATGCAGCTCTTTGTAAATACTGTATTATGTCTTATCTATTTCTGAAAAGGTAAAGCCAACACAAAGAATCTTTCTGTAGGTTTTTTGTTTTGTTTTGTTTTTTTAGCAGGACAGACTAATTTTCTCTGAATTCCTACTGTATTAAAATGTGATGTCAAGATCTACTAGATGGACGTGGCACAGATTTGAAGGATTCTGAACTTGAATGCATTCTGATTAATTTTCTTTCCTTAACAAAATTGCAAGGAAACTTCTCCTTATAAAACACTGCTCTAGAAACAGAGCTGACTGGCTACAGCTTTATATACAGCTTGCCTTTTCCTGTGGGAGATGAGTAACAATTGTGTTGTTTCCAGAGCATCACAGAGTAATATGAAATTTGCAGAGAATAATACAAAGAACCTAGGCTTAGCTCCTGCCTCTGAATCATCAGCCAGATCAAATAAGCATTGGATGTTGTACAAAGTGAATGTAATGTTAACTCTCTGCAGATGAAATAAAAATATTTCACCTGCAAACATATTTCAAAATGACGTTTGAAAGAGATGCCTTGCTTTGGTTGATGATACTTTATTCACTACGCATTACAGAAATTGTTATTTATCAACAGGATTTTTTGTTGATATTTTCCTCCAAGGTTTAACCTTTGGCTAAAAGAGCATGCTTGAATTTACATTTTTAATGAGTTTCTCTTAAAGTATAAGTAGTTCATGGAATCTTAAAACTATATTTTATTATTGACAGAAGAGTATTTCAAAATCCCTAGTGTGTGATATGGGTATGTGTGATTGGGAGGTGGCTGAATCTATTTAATTTCTAGGGTTGCATTTCAGTGAAGATTCCTGATTCTGAAATATGTAGGGTTTAAGCCTGGGATTAAGCTTTTACTCTCTTTGTGGCCTTGTAAAATTAATTAATACCTATTAGATATAATCTAAGAAAATAATTGACCTTGTCTGATAGAGATATTATGGAAAATTAAATGAGATAGACCAAGCAACCTCCTTACACAGTGCCAGACACATATTGAAAGTTTAAGAGTGATGGATATTATCAATGAAAAGTTAATTTATAATATAGTGAAAATAACCTTGGACAGGAAATGCTGAGCTCTAGTAAAAACACTATTACTTAATAGCTCTGTAACCTTGGGAAAAACACATAAACTCTCTGAATCCATTTTAATAGCCATAAAATAAAGGTTTTCATAATTCCTTGTATATCAAATAAAACTGACATAAAGATAAAATAAGGTAACATATATGATTATGCCATACAGTCAGATGAACTTTTATTTAAGAGTTCATTCATTTTACTATCTTCATTCACACACAAATTTCCTCTAAAATCATGAAATCAGTTGATGCTTTCTATATAAATCCATATTTGGAAAAAAAAAAAAGGAAACTCAAATTCAAACTGCTGGCAATTATATGCAGACTTTGCATGTATATCAATATTTTTCATGGTTTGGCTTTTTTAGAAATGTGTTTTTCATTGCTATTTTACCTCGTTCCTAACAGTTAACTATCAACCATGTATTCAAAAAAAAAAACCAAAAAACAAAAATGGTTTATGTCTGCAACCATTCACTACAAGTGCCATATTTCTTTTATCCCTTTGGAATACCCTGGTTATAAAATTTAGCATAGAAAAAGAGTGAAATTGGATGTACATCTCAAATCTCAAGTAAGCTATTTTGGTCACCATATCTCCCAGGAACAACTTGATATAGATTTATCATCCATCTTTAAAATGGATGAACCTTAGCGACTGGAATGGAAATGAAATATTTAGGCACTGAAACTTCAACATGATTTAAATATCCAAATTGAATATAGAAGGCTAGCTTGGAGGAAATAAAGAAAAAGAAAAAGAAGGAAAGAATTGGTACTCTGTCTGATTTGTATTGCTGCAAAGAAACAAACTTTTGCATACTGGACCAAAATATATATTACTGGCATATGAACTTCTATTCCCACTTAGTGTTGCTGGAAATATACAAGTCAATTCAGCTAAATGAATCTTTTTGTACACTCCCAAATGCTCCAATTTCTTTCACACAGTCCACTGATTTTTTTTTTTTTTTTTTTTTTTTTTTTTTTTTGTGGACTTAAGAGGTGACTGGCAGCTCAGCTATCTCCATGGAGATTAATAGTATGTGATTTGCAATATGCTTTTAAATTAGGATAACAAGCCAGATTCAATGGTACTTAATTATAAAGTATGGGCCAATTTTTGTCCCAAGCTGTAAATATTTGGGGATGAAATCTATAAAAGACAAAAATCGTATTATAAGAAAACCTATCTACATTTTAAATATAAAGCATATTCAAAATGTCATTTCACTGAGTTTAAGAAATAGCTACTATTTTCCAGTAGATGATTCTGTTTGGGGAGGGGGGTGGTGATTGTCCATAGTGTTTCCACACATTATGACAATTTTTGTCTAGGCTATTTTTCAAGAATGTTTGTATAGTAAGCAACCTGAGAGGATAGAAATAGGCTCTCTGTGAGTCAGTGGACACATGTGTTTTTTGACCAGGAAAATACAGATAGTATCTTCCTCCCTCCGTAATAAGATTGGGGAAAACCTAAGCTCAGGATTCCAAATCTATGATGCAGACTCATTGTGCAGCATCCACCTGGGCCATTTCTCATGGTCCCCATAGGACTTTGGAGGCAAGGGTACCTGATGAAAACATGAAGCTCATGCTGTCTGCTGTATAGTGAGTCATAAAGGCCTTTGTCTCTATCCCATGGGTCTCTTGCCTTCTGCCAGAACCTATGAAACTGTGGCAGGGTAACTCATTAGCTTAGAAGTCAGGTAAGATCTCAGACCCTTCATCGTTTTTGACAGGGTCATTTTGATCCAACAGTTATTTATGAGAACTTAATGGGCAAGTGACTGTGTTCAATGTTGCATGGAAAGAAATACAAAGAGATTATGTGAGCCATACTCCAAAGGTATTTACCATTAGAGGTAGAGTGGGGAAGTAAGCAACACCTAGAATAATGTAATTCAAAGGAAGAAATTCTTTACACTGACAAAATATCAAAAAACAAAAACAAACTACAAAAAATAAACCAACACCAAAAAACAAACGAAAAAAACAAACAAAAAACAACCAGCACCATCACCAAAAAATTATATTTTGATAGGTACCAAATGGGAAGTATGGGGTTAAAGAAGCACCCAGGCTAATAAAGTTACAGGAGATCTTGGTCTGTTTCTGTAATAAGTAGATAATCATGGTTTGATTTTATATTATGTGGAGAACTGTACATGGGTATGAGACCTAAAAGGCAATTTAGGATAGATCAAGAAACGCTTGATGGCCAAGAAAAGAGGTTTGGGACTCCCTGTCAGAAGTCAACCACTAGGAAATACAGACACGCACGCTAAAGGATTATTGCAGGGAATTGGCCTACACATTCCGCAGGAGAGGGACCTGCTTCAACAGTCCCTGCAAGGCTTTCTCCACTTCTTTTATTTTCTTTCTCTCTTTTTTTAACTTATTATTTTATATTGGACTATAGTTGATTAACAGTGTTGTGACAGTTTCAGGTGTACAGAAAAGTGATTGTTATACACATACATGTATCGATTCTTTTTCAAATTCTCTTCCAATTTAGGTTGTTACATAATATTGAGCAGAGTTCCCTGTGCTATACAGTAGGTCCTTGTTGGTTATCCATTTTAAATATACCAGTGTGTACATGTCAACCCCAAACTCCCTAACTATCCCTTCCCCCTACATGTCCCCTCTGGTAACCATAAGTGCGTTCTCTAAGTCTGTGAGCTGGAGCCTGAAGCCCACAGGACAGCAGTCAGGAAGGGAAGCTCAGCAACAGACTGGACTCTCATGCGCATGACCTGCAATCCCCCAGGGGCTGTCCGAATCCTGTGTCCATTCTTGCTGCCTCTTATCTCGGTGATGAGGGCATCCTGTAGATGCCTCAGAGCCAAATACACATATCTGGTCCAAATGCTCCTTCACACCAAGGTGAGTCAGCAGGTGAGCAACAATGGTACAAAATGATTGCTACCTCCTTTCCACCCTCCGAAATCTTCTAAGAATCTCCCTTGTGGCCCACCTTAACAGGATGCATAGAAGGAAGGGAATTCTGGGAAGTAGTTCAGTCTAGCCCAGCTGACATAATATATAGTCACCATAGACCTTAATAGATAGATATTGGAATGCCTTTAAAGATTTTTTTTTGTTTTTGTTTTAAAATAATACCAGAGAAGCTGTTAACAAATATTAAGTAAAACTGCAGAAATTAATTTGAAAACAGAAATGTTGAATTCTAAATAGCAGCTATTTTAAATACATTTACTATTCTATCATTAACTGCTTACAAAGTATGTGCTTTCTTACCCTCAACCAATTATCATCTTTTTTCCCATACTGACTACCAGAAATAAGAAGTAGGTTATTCTTTAACATATATTAAATACATACTCAAATAACCAATCTACCAAAAAATACAGTAGATTACCTTTACAGCATATGTGTGTGTATATAAATATATATATGCAAGAAAACCCAATGAAGGTGGTCTTGGTCTGGACCATGCAGAACCAAAATTGTATAAGACCATTTCACTGTTCTATAGAAGTGCCTTGGCTTAGCACTTAATTATAAGGGCAATTCTTTAGGAGATGAAAAAGCACCAAAATGTCAGCCTTCAGAAGTTGATCTCTATTTTAGTCTATTTGAGATGATAGAGACTTCTTTTTGTCCCTCAAAAAAATGAACGTGAAGACAGTGCCACAAGTTTTACTGCATTTAATTCAGCTTTCCCTAAGCCTAAAATGGAGAAAGCATTAATAAATACTGAAATCCCTGTCTCAGGTATGCCTGGAACAGATTTTAATAAATTACATTTTATGCTGCAATCCAAGCATTGAGCTGCCACACTTATGATTAATAGAGCAGCATTCTTATAAAAGAACAACAGTTCTAAAAGAAAAGAATTTTGTTATACAGTGCTATCACATCAATATTAAGAAGAGGTATAATATTGTTGCAGGAAAATAACTGAAAGGAAAAAAATAAATTTTTTATTATTAAATAATAAATTATTAAGCTGTCGATTCAATTCTGTATCAGATTTTAAAGTATAATAGTACTGACATCAAAATTTGAAAAATGATTTTTAAAAAATTGGAGTGGAATCATTGTTCTTTTGGTTTAAGACTTTGAGAGGATATTCATAAAAATTCATTTGAATAGCAATAAAATCTCTAGATTGAAATTATACTCTTTGTTTGAAGTCCCAAATAATGGACATGAAAATCCATCAAAGCTGTCAGTAATTTTAATATTCTTAAAGAATGTCTTTGGCAACATTTAAGCACAGTTTTAAAATTTAATTTCAATTTTCTAAATAATCTAATAGTTACTGAAATTATTCTTAAGATATTTTCAAATCTTTGCAAGTCAAAATTGACTTCTCCAGTCAGTGGGGGTGAAAAAAAAAATTTTCTCAGTAGCTGATCCAGAATTCTTCATTGAACAAGAACCGTGTTTGTTTAGAAAATTATATTAAAGGAAAAATAATTAGTTAGGCTTTAGCTTTTAGCTCATAGATTGGATGAGCCAAGGATGAGGAAAACTGTGAAACATTACAGATAAATGGAAACTGGAAATAAAGATAGCAGAGAAGAGAAAAAAAAAGAGAAAGGAGGAAGAAAATAAGAGAGAGTAGTCAAGTAGTGTAGCGGTCCACCAAAGCTTGAGTTGCAGAAATGGCTGAGGAACTTTTAGCTAGATACCCAACACTGATTCTGAAGTTTTTTAATTGCAAAGAGAAAATTTTCTCATCTTCCTTACTCTTCTGGAATGAGTAAAGTCTGTTACTCACTCTCTTCTCTAAAAATAAACAAGCAAAATTAGAAGTTAATCATCTTGATTCTCTTCTTTGGCTTAGTTGCCATTTCGTGTCTTGTCACCTCTTCTAACTAGTGGCTTTCAAATTTTAGCATTCATCAGAATGGGAACTTTTTAAAACAGAATTCCGGGATTCATTCCCAGAGTTTTTGATTCAGCAAATTTAGAGTGTGGCCTGACACTGCTGGTTAGCGGAACACATTTTGAGAATACCTGCTCTAAAGGATAATCTAAGTAGGTGGGCCTCACATTTTATCTGCTACCACCCTCATTCAGGCCACCATCATCTCTCACCTGGACAATAGCATCCTAACTGATCTTTCTACTACACCTCTACTCAGTAGTCTGAATAATCTTTCAAAAAATATAAATCTGATTGGGTAAATAAATATTCCACAAAAAAGCCTTCTCTGTCCACTTTATGTAAAATACAATGGACTCCTTTTCTCCTACATCCTGTCCCCCAAATACACACTGCTTTATATTTTAAGAATATGTACCACTATCTCATGTTTTCTTATTTGATACATATTGTTTATAAATCATTAGAGTTATAACATAAGATAGCTTGTCTTTCCTGCTTATATCCCTGCTCCTACATTGTGCATGGCTCATGTTGTAGATTTCATTAATATTTGTTGAAAGAATAATTAAAATACCATATTGCTATTATAAATATTTTGTTTAAGCTACCTTGTTATTTTTACATTTTCCATGGAAATTCAGATCACAAGGTATCTGTTTTATTTACATTCTTACTCAGAGTCCAGCTTTGTCATTTCTCAGCTTTGCTACTTTGGGCCAGATACTCGTTTTCCCTGTGTTTCAGTTTCCTCACCCATAAAATGGGGATAATAATACCACCCATGTCAAAAGGTTGCTTTGAGAAACCAATTAGTCATTACATATAGAGTACATGACTCATGGTAGATACTCAATAAATGTTAATTTCATTATTATTTTAAATTATTGTTATTATTACTAACTAGGATGCTTCCCTAGATTAGATTGCTCACCACCAACCATAGGTCATTGTTGGCAAAGGGATTAGGAGGCTGAAAAGTAGTCAAAAGAAGTGTTATGATGAATGAAAATATGAAAATGATGGTGTCACAAAGTTAAAGTCTCCAACCAGTAGGTAGAAGTTTGTCTGGCTGGAACGTAGGGATCATTGACGTGCACCAGCTGGCTCAGACAGCAAATGGTTCTGGAAAATGGAATTGTCTGGCATTTAATCCCTGATTGTGGAAATTGGGAAATGGAACAATACACAATTTATTGAGCACCTGCTACATGCCAGATAATCGTATTCATGTTGTCTTATTTCAGTGTTGTTGGTATTTCTAGTTTTACAGATTGTAAGGGAAGAGACAGAGACATCAGGTAACTTATAAAACATTACACAACTTAAAATCATATCTGAACTCAATCTTAGCTTTGTCCAAATCCAAAACTAATCACCTCTTCTCTCTCATGCTTTCTTTTTGATGTAAATAAGCAATAAATTTGTAAGAGTTTCTGATATACGAATTAAATCTATTTACAGTGTGGAGACTGCCTTCAATTTACATCAAAAGCAAGAACCCTTCTTTTGGGAATGTGGTTTCTTGGAGCCAAGGGTAACAAGATGGAGGACATAGGTGGCTAGGACCTCTAGGAAATGGAGTAAAGTATATTGAGGGCAAAAGCAAGCAACCCCTTGATTTTAAAAATAACACTTTAGACCTGACACCATTCCCAGAGAGGAGTGATCTTGGCCCCTCTCTAATTAAAAATCCTCACACTCACCTAAGCCAAGTTCACAGTGGGACTCCGAAAAACCAGAGATGAAAAGTGTGTCTGCAACAACTTAAAGCCTCTGGAAGCAGTACACATCAGATCTAAAATGTCACTCAGAGATAATCTAGTCCACCTGGCAGACCTGTCAATTAAAACACACATTGCTGCCCAATCCTTAACCCCAGAATTTCTGATAGATTAAGTCTCAGGTGAAGCCAGAAAAACTGCACCTATAACCACTTCTTAGGTAATGCTGATCCTGCGGATCTAAGGCCATACTTTGAGAACCACTGCTGCAGTCTAAATCACTCATTTTATATGGGAATAAACTGAGATGAGAGTGTGTCCACAGTTGCACAGTAAATGATCTTGGAAGGGTAAGAAGAATAAAGGACCATTGAGATGTGTCCAAAGAATTTATATGGAGTCAATCTTGTGATAATATGGTTGTGGCCTTGCCCAAATTCATTGTTATAGCTACAAGGGTATTCAGCCACTTTGGGACTAAGCAAACCACCAGGAAAAAAGAATCAACATAATAGATTTGATGCCATTTTCTCATAAACACTAACTCTTGTTTTGAAAATATTATAATAAATTCCATTAGTTCATTTTAAAGTTGTAATGAAAATGCGTGAAACAGGTTTTGTCTAGTTAGTCTTCAATTGCTGAAATGCATTAGAAAAAGTTGGGCTATTTAAATGATGGAGTAAATGTTACGTTCTCAAGGGAAAATTGATTTTACTTCCCAGGCCAAGTAAGATGAAATGGATATAGTTGCCTAGGGTACTGTCTTGAAAATTGTTTGGATGCTAAGCTGGGGCTTAGAGGAAAAGATAATTATCTGCCAGGGGTAATGAAGAGAAAAGGAACACCAAGTATTATACATTGTCAAATTCTGGGTTGTTACTGTCATTTGTGCTGGTTTTTCACATTATTCATATGAAAAATGTTTACATGGCTCTAAATTTGATGAAAATTTATGCTACTAATTATGACCATGGAAACATTATCACATATTGTTTAATCAAATATTGATTGATCCACCTAATAAAATTCTACAACTGTGATAGTTGGACAACCTGTTAATTTCAAGACCCTATTGTTCTACATAATTTTCTATGACTGTCCATGTAGCACAAACTTAAATCTTGTGACTCACTTGATGACGCATTTGACAAACAAATGAGGTTGAGTTAGGAATTTGAGAGGTTATAAGAATGAATGTGCACAATAATGTTAATCAACTGTGTCTATGATGGTGGCGTGATTTTTGAGTGATATACTATTACTTGCAACATATATCTAGAAAGCTTAGAAAAAGTGCAAGGGTATTGGCTCTAAAGAGCTATGTATTATTTTTCTATTGCTGCATAACAAATTACCACAAATTTAGCATCTTAAAATAAAATACATTTATTATCTCACAGTTTCTGTGGGCCAGGAGTCTGGGTATAGGTTAACTGACTCAAAGCCAGGCTGCAGTCTCCTCTAAGCCTTCAGGTTCTCTTCCAACCTCATTAGTTGTTTGTGGAATTCAGTTTTTTAGCACTGTGGGACTAAAGTCCC
Organism: Balaenoptera musculus; assembly: GCF_009873245.2. NCBI lineage: Eukaryota > Metazoa > Chordata > Mammalia > Artiodactyla > Balaenopteridae > Balaenoptera > Balaenoptera musculus. The sequence continues at coordinate 71,792,029 of NC_045794.1, forward strand.
TATTTCTTTTTTAGAGTAATGGAGTATCTTTTCTAGCTCCTAGGGGATGCCCTCAATTCCTAGCCACATGGGTGTCTCACAATATGGCATCTTACTTTTTGAAACTAGCAAGAGAATCTTTCTTATGCTTTAAATCCCTTCTTTTCAGGAAGGGCCCAGTCCCTTTTAATGCCTCATCTGATTTGCTCAAATCCACCCAGAATACTCTCACTTTTAATTAACTCAAAATTAACTGATTTGAGACCTTAATTACAGATTTGAAATCCTTCAATTTTTATTATATAACATGATCTAATCATGGAGTTGACATTTATAATAAACAGTCCCTCAACACTCAAGGAGAAGAGATTATATTGAGAGTGTTTTTAGCAGGGGGAGGGAATTTTGGATGCCATCTTAGAATTTGGATGCCTACCACAGGCAACTATTTATAGAATGTTTATTTTATATGCTTTTCTGATTATAAAATATTATATATTGATTATGAAAAATTGGGGAAATAAAGAAAGAATAAAAACTAAACATTTTCTGTACTCACCACTTATGGGTAATTAGTATTAACATTTTGGTGATTCTTCTCTATTTTTTTCTATTTGTATATATATGTATAAATGTTTTTAACTGTTAGACTTACTGCATATACAATTTTGTACCTTACTTTTTCACTTAAAATATTAGAAATACTTCCCTACATTACTTATACTATTCTCACACAGTTTTTCCAATGACTGCATAATATTAATCAAATGGATGTATCATCATTTATTTTACGAGTCCCTTAGGTTTATTCCACATTTTAATGTTCCTTGCAGTGGCTACCTTTTTATGTTATTTTTGTTACCATCTCTGTTTTATTCAGATAAAGCCTGTGGTAGAAGAAAATGATGGACATAATGTTTCACGCCTACCTATATCTATGCCTTTGTTAGTACCCACTACCTCCTCTACTGATTCTGGGCCTGGACATTTGAATACTTCGGCTAGTGGGACACTAGCAAACTTGATTCAAGCAGAGTATAAATTTAATCCTTACACGATCCAACTTCCTTTCATAGACCCCTGCCACTACCATGAAAATGTTTCCAGGGTGGCCTGTGGAATGATGTGATTATCATGTGAAGGTGAACTGAGTGTACCTAGCAAAGGTCATCCAAGACCAGGTAGCCCCCAGCCTACCATGAGGTAACTGCACACACCTGAGTGAGCCTAGTCAAGGTCAGCTGAGCCTGATCCAAATCAGTAAATCTATAGATTCATGAGAAATAATAATTGGTTGTTTTTTTGAACAACTAAATATTTGAGGTGGTTTGTTAACCAACTAAAAACTAACTTACACAAAGTTCTAGAAATGAACTGTAAAGGATACATTTAGAAATATCAGAAAATTACCAAAGAGTAATTACTTAACCAAAGTAACATTTACAGAGCTGCTAAGAAAAGTGAGGTGAAAATTGCTTTTATAGAAGGAAAGGAGCAGGCTTTTTTGTAAAGATAAAAAGGATATCATTGAGAAGAAAGACAATCCAGAACATTGGCTTGAGACATTTAAACAACACAAAGACATGAAATGCTCTTTCCATTGTGAGTTTCAGAAGTTTTCTCTTTGACATAAGACCTAGACCACGTTTCTACAAGATATCACTGGGACAGCCTCCAAGGCATATAACATTTTGTTAACACCTTCTGGGGAAATACAGCCTTCACTGCTCACTGGCATAGGTAACACCCCAGTCAAACTGAAGCCACACACAGACATGAGCTTGCCCTCCCCACTTCATCCCATTTAACTTACTGAGGCAAGAACTTGGCTGTATTTAGACGTACTTAGCAAAAGATCATTAACCACAAGCACTTTCTTTTTCCTTTCTTTACATTTTTCACACTCTTCAGAAACAAAGGTCTACAGAGTTTCTCAGGGGAACAGAGCCCATGGAATTAAAATGTGTACAAATTTTGTGCCAAGTGATGGAGTCTCTTTTGGTAGAACTGTGTATTCTCTCCACCATGCTGCACAGAAAATGAAACATTTTTATTTCAGGAATAATAGCATATGGGACCAATCAACCAGGTACAGAAAGGAGACTCATTCCCTAAAGCAAATTGTTTATCATCAGTATCTATTGAGTCTGTATACTAAAAATCTACTGAAATTTAAGTCTGATACGAAATACAGTAAACTAATCAAATCTTCATACCACCCTAGGTTTTACTACTAGAAATATTTGACAGGAATGGAATTAAAAGCAAACTAGGAGAGGAAATTACATATTTCATCATCATTAAGAGACTTCATTCAGTTAAACAAGTACCATATTTTCCCTTGAAGGTTAGTTTTTTGTTTTTGTTTTTTATGATATCCTTTTCAGAGTCAGAGGCAATATTAAGCTTGCCAAAGAGGAGACAAACAGGAACAGGTTATTTACCATCTTTTCTATTTCATGCATTCTGCCAAGGAAATAAAAAAATAAAGGTGCTTAAGCATTTGACTTAGATATATTGGAATTGAAAACAATCAGCATTAGATTATAATGAGTATTAATTAAAATCATATAAATGACTTCCTTGATGTTTTATCTGATGTCACTTTGTTTGCATTTTCTACCTCATCCCCACATGTCTTTTGTTCCCTTAGAAATATCAACAGATGTTTAATCTAAAATAATGATTCAAGATACATTAAAATTATCAAAAAGGCTGAAGCATTTTGTCAACATCGTATTTCATAGTATTTGAAATCTACATGTTAGAATCCTAGTTGACAAGAAAGTAAAATGTGCAAGAAAAGACTTTGATAGATTAAAAATGGCCACAAATTGTCACTCATTTCATTAAAGAACAATAGATCATTGAAACAAATGCTTTCACAGTGCTTGGATATAATTTTGGTTTAAGGCAGTTGGTCCTCTGGACTTCAATTCATATTTTCAAATTATGATTATGTGAACAGACTGTTAATAAGAAAAAAGTGAATGTAGATTAAATTACAGAAATGGAGAGTCATTACAGAAAATAAAGTGCTTTTCTTCACATGTCAGCAGAAGGGAGGAGCAGTGGAGTCAGGGAAATTATTTTATCAGGAAAATCCCAGCATTAAACATGGATTCTCAAAAGACTTTTAAAATATTTTCTTTCTTATATTCTTCTGTATATTTAAAAGGTTTGTTCTCTCTCATTTTATGAATTATTAAATTTCAATATTTTAATATCCACATAGTTAATATACATCATATCAGTCTTTAGAAATATCTTAATTGTGATCATTCAGTCCATTTTTTCCCAGAGTGACTTCCAGAGAACGTTTAAGATATGCACACATACAAACACAAAGAATTGGGGAGGGAGTACAGATAAATATGAGAAACTCTTTAAAGTGTGATCTCTTTCTTGGGAAATCACAGTACATGTTAATATATTGGAGAATCCAAGAATTCCATTATTAAGTAAAACAAATGTAACTGACCATGGAACCTATTATCACTGCAGAACTTGTGATTTGGGCATACTAAAATAAAGGCTGCATGTAAACATAGCTCTAGAAACTACAAATGAAACCAAAATTTAAAAAAAAGAGAGAAACGTGAGCATCCAATAGGGCCAAAAACATGTGTATGTAAGTGGCTCTTTCTAAAGCTTCCTGTGTCTGTAAAATGTGGAAACAGGAATAAGCTATTCCCTTGATCCAGATAAAAGGGCCCTGCTGACTATTCTTCTAGAATTTCTTGTGGCTTTAGAAGCTGGGAAATTTAAAGGAAAGCCAAATATTATCATTTTACCAGTTGCTTCTTTATGTGTGACCTTGAGCAAATTAATCCCTCAGTTTCCTCCTCTGTAAAATGGGAACAGTACAAAATCCATAGGATTGTGAGGATTAAAGGACTTAATATATAATGGGCTTACAGCAATGTTCTTACATTAGCAATCCCTTGTTACATGCCATTATTTTTATTATTTATGGTTTCCTTGACAATTCATTGGCATACTTTGAAAATTGGTTGACCTTGAAGTTTCACTCCAGTACAAATGTCTTAAGTCAGGGATTTTTAAATTTGTATTGGAATAACAAAAAGAAACATGTTAAATTTAAACTTTCGTGCACAGATCAAGGACCTCTACAAATATAGCAACAATATTTTCATCACTATATTCTCCAAATTGGCAAAAATCTCACAAATAAGAACAAAAAAAACTGTTGAACAAATTGATTCATAAAGTTAGAAAAATAATAGATATATAGAGCAATCTACATGTTTACTAAGTAATAGCTCTATTATGGTGGGACATTTCTGAACAATTTTCTTATAATAAAACAACATATTTAAATGACTTACAACAATAAAATATATGCAAAGTTCTCAATTCAACTGAGAAATCTATGATCCTAAACTTTACCAGCCTTTAAATTGTTGCTCTCACTTACAGTCAAATGGTGCCACACCCAACTAACCCAATTAAATGGAACATTTCACATTATCTCTTAAAATAGTCTGCCTATGTATCATGATCTCATAAATTGGAAGTTTGACCTAAAAGGTCTTCCACAAAATGCCTAAAATTTTCAGTTAAAACCTCACCGTTCCAAACATACCCAATGAATGTAAATGGATTTACCTGAGAGGAAGAATTAGACATTGATAAATATATCAGCGTTATAAATATACCTATAGGGTCTATAAGCCACTAGCTATTACTTTGGAAAGAAGAGAATGAGGTCAACGGAATGAGGTCATTAGGCAGGTGAATGTTGGAGGCTGTATTGTGACGTCAAGCCTAGAAGTGCTCTGCTTGGTCTTTTGATGCCAGGGATGGGATAGGCTGGGGTAGGCAATGAAAATGGATATAAGGAGAAAGAGAAAGATATCAAAAATAAGTATCCTGTTCCCAATAGGATGGTTTTATCATTGTGTGTGAATGTGGGTGAGTGTGGATAAATAGGGATATTCTTATACACTATTCTATTTTGTACAAGAAAGTACAGATTACTCATGATTAATAAAGTTTAAGCTTGTCAAGTTGGAATTCATGGAATGAACATATGATGGTACAAATTCATGCCAAGTTCTGACCTTGCTGATCAAAAATATTGTTATACTTAGATATTATGCTCAATTATCTCCTACAAGGCTTTGTCAACATATAGCTCACATCCCTTCCACCATGTGATGTGATATCAAAGCAGTTGATTTGCATATAGGAGAGATAAGTTTCCTAGACTGAATGTTTTGATAAGCCTTTTGGGTGAGGGGAAGAAAAGGAGGTCCAGAGAGACCACTAAGGAACATGTTTGAAAATACCAGGCAATGGCGGCTGAAATATGTTCCTAGAGAGGTAGGGTCAATGGACCGCTGGACGTTCAATGACCTAAGTGGAAAGAGAAACTAATCACTAGGAGTGAAATTTGAGGAATAATAAAGGGGACCTAAGAGGTTATGCAGGACAAGAGACAGGAGGTGGCAGTTGCCAAGAAAAGAATCTTTCAGAAAAGAAAATAAAAATGGATGTATAAAGGGGACTGTGCTAATTTGGTATGTGATATGTGACGTAAACCCTTTTCCTTCTCACACCACAAAATCTCTAAACAGGTAAAGTTAATTTGGGAGAGACAAGCCCTATATTTCTATGAGAAGAAGCAATCTTTCAAGATTGTTTACTGTTATAATAAGTGACTTTTTAAAACATCTTTATTGGAGTATAATTGCTTTACAATGGTGTGTTAGTTTCTGCTTTATAACAAAGTGAATCAGCTATACATATACATATATCCCCATATCTCTTCCTTCTTGCATCTCCCTCCCATCCTCCCTACCCCATCCCTCTAGCTGGACAAAAGGACTGAATTGTTCTCCCTGTACTAAGCAGCTGCTTCCCGCTAGCTATCTATTTTACATTTGGTAGGGTATATATGTCTATGCCAATCTCTCACTTTGTCCCAGCTTCCCCTTCCCCTTCGCCGTGTCCTCAAGTCCATTCTCTACGTCTGCATCTTTATTCCTGTCCTGCCCCGAGGTTCTTCAGAACCATTTTTCTTTTTCTTTTAGATTCCATACATCATGTGTTAGCATACGGTATTTGTTTTCCTCTTTCTGACTTACATCACTCTGTATGACAAACTCTAGGTCCATCCACCTCACTACAAATAACTCAATTTCGTTTCTTTATATGGCTGAGTAATATCCCATTGTATATATGTGCCACATCTTCTTTATCCATTCATCTGTCGATGGACACTTAGGTTGCCTCCACATCCTGGCTATTGTAAATAGTGAAGCAATGAACATTGTGGTACATGATTCTTTTTGAATTACGGTTTTCTCAGGGTATATGCCCAGTAGTTGGATTGCTGGGTCATAAGGTAGTTCTATTTTTCGTTTTTTAAGGAACCTCCATACTGTTCTCCATAGTGGCTGTATCAATTTACATTCCCACCAACAGTGCAAGAGGGTTCCCTTTTCTCCAGAACCTCTCCAGCATTTATTGTTTGTAGACCTTTTGATGATGGCCATTCTGACCAGTGTGAGGTGATACCTCACTGGAGTTTTGATTTGTATTTCTCTAATGATTAGTGATATTGAGAACCCTTTAATGTGTTTGTTAGCAATCTGTATATCTTCTTTGGAGAAATGTCTATTTAGGTCTTCTGCCCATTTTTGGATTGGGTTTTTTGTTTTCAGATATTGAGCTGCACAAGCTGCTTGTATATTTTGGAGATTAATCATTTGTCAGTTGCTTCATTTGAAAATATTTTCTCCCATAGTGAGGGTTATCTTTTTGTCTTGTTTATGGTTTCCTTTGCTGTGAAAAAGCCTTTAAGTTTCATTAGGTTCCACTTGTTTATTGTTGCTTTTATTTCCATTATTCTAAGAGGTGGGTCAAAAAAGATTTTGCTGTGATTTGTCAAAGAGTGTTCTGCCTATGTTTTCCTCTAAGAGTTTTACAGTGTCTGGTCTTAAATTTAGGTCTTTAATCCATTTTGAGTTTATTTTTGTGCATGGTGTTAGGGTGTGTTCTAATTTCATTCTTTTATATGTAGCTGTCCAGTTTGCCCAGCACCACTTATTGAAGAGACTGTCTTTCTCCATTGTATATCCTTGCCTCCTTTGTCATAGATTAGCTGACCATAGGTGTGTGGCTTTATCTCTGGGCTTTCTATCCTGTTCCATTGACCTATATTTCTGTTTATGTACCAGTACCATACTGTCTTGATTACTGTAGCTTTGTAGTATAGTCTGAGGACTGGGAGCCTGATTCCTCCAGCTCCGTTTTTCTTTCCAAAGATTGCTTTGGCTGTTCGGGGTCTTTTGTGTTTCCATACAAATTGCGCAATTATTTGTTCTAGTTCTGTGAAAAATGCCATTGGTAGTTTGATAAGGATTGCACTGAATCTGTAGATTGCTTTGGGTAGTATAGTCATTTTCACAGTGTTGATTCTTCCAATCCAAGAACATGGTATATCTCTCCATCTGTTTGTGTCATCTTTAATTTCTTTCATCAGTGTCTTATAGTTTTCTGCATACAGGTCTTTTGTCTCCTTAGGTAGGTTAATTCCTAGGTATTTTATTCTTTTTGTTTCAGTGGTAATTGGGAGTATTTACTTAATTTCTCTTTCAGATTTTTCATCTTTAGTGTAGAGGAATGCAAGAGATTTCTGTGCATTAATTTTGTATCCTGCTACTTTACCAAATTCATTGATTAGCTCTAGTAGTTTTCTGGTAGCATCTTTAGGATTCTCTATATATAGTATCATGTCATCTGCAAACAGTGACAGTTTTATTTCTTCTTTTCTGATTTGCATTCCTTTTATTTCTTTTTTTTTCTGATTGCTGTGGCTAAAACTTCCAAAACTAAGTTGAATAACAGTGGTGAGAGTGGGCAACCTTGTTTTCTTCCTGATCGTAGTAGAAATGGCTTCAGTTTTTCACCATTGAGAATGATGTTGGCTGTGGGTTTGTCGTATATGACCTTTATTATGTTGAGGTAAGTTCCCTCTATGCCTGCTTTCTGGAGGGTTTTTTTTTTTTATCATAAATGGGTGTTGAATTTTGTCAAAAGCTTTTTCTGCATCTACTGAAATTATAATATGGTTTTTATCCTTAAATCTGTTAATATGGTGTATCACATTGATTGATTTGTGTATATTGAAGAATCCTTGCATTCCTGGGATAAACCCCACTAGATCATGGTGTATGATCCTTTTAGTGTGCTGTGGGATTCTGTTTGCTAGGATTTTTGCATCTTTGTTCATCAGTGATATTGGCCTGTAGTTTGCTTTTTTTGTGACATCTCTGTCTGGTTTTGGTATGAGGGTGATGGTGGCCTCGCAGAATGAGTATGGGGGTGTTCCTCCTTCTGCTATATTTTGGAAAATTTTGAGAAAGATAGGTGTTAGCTCTTCTTTCAGTGTTTGATAGAATTCACCTGTGAAGCCATCTGGCCCTGCAATTTTGTTTGTTGGAAGACTTTTAATCACAGTTTCATTTCAGTGCTTGTGATTGGTCTGTTTATATATTCTGTTTCTTCCTGGTTCAGTCTCAGAAGGCTGTGCTTTCCTAAGAATTTGTCCATTTCTTCCAGGTTGTCCATTTTGTGGGAATATAGTTGCTTGTCATTATCTCTCATGATCCTTTGTATTTCTGCAGTGTCAGTTATTACTTCTCCTTTTTCATTTCTAATTCTTTTGATTTGAGTCTTCTCCCTTTTTTCTTTTTTGATGAATCTGGCTAATAGCTTATCAATTTTGTTTATCTTCTCAAAGAACCAGCTTTTACTTTTATTGATCTTTGGTATTGTTCCCTTCATTTCTTTTTCATTTACCTCTGATCTGATCTTTATGATTTCTTTCCTTCTGCCAACTTTGGGGGTTTTTTGTTCTTCTTTCTGTAATTGCTTTAGGTGTAAGGTTAGGTTGTTTATTTGAGATGTTTCTTGTTTCTTGAGGTAGGATTGTATTGCTATAAACTTCCCTCTTAGAACTCCTTTTGCTGCATCCCATAGGTTTTGGGTTGTCGTGTTTTCACTGTCATTTGTTTCTAGGTATTTTTTGATTTCCTCCTTGATTTCTTCAGTGATCTCTTGGTTATTTAGTAGCATATTGCTTAGCCTCCATGTGTTTGTAGTTTTTACAGATTTTTTCCCCTGTAATTGATATCTAGTCTCATAGCATTGTGGTCAGAAAATATTCTTGATATGATTTCAATTTTGTTAAATTTACCAAGGCTTGATTTGTGACCCAAGATATGATCTATCCTGGAGAATGTTCCATGAGCACTTGAGAATAAAGTGTATTCTGTTGTTTTTGGATGGAATGTCCTTTAAATATCAACTAAGTCCATCTTGTTTAATGTGTCATAAAGCTTGTGTTTCCTTATTTATTTTCATTTTGGTTGATCTAGCCACTGGGGAAAGTGGGGTGTTAAAGTCTCCTACTATTACTGTGTTACTGTCAATTTCCCCTTTTATGGCTGTTAGCATTTGCCTTATGTATTGCGATGTTCCTATGTTGGGTGCATAAATATTTACAATTGTTATAGCTTCTTCTTGGATTGATCCCTTGATCATTAAGTAGTGTCCTTCTTTATCTCTTGTAATAGTCTTTATTTTAAAGTCTATTTTGTCTGATATGAGAATTGCTACTCCAGCTTTCTTTTGATTTCCATTTTCATGGAATATCTTTTTCCATCCCCTCACTTTCAGTCTGTATGTGTCCCTAGGTCTGAAGTGGGTCTCTTGTAGACAGCATATATATCTTGTTTTTGTATCCATTCAGCCAGTCTATGTCTTTTGGTGGGAGCATTTAACCCATTTACATTTAAGGTAATTATCGATATGTATGTTCCTATTACCATTTTCTTAATTGCTTGGGGTTTGTTTTTGTAGGTCTTTTCCTTCTCTTGTGTTTCCTGCCTAGAGAAGTTCCTTTAGCATTTGTTAGAAAGCTGGTTTGGTGGTGCTGAATTCTCTTAGCTTTTGCTTGTCTGTAAAGATTTTAATTTCTCTGTCGAATCTGAATGAGATCCTTGCTGGGTAGAGTAATCTTGGTTGTAGATTATTCCCTTTCATCAATTTAAATATGTCCTACCACTCCCTTCTGGCCTGCAGAGTTTCTGCTGAAAGATCAGCTGTTAACCTTATCAGGATTCCCTTGTATATGTTTGTTGCTTTTCCCTTGCTGCTTTCAATATTTTTTCTTTGTATTTAATTTTTGATAGTTTGATTAATATGTGTCTTGGCGTGTTTCCTTGGATTTATCCTGTATGGGACTCTCTGCGCTTCCTGGACTTGATTATTTCCTTTTCCATATTAGGGAAGTTTTCAACCAAAATCTCTTCAGGTATTTTCTCAGTCCCTTTCTTTTTCTGTTCTTCTTCTGGGACCCCTATAGTTCGAATGTTGGTGCATTTAATGTTGTCCCAGAGATCTCTGAGACTGTCCTCAATTCTTTTCATGCTTTTTTCTTTATTCTGTTCTGTGGTAGTTATTTCCACTATTTTATCTTTCAGTTCACTTTTCCGTTCTTCTGCCTTAGTTATTCTGCTATTGATTCCTTCTAGAGAATTTTTAATTTCAGTTATTGTGTTGTTCATTGTTGTTTGTTTGCTCTTTGGTTCTTCTAGGTCCTTATTAAACACTTCTTGTATTTTCTCCATTCTATTTCCAAGACTTTGGATCATCTTTATTAACATTACTCTGAATTCTTTTTCAGGTTGACTGCCTATTTCCTGTTCATTTGTTTGGTCTGGTGGGTTTTTACCTTGCTCCTTCATCTGTTGTGTGTTTCTCTGTCTTCTCATTTTGTTTAACTTACTGTGTTTGGGGTCTCCTTTTCACAGGCTGTAGGCTCGTAGTTCCCGTTGTTTTTGGTGTCTGCCTCCAGTGGGTAAGCTTGATTCAGTGTGTTGTGTAGGCTTCCTGGTGGAGGGGACTGGTGCCTGTGTTCTGGTGGATGAGGCTGGATCTTGTCTTTCTGGTGGGCAGGACTGAGTCTGGTGGTGTGTTTTGGGGTGTCTGTGAACTTGTGATTTTAGGCAACCTCTCTGCTCATGGGTGGGGTTGTGTTCCTGTCTTGCTAGTTGTTTGGCATAGGATGTCCGGCACTGGAGCTTGCTGGTCATTGAGTGCAGGTGGGTCTTAGCATCAAGACGGAGATCTCTGGGAGAGTTCTCGCCGATTGATATTACGTGGGGCCAGGAGTTCTTTGGTGGTCCAATGTCCTGAACTCGGCTCTCCCATCTCAGAGGCTCAGGCCTGACAGCCGGCCAGAGCACAAAAACCCTGTCAGCCGCAGGGCTTACAGAGTTGCCAAGATCGTTAAAGTAGATAATGCACCTAGTACAGGCTCAGCATGAAGAGGCACTTGATAACACCCAGCTTCATGCTCATTGGCTGCTTTCAGTTGGCAGGATAGGAGCACACAGGGCTGCTTGCAGATTAGATGAGTCAAGTAGCTGCCTGATATCACACGTCCTGTAAGTAACATCCAGCTGTGATATCAAGCCAGCCATGTGGTTCCAGCATCCCTCAGTGGTTCTGAACCACTATGCTGTGCTGCCACTTTTTTTTTTTTCCTTTGTGCTTAGTCTAGTTTCATTTGCTCAGAGGGTGCTGCAATAAGTTACTTTTATAAAACATTTAACACAATTACCCTAAAGGTAGGTATTATTGTTCTCGTAATTCTCAAATTTAAGAAAACAGAAACTCGGCAAAGTGAAATGACTTGATTAAATACAGAAACAGAAATTTGAATTCAGTTCGAATTCCACATCTGATGCTTTTTCTGACCACAAAGCCACGTCGTATTATTGTTATTCTTGTAAAAAGAAGCATTTGGATATATATTGTTAAATATCCTCCTTATTTTGGGGTGAAAAGTAGGGACAGTTGGTAAATTTGACATTTCTTTGGCATAAATATTCTAGTTGGAAAGGAAAAAGAAAAATTATTTTGAGAAGAATTCATGTTTTCATTCTATACCAGGATGTATCAGCTGAAAAGCACTGAATATTTGGGAAAATTATCAGCCTGACTACTGACATTTGAGGGAGACAAAAGGATTCAGCCAGAGGTAATACCGATACAGTGCATGACCTGTATAAAATATCCATAACAGCAAGAGACAGGCTCAAAGAGACAACAAAAGAATGGAGGAGTCAGGGAAGCCAGACTAACAGTGGGAGTGAAAATAAATCTTTCTTTAAACCCAGCGAGAGAGAAGAATCCTAATGGAAAAAGGATATTGCTTATGAAATGAATGTGGCCATAGCCACAAAACACTCGAGAGAACAAAATCACAGGTTAACAAGTAAGAGTCACACATTTTGAGATTTTAGATATTAGCTGTGACTATAAGCATAGTCCAATTACTGAGAAAAGGCAGTACATTGTACAGAATTTTATATAAACAGATCTCAGGAAATATTTTCCAAAGGCACTGCCATGATATTCATTGAAAGGAAACTACAGCCTAGATGTGATAAAAGGGTCATTCTGGTTTTTGTGTTGGGCCAAGGCTTGAGGACAAGGCAAGAAGGGGTCAGATCTAAGGACAGCAAAAATTTCAAATTGGGGTCACAATGACTAAAAGCCAGAGACATGCCTTGGGCAACAAAGAATGGTAAACTAGATCCACTGAAAATCTCAGTCATTTCCAAGATGAAAATGGTGGGAGGCAGGGGAGAGAAAAAAAGATTGCTTAACTTGTGAAATATAGTTCAACATACATTGTCAAGACTGACTAGAAAAAGTCCTATGGAGATATGATAATGATAATGACCGAACAAAATAAACGAATACGTACGTAAGGGTCTGGAGAATTTTCATTTATTTTTTGGAATGCCAAATAGCATACACCTTGTCAGCTGGCTGAACTGCTTTATGCCTGCAACTTCCAGTCAGAGAAGAGAATGAAGCTAATTGCTCCCCATTGGTAGTAAACTTGGAGTCAGTTCAAAATCTTCACTCTTCATAAAGCCTTCCTTGAAATTTCCTGAACACCATATCTCAATCTTCTTTTGGCACTTAACACTGTAGAATTTTTAGCATAGTATAAAAAGAGACAAGGCAATTACTGCCTAACAAGATGCAATTATATCTACCAGAGATCAGCAAAATGTGGCTTGTGGGCCCTATCTGGCCCACTACCTATTTTTATACAGCGTGCAAGCTAAGAATAGTTTTTACATTATTAAATGGCTGGGAAAAAATATATCAAAGGAAGAATCATATTTTGTGATATAAAAAAATTATATAAAATTCAAACTTTATATCCATAAATAAAGTTTTATTAGACCATTAGCCATACATATTTGTTTATGTATTGTCTACGGCTGCTTTCATGCTACAATGACAGAGTTAAATAGGTGCAACAGAAACTGTATGGCCTATAAAGCCTAAAACATATACTAAATAAATGTGTGTATTCTGAATGTCTTTAATTTACTGGGCTGTATTCATTTCATAGGTAATGTCCTTTTCTATTAGAATTCCTCTTTGCTACTGTGATTTATCTTTATTAAACTGTGAATTTCCTGGAAAGAAGACTTTTTCTTTCTAACTATCACTGTTTTTTTTCATGTAGAAGGAATTTAATAAATATTTATTAAATTAATAACTATTCCAAATAATTTGATGTCATTATTTAGTAATGATGTTATTATTTAGCAATGTTATATGCCTAATTCTGAATAAAGTACCACTTTGAATAGGGTGGGCTGACATGAAAGAAACTGATGACATTATTACAATCTTTGAGATTCATAATTTTATTAGGGATCCAATACAAATTTAAGAGTATCATCTACATAATGATACAGAGCAGTATATTATTTAAGTAGCAAATACTTGTTAGAGGCATAGATTCCAATACAGCAATTGTAGACATTAATCATCATCATAATAGCTTAAGTTCTTAAATGTTCACTATGTGCTTGGTTAAATCCTAGGTAGGTGTTAATCTTCAACAAACCCACATGTAAATACTATTACCATTTTCATTTTAAAGATGATAAAGCAGTAACATTTAGAGGTCCTATGGATTTAGCTGGAAATTAAACTCAAGTAACACACTCTTACTTTTTAAAATATTTCAGAAAAAAACTGAACTTGGCCCACAGTCTTAGCCAATTTGGAGTCTGAAAATGTGTTCAGGGAATTAAAGGGTAGTATTAAATATAAAATTGAGAGATCAGGAAGCGTTTCCTGTAGAAGAATGGGAATAATATATGTAAGTGAAAAGAAGAGAGAAGTCAGAATGAGAGGAGGAAACTGAAAGAACAAAGACTTGTAAGGGGTGTGACTGGACTCTGTAATGACTCACATCATAATAGGATTCTACTTTAATTAACTGAGGAATCAAAAGAGTAAATCTGTATATGTAATTTAAGGACAGAATGTTGCCCTCTTGAGTTAGCAAAGTTTCATTTGCTAAATTTCTGTTTCAAAAAAAATTTTTTTTCAGAGGGAGGAGTACCTTACATTTTTTTCCTCCAGAAATTATACAGTACTTGAAAATAACAAAAGAGAAATTACTTTCCCTTTTCCTCTATATATTTAAAATAAACAATATAAAAGTAGATAAGTGGTGTACTGACATCATTAAAATCAGCAGCAGGAGCTGCAAAATTAATTTGTGCAATCATGAGGCTGCTCAAGGTGTTGCAGAGTGAGAGCAGATTTAAAACAACCACTCCTCAACTGAGAATGAAGCCAGTGTGCTCAACATAACTCAGTCTCTCTTCATATGAAAAACAAAACCCACAGAGCTACTTTCTACTTCAAGTCTTCATCTCATTATAATTTACACTTTAAGGGACAAGGTGAAGAGAAAGGCAGTTATGATAATTATATCTTCTCACCTATGGTGTATTACCATCTTTATATTTCAGTGGGCAATCTAATTCTATAATGTAAAAAAAAAAAAAATTATTCCTGAGTTAAGTGAGAAACAAGATGATTTTCACAATTGTGTGATGCCACTGAAAACAGAGGCAGTGAAAGTGACAACTTGTTGGTATGATTTCAAGTACTCAAAAGCACTGAAACCATGTGTGCCAGTAAGACATATGCCCATAAATTACCAGAAGAATCATTTCTACCCATCGCACGCCATTGTAATTAATGTGTTACACCTCTACGTTGATTCTGGCTGCTTCATAGCTGTAAGTTTATATTTATCTCTGTGTCTCCAGATAGATTGTGGTATATTAAGTAGGGAGTAGAATATAAGGTGCTTCCTATAACTTATTTTATTTAATCCTCATACCATCACAAGAGCTTAGGATCAGTAACTCAATTTTCTAAGACATAAGAAAGCTAAAGCTCAGAGAAATTAGGAGATTTTCCCATTCTGACATCACCAAGATGGTGACATAGGCTGCTCCTAACTTTGCTCTCCCTCACAAGAAGAATAACTGCTATTCAAGAACAAGACACGACTGAGAGAATCCTAGATCATGGGGGTGAGGCTGAAGCACCCCCATTGCCATACCACTGAACCAAAACACACTCCATTAGAAGGGTAAGAGAAGCAGCCACATGTTGACCACACCGTCCCTCCCCCAGGCCAGTGCAGTAGAGAGATCTCCCCTGAGCCTGCAGTTCCTCCAGTGGGAAAAGAAAACATAGAGGGAGGACAACCAGCATCTCTCAGCATTGTGGGCTGCTCTGTGGGAGCCTCTACTCTGATCTTGCACCGCGAGGATTGATGTGAAGTTTGTGGGGCTCAACCACTGGGAATCTGTGATGGAGAAGTGGGGAGGGGCTTGCAACAACCATTACAGGGATCTTGGCCGACTGAGTGTATGCCTGCAGTATACTACCCAGGTAGTAATCCCAACTGGTGGCTTTGCTCTTCTGCAGAAACCACTTGGGGGTGCACTCTGACCAGGGAACTCAAGAGGCGTGCTGCCTGATTTGGATTCTCAAAGAAGTTTTGCTGGCCCTAGAGCCCATTTTGCCCACCCCAGGCAGGGAGCTAAATTACAGCCCCACCCGATGTGGAGAGTTTCTTCCGGCCCCATCTGACCAGAAGGGCTGGAGACAACGCCTGCAAGCTGTGCAGCCTGGCAGCACTCGAGCCAAGATGTAGGTGGGCAGAGCTGATAGTTTGCCAAGTAAAGCCAGTGGCCCTGGTCAATCAAGGAACTTGAATTGTGGGGGGGCTTGAGTTAACACAACAAACAAAGAGCTTAACTGGTTTTAGGGCTGCTTCTCCCACTGCACCTGAGCAGAAAATCTAATGCATAGTCCCACTCATGGTTGAATACAGGCTCCAGCCTGTTCTACCGGAGAACCTAACCAGAGCACATGGGAGGCTGCATAGCCCATTCAGTAGCCCCATGTACAATGCATTCAAACAGAGAGCACCGCCTATGGCTTCCTCCACCTGCAGAGCAAAGCCTGTGGCCTCACCTGATCAGGGAGTTCAGTGCACACTCTGGCATGATCCAGATTCCCAAAGAGCTGCACAGGTCCCAGGTTCCACCCTGCTGCCCTGCCAGAGCAGATAAGTTAATTCACAGCCTCATCCACTACCAGATATGGGGTCCAGTCCCAACCACCTAGTAAGCCTCACCAGAAAAAACAGGCAACTACAGAGCCTATCCTACAGTCTTACTTAGATAGGGAACCAAGCCAGCAGTTCTATCCAACAGTTCTATCAGCCAGTGGCACATCCCTCCATCCCCAACCTCAATATATGTAAATCAAACCATCATGCTGTGATATATGTCAATTATTTCTCAATAAAACTGGAAAAAAAGATTTTTCCATTGTGATGCAGATAATAAAAGGCTGAGCCACAGTTGATACTGACTCCAAAGACTTCAAGTACTTAAATTTTGTTGATATAGCTCATGCACAGAAATCTACTCAAGGCCATCATAGTGCTTTGCACAGAGTGCTTTTTTAAATTAACTGCTTGAACAATCCAGTAGTGACTGATTTCCATTACTCATACTTTAGTATGAATAAATACTCAAAACTCCATTTCTACATAGACTAAGATCTTGAGGAAACCAAGAAGAGAGGAGAATAATTCTACAAACAAGCTTTAATTACTGTATAATTTTTTCCAAAGGCCACAGCAATATGCCACTATTTTGCAAGTATTACACTGACTGATATCATGTGTAGTATTATTAAAATCTTACCTTATGCTAGACTCTGGGGGTTTGTGATATTTCCAAAGATAAGGATTATTTAAAATTTTAGTTTTAGGCAACATTCTATTCACTTTCAGTCATATAGTCAAATTTGAGTGTCTATATAAGGAAATATAATATATATGTGGTTTCAGGTTATTTGATGGCATAGCAACTTTCTGGCAATAGGACATTACAACTATTATTTTAATCTTTTTCCCTGGATACTGATTTTAGTTAGTTCATTTTATTAACATTTTTCTTTTGTTTACTAAAATACTTATCTTTTCCTACAGAGAAAAATACACTGGGGGGTATGTGTAAGAAATATTATTCCTTGTCATGACTTCATATCAGGAATGCACATTTCAGTAATAGCATACGTTCTTTACGATGCCCCACCCATGTCATTTACCTTGCTTTTGCAAAACGATATAAGCCAATTTGACCATTCCCAATTTCCCTTAAGTTTTAGTGGATATATTTGGCCTGCAACTTTAGAGATAAGTGAATGGCTATAGGTTTCTCCCACACAAACTCAACCAACAGGTGTTATATTCTGACGAAAGCTAGTTTCAGACCAAGTTCTACCACATCAAACGTTAATTTACAAGCAGGCGTAAGTTAGTAAAGTCCTTGCACTTTGTCCTTTTAGGCAGTCTGACAAATTCCTTATAACGAGAGTTCATTTTGAGGTTGTTGAATACCCCCAAATATTGCTAGACAACCTATAAATCAAGGTGATTAGAAATCACTTCGGGAAGCAAAAACACCACCTTGATAGAGTCTTAGAAGGGTCTCCAAAGGAAGAAGTCAGAAGTGACAGGTTACAGGGTTTTATGGTCTGGGTTCAAGTTTTTTTGAGGCAGATCTTTCAAGGTATAGAATTAATTGGTATTGGGCAAAGTGGTTGACATAATGGTTGAGGATTGGTAGACACAGAGAAGTGAAGATCTTCAAGCAAGTCTTGACAAGTAAACTGCTGTTTGATAAGCAAGATGTTTGTCTAGGTGTGCAGATTGTTGTCACTCATGAATTAATTTGTCAGAGTTTTCTGAAGCAAACACAAAAGTAAGTTACTGGTGTATGGTCCTATATAACCAGGCAAAATTTTTTGCTGCAAAAACAGATGTGATTTTGTCTTAGGTATTGGCAAAGATGGTCTCAGTTCTCAAGGTAAAGACAATACCATTCTTCTGGCCAAATCAACTAATCTTCCTATCAGAGCAATCTACACAAACTTCCCTTAAATGAAAGGACAGAAAACTGATAGAGTTCTAGATTCAAGGCTCCACTTGGAAGGTTGCAGACTGCATATTCTCCATTCATGGTTCATACAGGGGTAGTAGTGCTTGGTCCATATTTCTAGTCAACCACATATCTTGAATACCACTCACTGCAACAAAGAAAAATTCTATTATCTCCTAAGCTAATTTCTATTTATGCAGTAATATCCTAAAGAACTTACTGTGGCCACCTTTGGAATGTATACTCCTATTAAGTATTTAAGTTCTTTGAAGAGCTGAGTAAATTCCTAATGTGAATTACTCACTTGAACGATTACCCCAAGGTTATAATTAAAGTTCATTTACACACATATCCATTGATATCACTGAGTATTTAAAATTATTTACAGTAAGTATGACACTTGCAAGTATATACAAGTGGAGATGCAGGAAGGTATATAACATTAAAAAATAAATATTGCAAACACAGATCCTGTTGATAATTAGTAAACAGAATAGTCCTTAGCTATTTTACTATGCTATTTTTGCAAGAGAACATAAGAAAATATTTACCCACAAACTCTAAAAATTTACATTGTATACATGATAATTGTGCAATGTAGTTTTTTCTTCTGATTTATAATTGTTTTATTTTTTCAACATTTTTATTATTAATATTTTCAAATATACAAAAAGTTAAAGGAAGGTTTTACTACACTATACTCACAGCCTAGGTTCAACAATTATCAATATGTTGCCATATTTGCTACATTTATCTATTTTCTATCTATCATCTACCTAAATTTACTGAATACTTTCAAAGTATTTGAGATATCATAACACTTAAGCCTTACATAGTTAACCATGTGTCTACAAAGATTTAGGACATTCTCTAGCATAACCTTAGATTATTATCCCATCTAAGAAAATTATTACTAATTCTGTAAAATCCAATACCCAAGCTATTATCAAATTTTAATATAGATGTTCTAATCACATTTTATGCTAATTAAAATATAGAATTTAAACAAATCCCAACTTAATTGTTCTACAACACTCCAAATCAATACATACTCATCGTACTATTATAATAACTTCTATATGTGAGTTGTAAAGGAAGAATTTTTACAACATTTAATCTTAAAGAAATGTATTTGAAAAATTAAATCAATAGCACTATTGCATGGTAATAAATTATAATTTTCATTGTAATTTGCATTACATTTCACAGAAAATTGAATTTTGCAAAGTGTCAATGCGTACACCATTAGAATGTATTCTAGATACCCATTTCAGAATATTTTGTATGGCCCTATATTGTGGTTAATCAATGTATTTTCTCTTGTTTGAGGTAATTAGAAGGATAATATCTCATTTTACTTTATGTAATTAGCTTAATTTATATTTGCACTAACAACCAAATGCCTTAGTTGAAAAAAGCTTATTCTTCATGTCCTCCTCTACTCTTTGCAATGTCACACCAGGTCTCAAAATCCCTAGGGAGAGTGTCAATACTACTGTCTTAAAATCTCCAAATTGATTTTTTTAATGGGCCTTCTATGGTGAAGAAAAAGATAAGAGATTCTCTCAAGTAAATTCACTCCTGGGGTTTATCATCACAAGTATCTTATGGTAAATGAAGAAAAAAAAAATCGCCCTATCAATATGTACTTGTTAACTTTAAAGACAAATAACTTTAACCTCACACTTCATTCATTTATAAGCACCCTGCACGCTCCTAGAAAATTTGTATGTAAACCCAGCTACTGATCCCAATTAGCTCTCTTGCTATCAAAAAATGTATGATTGTTTTCAAAGAATGTATTTAAATAAACTGTGGATTGACTTGAGTTTCTGAGTTTTATTTATCCAATATGTTAAGCTGAAAAACAATGTTGACTTGAAGGAAAAATGAAAGGAATATTATCAATTACAATGATTTAGTAATAGAATTTTATCAAACTGAGATTGGCATTATCCGATTCTGTATATCCAGACATGAAGAGGCAATTTTAAGAAAATGCAATTCCTTTTGCAAAGTGAACTCACATCTTTCCAACTCTGGATAAAAAAGCCAAACATACACCAGTAGAGGAGCTGGAGCATACCATGCAATTATGAACCATGATGCTATGCTCTTTTGAAGCTTATTGAAAAGTGAAAGCAACATCTGAAAATATCCGTTAAGCAGAAGTCTGGCCTGGGAGAGCTGAGCCGAAGGAACAGTTTTGTTGACAGATGTGACAAAGGAGCAGGTAGCAGAGCTCTTCAGCCAACAATTGCTTGAGTGATCACATAACAACATAGAATAATTTGCCATCAGGTATGCATCATCACTTCCTCTATTTCACACCCTGGCCCTTAGCACTTTCTAAAAAGATTTCCTTGGAAGCTCTGGTTTCCTGCTAAAGAAACTAATGTAGTTGCATGCAGCTGCTTCACACTTTAAAGTATGCTTTGAAATTACACACACATGGGAATAGGAGGAAGCTGAGAAACTATCTAGTTCTATGCTTTTCTTCTTTAAGCTACTATAATAAAAACACACAAGGCTTCTTGTTTTAAATATATGCTGCCAACAGGAAATAAACTATTCTGATTTTATTAGCTGTAATATTTAAAAAGATTAGATGAGGCAAAAATACTTGAATTATTTTAGGATGCTAAGCTATAAAGGGGATTACCTATAGTGTAGAGCATGATGTTGGAGTCCAAATATTTGAGTTCAAATCTGTGTCCACCATGTTGCTGTATAATTTTAAACAAATAATTTATGTAAATCAGTTTCTTTGACTGAACACTGAAGTCATTAGAAGCTATCTCATGAGTTACTGAGAGGATTAATTTTTAAAAATTCATAAAGGTATTAGAAAATGGTCTGATATCTCTCATTAGTTTTAATCTCATTATTATAATTATTATTTTAGTTTTATTGGTGTAACTAGAAACACTGTTACCAGTATCATTTCTATGAACTTTCAATAAACTTCACTCTTGACTGAACTTTATTCTTACTTTAATGCAGGAACCAATCTAAGTTTCTATGCATAACTTTATTCAAGCTATCATTGCTTCCTAAGCTTCTGGATTTAGAATATTTTTGATTCCAAGAAAAAGATATTACACTTTGTGGCAGTCTCCTTTCTGAATTTCAATCTCATTTCTCTTTTCTGTACACATGGCTGTATTGCATTTTTCACCATCCTTAGTAGGTGGGTTTGACAACGTAGCTTGCTTATAGTTTATGGGGCAGAAATAATACATACCACATTCAGGCCAGGCCCCTACAACCCTCTCACCATGATCCTCTAGGTTTTTCCCACTCTGCTGTCTTCATGCAGAACAGCAAGGTGACAATGGAATCCACATTTTAAATATTGAAAGAGCATAAGGTGGAAAAAGCTAGGGTCTTTACATCACATCTTACAAGAGGACTGTCCACCTATCAGATCCACCTGTTTGGGCTTATGTGATTGAAAAATAAACTTCAATTGTGTTTAGCCTCTGATAATTTGGGGTGTAGCTATTATAGCAGGTTTTATTACCCTAACTAAAATATCTCTCATGGTGGGAGAATATTATATACATGTTCAAAATTTCAAAGCTAGAATAAATACTCAAATTATCTCTAGTCTAACAAAGTTTGTTACATCAGGCATTTAGAAACTAATTGCTATCAATATAAGGATCGAAATTTCTTGTCTCTTTTTCTAGACATTAAAACTTTATTTTTTATGTGGGGCTTATCTAGTTCATGACTGGATCTTTTACACTATTATTTCTTAAGAATAATCAGAAGCTGATCTGTAAGTGACATCTGAAGCAGAAATCATATTCTGCAAAGCATGAATCTTTCATTAAGTTTGATCCGTGTAGACAAAATGGATTTATGAAAAGTATATGGGGCTTAGAATCAGCCAGATCTGGGTGTAAATCCCAGGTCTAATATTTTTTGTTTTCCTCTTTAAGCTATTGGGTAAGTTAACTTACTGAAATTCAGGTATCCGGTCTATAAAATGGGACTAATAACTGTAACAACATTAAAGAATAATTATAGAATTTAATGTATACTTATGTAATATATAGTTATATGATATATAGCTATATACTTCTATACTCATGAAATACAGTATAGAAAGAGGAAAAGAATAATTTACTGAGCACATCCTATGTGTCAGGCACTGTGCTAAGTATGTTTTTAAG
The DNA here is from genome assembly GCF_009873245.2 of Balaenoptera musculus. NCBI lineage: Eukaryota > Metazoa > Chordata > Mammalia > Artiodactyla > Balaenopteridae > Balaenoptera > Balaenoptera musculus. The sequence goes on from NC_045794.1 coordinate 71,814,587, forward strand.
ATGGGTGTTAATTTATTTAATAACATCTATGACCCCGTACTAGTTTATCAATTTGAGTTCCTGCAGGAAAGAACATCCTTTTCACATATCACAGTTAAGTGGGGGTTAATATGATGACTAAGGTGTAATAAAGAGAAGGCTTAACAATGAAGGTCAGGAAAGCTATGGCTAGGAAACAGGACAGTAACTTCTTCACCCTCAAGCATGAGCACAGATGGAGAATCCAAGCCTCAGAAGTAGGATCACAAGTGAAATTTCAAGGAAACATCTGCAAAGCTGCCTTTTCTGTTCTAACCACCCCATCGAATAAAGCCACCGTGTCTGACCTATACCTACTTCTTAATCTTAAATGAGTTCTCCTTGGCAAACTCTAACTTGGAACCACACCCCAAAGAGAATTCTTAGGGAAGCAATTCCCAGCTTTAGTTAGGATGAACAAGCGCTGATGCTGACCTAGCAAGAGACAATCCAGCCTGCTTAGATAGTGTTGTCTCCATAATTCAGGAAAAGAAGAAACGAAATCATAGTAAAAACAACAATGTGTGTCTGGCATTAACTGTGTCCCAGGTACACTTCATAAAGTGTTTACATCTACATGCACTTAACAGTCACAAGCTCTCTTTCTGTTTTACACATTAGGATATAAGAGTGAGCAAGTTAAAGCAACTTGAACAAGAACTAGCGCTGCTAAGTAGTGAAGCCAAGATTCAAACCCTATTCTTTCTGATATTAGAGCTTGTGCTTTTAAAAGGTGATACCAGAAATAAAATTTTGATCTGTTTAATTGCAAAGCCTATGCCACTGACGCCTTTATCACTTCTATGGTACAAAACTTGCTAAGATAAAGACAGATATACAGCAATATACATAGTAATAATAGTGCTGTAAAGTTATCTTATATAAATATGTTTAAAATTGTTGGAAATATATGAGAGTCAGCTAAATTTCAATAAAAAATAACTCTATACAGACACATAACTAGCAATTAATAATATGATTATTATGGACTCAATTGCATCCCCCTCTCCCCAAATTTATGTTGAAAGCCTGCTCCCCCAATGTGACTGTATTTGGAGATAAGGCCTTTAAAGAGGTAATAAAGATTGAATTAGGTTATAAAGGTGGGACCCTAATCCGATATTATTGGTGTTCTTATAAGGTGAGGCAGAGATAGCAGAGATGTGCACATGCAGAGAAAAGGTCATGAGGACAGGGCAAGAAGATAGCCATCTTCAAGACAAGGAAGATGAATCAAGACAAACTAAACTTGTTGACACCTTGATCTTGGACTTCAAGCCTCTAGAAATGTGAGAGGTAAATTTCTGTTAAATTATCCAGTCTTATAGTATCTTGTTATGGTAATCCTAGCCCTAGCCCTACTATAAGGACCTTATATAAGAAAGTGGGAGAGAGGATGGATTTCCGTGTGCATTGGTGTGATGAGAAGCACTTTTAATTTCACACAAAATGTACCTGTTTTCTTTATACAATATCTGTATCAGTCAGGATTCCACTATAGGTAACAGAAATCAATTTATCTAGTTAAAACAGAAAAGGGTATCCATGAAAAAACTACTGCTAAAATCATACTAAATGGTGAAAGATCGAATGATTTACCCTAAGATCAGCAACAAGACAAGTTCTGTTCTCAGAACTTCTATCGAACGTACTACTGGATATTATACCCAGGGCAAACATGTAAGAAAGAAAAATAAAAAGCATCCAAATTGGACAGGAAGAAGTGAAATTGTCTTTACTCACAAATGAAATGATCTTCCTTGTAGAAATCTGATGGAATCAACAACAAAGATACTAAAACTACCGGGTTTAGCAAGTTTTCATGATACAAGATCAATATAAAAAATTGCTTTGTTTTGGTTTTATATATGAGTAACAAACAATTGGAAGTTGAAATTAAGATATAATATGATAAACAATAGTACCAAAATGTGAAATATTTGGGGATAAATCAGACCAAAGATCTGTAAAACCTGTAAACAAGAACTACAAATTATGGCTAAGAGAAATTTAAGAACTAGATAAGCTGAGAGACTGACCATGTTCATGGTGGGAAGACAATATCTTTAAAATGACAGTTCTCCTGAAATTGATCTATAGGTTAAATGCAATCCTTATCAGAACTCAGCAGACTTTGTGTGGGTGTGTGTATTAAGTGTGTAGAAAACAATAAACTGAATCTTAAACACATGTGAAGATGTAAAGGACCTAGAGTAGCCAAAATAACTTTGAAAAAGAGCAATAATTTAGAGAATAAACACTCCCCAATTCCAAGGCTTATTATAAAGCTACAATAATCAAGATAGTGTGGCACTGGCACAAAGATAGACAAATAGATAAAAGAAACAGAGAGTTTGGAAACAGACTCACACATACATGTACAACTTATTTTCAAGAAAGGTAAAAAGACAGTTCAGTGGAGAAAAGATAGTTTTTGGGGTTTTTTTTAACAAATGATGCTGAAACACTTTGATATCCACATTCATACCTAACCCATATACAAAAATTAACTCAAAATAAATTACAGAATTTTATATCTTGTGTGCTAGATATATTTGCATTTTTAATAACTATTATTGTGCCTTAGTCTGGGTAGTGCTTAAATTAATTGTAAACAGTTTAATCCTTTCAGTTCCTGATATTAATCTATCTTAGGAGAGACCAGGTCAGATTTAGTCGAGGGCTAATCCTCCATCTCTCACACTCCTACTGAGGCAAAACCCTTCTCAGAACTCTATCTAATATCCTATGCATTATAAGGTTTTCCATTCCGGCTGGTGGTAAAAGGAGTTACTTTTGGTCATGTGTAAGCTTTCGAGATTGTTTCTTCTAATCTTTGTTGTTGGTTCTTCCCCAGCCTAGCATAGCTTCGTCATATGTTTACATACTCTGTTGGAGACTGGCGAGAACCCTTTGAAGATCTCCAGTGTGCCCTACAAACTCTAGTCACCTTGGCTCTCCAGACACCTGGTTCCATCTCCTGAATTCAGAGATACTGCCAAGCTATTTCTCTCCTTGGGCAGCACTGTGGAATTTCTCTCAAGACAGAGAATTGAAAGGCTCATATTATCTATTTCTCATCTCTCAAGGTTCACTGTCCTTTGCAGCCTGATTGCTTGAAAATTATTATTACTATCTATTTGGCCAAATTTTTTTACTGTTTCAAGCAGGAGGTTACATCTGGTTTCATTTATACTATCTTAGCTAGAAATGAAAATATCAAAGGCTTTTTGATTCTGATATAAAAATTAAATGCATTCAACAGGATATGTGTAGTAAAGAGGGACAGAGCAAGAAAAAAGGAATCTGAAGATGTGGTCTTACTCTATTTTTATAATTTAGAGGCTGTGGCCAAGGACAAGTCATTTAGTCTTTCTGGGCTTCAGTGTTATCATCTGTGGAATTAGAGGATTATTATCTGCTCTTTCTGGTCTATACTGTAATTGTGAGGCTTCAGTGGCATGGTTTATGTACTTTAAAAGGAATATTGTGAGCAGTTCACCAGTGAGAGACATTTCTATGGTAAGAAAACTGATCACAGAAGTATTAAAATGCATATTGAGAAGAAAATGAGTTTTGGCTTCAGAGTCATGGACTTGAAAGCTGTTTCTGCTATTTATTAGGTGTTTGGCAAGTTAATTAAACTCTCTGAATCTCAACTGCCTCTTCTTTAAAGTGAAAGTAACAATACCTACATTAAAAGGTTGTTTTAGAGAATTTCAAAAGAAAAAGTATACAAGATTCCTCGGAAAGTGCATGGGGTGGAATGCCGATAAATGTGTTAATTCTTGAATTGTGTGATAAGGAGTTTAAAAAAAAAAAAAGAGAAGCAGGCTGTGAAAAAAAATAACAGACAATTCTGCACATAGGTGCTACATATTTGTGTTGTCTTGATTTTATTTCTAAAAAGTGCGTATCAGGGCTACCACCAGTTGACATAGCGTCATCGTGTGAGTTATAAACAGAATGTGTGAACAAATTAGGAAAAGACACCTCTTGCTTCAGGGATAAACAGCTTTTTAAGGAGTGAATTGTAAAGTAGATTTCAGCCTCTCACTCCCAGGGACAGGCGTCTCTGTGAAATGCACAACCTGTGCACCTTGATATGGAGGTCCTGGTGGCAACAGCCCCCAGTGTACATTCTCATTACCCTTTCACCTTCATGGCTTCTTGCTCAGAATCTATGGCATCAGACAAAAGGGAGTAATTTGACAATAGGCAGAAGATGACATTTGGTCTTCAGATATTTAGAAATATCTTTTCCTGAGCTCTGAAAAGAAGTTGAGTTGGAGAATGTGCTATTTGCGGGAGTTGTGTAATAAAAAAAAAAAAAAAAAATACATGCTTATGTGACCTCCTCTATGAGCTAAACAATGTGGGAGTTCTTGTTAAGAACTGGCCATTTAAAATATCCTTTTTGTCTAAAAAGGATATAAAAGCATATACAACTACTTTTAGATTATGTTTTCCTTCTAATGTGGAGAGCCATAAAGATGGTAGCGATTCCTCTGAACTAAATTCCCTGCATTCAGGTAGTGAAATATAATGCTAGACATTTTGTTTAGATTTTTAAAAGTAATTAGAACTCATTATTGAAGCCTATCTGTGTGGGAACTGTTTATTTAAAAGGAAGAGGTAACATAAGTGAGAAGAAGGAAGTGGCATGCTGCCAAGACAGGTTTCTGAAGGCTGACAGCATTCCAATCAAGAAAATCTCATTATTTATGAAAAAGTAACAACAGCCAAAAAAGCCACATATCTATCTTTCAGTGGGATAAAGATGAAACATTATGAATAAATGTGCTATTTTACCTGACATTTGTATGCAAATAGCAATTTCAAAGAATTTCAGAAATATTTACATTATGTTTATACCTTCTTATTCATTTACTCACATAGCCATACACTTACTGAAAATAACCATGCCATCCTTCAACTTACTGCATCACTTCTAAACTCACCATCACAGCAAAGGTTTTCAAAAGTGTTGTTTACAGACAATCGGCAAAAAAAAGTTTCTTTTCCCTTCAGCAGAACCACACTATTATTTCCCAAATGCCTATAAGAATTACTTCTGTTAAAGTTAAAAATGACTTAGAGCTTTACAATTTCAATAGTTACTACCCCCTTCTCATTTTAGCCAATTTCTCAGCAGCATTCAAAACAGTTGGCCACATTGGCCTCTTTTTTTTTTTTAAGATAATTTTTTAGAGTAGCTGTAAGCAAAACTGAGAAAAACAGAAAAATTGAGAAGTTACAAAGATTTCCTGTATACCCCCGCCCCACACATGCATAGCCTCCCCCATGATAAACATCCTGCACCAGAGTGGTACATTTGTTACAACTGATGAACCTATACTGACACATCATAATCACTCAAAGTCCATACTTTACATTAAGAGTTCACTCTTGGTGGTGTACCTTCTCAGGGTTTGAACAAATGTATAATGACATATACCTATCATCACAGTACCATACAGAGTATTTCCACTGCCCTAAAAATCCTCTGTGCTCCACAGATTCACCCCTATCCCCATCCTCCATGCTCCCATTCCTGCCAAGCACTGATCCATTTACTGTCTCTGTAATTTTGACTGTTCCAGAATGTCATACAGCCGGAATCATCAGATTGGTTTCTTTCACTTTGTAAATGAATTTAAAATTCTTCCATGTCTTTTTATAATTTAATAGCTTATTTCTTTTTGGCATTAAAAATATCCCATTGTTAGGAGGTACCATACTTTGTTTATTTATTCACCTACTAAAGAAAATTTTGGTTGCTTCCAAATTTTGGTAATTACGAATAAAGCTGCTATAAATATTTTCATGCAGGTTTTTGTGTAACATAAGCTTTCAACTCATTTGGATAAATGCCAAGGAGCACTATTGCTGGATTGTATGGGAAGAGTATGTTTAGTTTTATAAAAAACAAAACAAAAAACCCCCAAAAAAGCAAAAAACATGAAACTATTTCAAAGTGGTGGTACCATTTTGCATTCCCACCAGCAATGAATGACATTCTAGTTGCTCCACATCCTTGTCAGCATTTGGTTTGTCAGTGTTCCAGAGTTTGGCCATTCAAATAGCTGTCTAGTAGTATCTCATTATTGTTTTAATTTGCATTTCACTGATGAAATATTTTGTGGAGCATCTTTCCATATGCTTATTTGTTTTCTATGTATCTTCTTTGATGAGGTGTCTGTTAAGGTTTTGGCCCATTTTTTAAGTGAGTTGTTTGTATTCTTTTTGCTGAGTTTTACGAGTTCTTTGTGTATTTTAGATAACAATCCTCTATCAGATATGTCTATTGCAAACATTGTAGCATATGGCTTGTCTTCTCATTCTCTTGATGTTATCTTTCCCAAAGCAGAACTTTTTAATTTAATGAAGCCCAACATCAATTATTTCTTTAATGAAGCATGTAAGATCCCTGATATTGTATCTAAAAAGTCATCATGAAACCCAAGGTTATCTAGATTTTCTTCTGTGTTATCTTCTAGTAGTTTTATAGCTTGCATTTTACATTTGTGTACATTAGTTCAAAACTGTTTAAAGTTTCTCTTGACACATCTTTTTTGATCCATGTGTTATTTAGAAGTGTTTTTTACTCTTCATGCATTTGGGATTTTCTCATTATCTTTCTGTTATTGAATGCTAGTTTAATTCCATTTTAGCCTGAGAGCAGACATTGTATGATTTCTATTATTTTAAGTTTGTTTACATGTGTTTTATGGCCCAAAAATGTGGTCTATCTCAGTGAATGTTCTATGTGATCTTGAGAAGAATGTATATTCTGCTGTTGTTGAATGAAGGAGTCTGTAGATGTTGATTAAATCCAGTTGGTTGACAGTGTTGTTGAGTTCCACTATGTCCTTACTGATTTTCTTCCTGTTGAATATGTCCATTTCTTTTTTTAAAATTTCAGTTTTATTGAGATGTAATTGACATGTAAAATTGTAAGATATTTAAAGTGTACATCATGGTGATTTGATATATGTATACATTGTGAGAGTGGATCTGTCCATTTCTGATAGATGAGTGTTGAAGTCTCCAGCTATGATAGTAAATTCAACTATTTTCTTTTTGAATTTCTTTCAGCTTTTGCCTCATGTAATTTGATACTGTTTTTAGCATATACACATTAAAGATGTTTACATCTTCTTGGAGAATTGACCCCTTTGTGATCATGTAATGCTCTTCTTATTACTGATAAGTTTCCTTGCTTTGAAGTCTACTCTGTCTGAAATTAATATAGCCACTCCTATTTTCTTTTGATTAGTATTAGCATGGTATATTTTTCTCCATGCATTTATTTTAACCTCTATGTACTTTATATTTAAAGTGGTTTCTTGTAGACAACATACAACTGGGTCTTAGGTTTGCTTTCATTTTTAATTATTGTATTGAGGTATAATTGACACATAATATTAGTTTCAGTGTACAACATAATGATTCAATATGGATGTCTGTCTTTTAATTGGTACATTTTTCTTTTTGCAACTTTTGTTCTCCATGTTTTAAAGGCAAAAACTTATAAGATTTTTAAAAAGTTAGACTATCTACTCATCTGATCTCTTTTTTGGGCCCTTATGGAGAGGATACTTAATTGTACACCATATTTTCTGATCATCCTTTTAAAACATAGAGTTTTTCTTATAAGTAGTTGCCTGTTATTAGAGACTATATTGTCTACTTCACTTCCTGGTATGGCTGTGTAATTAGTTCTCACCCACGGAATGTGAGAAAAGGTGATGTGTGTCCTTTTAAGTAATGGATATGCATACCATGCTCCATGTTCTCCTTTCCCTTCTGATGACAAGGCCCCAGGGCATCTGAATTAATAAAACAAAAGAAACCTTAGTCTCTGAATCATTAAATGGAGGAAAATCATTTGTAGATCAGGCTCTCTGGTCTTGAATTATTGTGTGAGAAACTTATTTATTGTGTGGTCATCTTAGATATTTTGGCATATTTTTTTAGTAGTTTGAATTACTGTAAATGAAATAGGGCCAATGGAAGATTATTTGAGTGGCAAGAGCTATAGCACAAGTGGAGGGATTGGGCTTGTGTAGAACAAGAACACCTCTGTTTATATGAGAAGAAAGGAGTGTAATGCATACAAAAGTGAAATAAAATTACTGGCTTTGGTGATCAGCTGACTGCCTCCATTTTTTCTAGGAATTATGGAGCAAACAACCAACAGAGAATGGGATGACAGGAGAGTTGAATAATATAGGTGAAAAATGTGAGACAGTCATCTCAACAAAATGAGAAAGTACAGTAGAATTGTCTGACAGCGTTAAAAGTCAATTTAAAATTCATAGATCCTAGAGAATTTTCCTAGCACTATTCAGTTGCTCAGTTGGGTTTACCCAGAGAAAGAGGTTAATCAGATGATTCTGACTAAAAGACAGAGGGGCAAAGAATTAAAGACTATGTGTAAGGGGAGAACTCTCATATCTAAACTAACCTGTGAGAGGAGTGAAGGGAATGTGAACATGGGGTGGATTCTGAAACACGGCTAAAACAATATAGGGCCAGAGGAAACTGAGTTCATCACTCAGGCCAAAAAAATTATGGGATTAGAAGTATTTGCATAAATAAATGGAATGATACAAGGTAGTATTGGGAATCTCAGAGGGAAATAGGTAGTGCAACCTAGTAGCATGAACTTCAATTAAGTTGGGAATTTTTAGAGAAGAAGGAGATATCATTTGAACAGCTCTTAGCAAATGAGCACTACAATACTCTGTTCTTTCATGACCCCTGTGACCTACTGACCTTTGACTTGCCTCTAAAGAACCTTTCCCACAGCACAATAGACCTGCACAAGGTAGCATTGTGCAATTCTTAACAAAGTGATCTTCGAACTGAGTTATACTCTTTACTTGGGTTAGTCACTTACTAGTTGGGTGAAGGTTGTTTAAACCTTTTAGGTTACAATTTCCTCAGTTCTAAATGGGAATAATGACAACTACCTCAAAGGATAAGTATACAGATTAAAGCATGTTTAAAGAGCGCTCAGAAAGAAATGGCTAAGATATATGGTCTCAAAAATAAAATGTTAGAAAATTATAAGTAATTATAAAATCGGCTATTTTTATTCTGTTATTTATTATTATGTTGTGGCTTCCAGCAGCAGAATTAAGAACAAGGATCAAAAGTTATACTAAGGTCAGTATCCAATCAATCTATGGAAGAGCTCATGAATAGCAAGAACTATCCTGACTGAAAAATCAATGCAATTTTTTTCTCCAGGCTTGAGGATCATCAGAAAAGAAGGAGCAAAGAAATGGTATTTTATCTTAATTTCTCAAGAGGGCAACAAGGACTCTGTTTCAAAGACCTCTGAGCTACTGTTATAGTCTGAATGTTTGTGTCCCTTCAAAATTCATATGTTGAAATCCTAATCCCCAAGGTGATATTAGAAGCTAGGGCTTTTGGGAGGTGATTAGGTCATAATCCTTAGGAAGGGATTAGTGCCTTTATAAAAGAGGTTCCAGAGACACAGCAAGAATGTGCCCTCTATGAGGAAGCCAGCTTTCACCAGACACCAAATCTGCCAGCACCTCGATCTTGGACTTCCCAGCCTCTAGAACTGTGAGAAATAAATTTCTATTATTTATAAGCCACCCAGTTTACGGTATTTTTGCTATAACAGCCCCTAAGACAGTTACCTTTTTCTCAGACTATGTTAAAAGATCTTTTCCTTTTCATTCTGTAATGATGAAAACTTGAGCATCTTTGAGATGCTGAATTTCTGAAGGGGATGTCTATGTGAAAGCCAGAGGACTAAATAATCAGTAAAAAAAAAAAAAAAGAAAGAAAGAAAAACAAAATGTAAGCAAAGGCAAGAGCATGAGATTTGGCAATGAAATGAGTTAGGAATTATGTCTTCTGTTCCAGCAGCCATGTATGGCGAAGTAGACATTCTTATACACTACATACAAACTAACATTGCAACAGGGTCTTACATGTCTAACTGAAATCTGGCCCAAGGACTAAATTAAAATTATACTATTACAGTAAGGCAGATTGATCATTATGTCTGACAGTAGAAGGTATCCCCTACCAGGAAACTATTCCTAATAACACAGCAGGATACAATTCTCACACCTGGATGACACACCTGTCTAAAAAACCATCTTTATGTAACCTGACAGAAATTCTCCTCACATGAATATAGTCTGAATTGAGAATGACAGCTTGCTTTCCACAGTCCCCTCTTTTCCACCTCTCTACAATTTCCAAAAAGACTCATTTCTTTATTATTTCATTTATTTTGAAGGCTATAGGCTTCCATACTTGCATTCATTGGCTTTGATGCCAGTTCCAATTCCACATTAATTCCACCTAGTGCATTGAGTGATAAAGTGTTGATGCTAATGTACTTGAAAAAAAACTTCTTCAGTTTGTATCGATGGTACTAAAGGAGAGTGCTCAATCCCAAACTAGATTCTTTTCTATTTTGCACTGTCCTTATTTTCCTGGAGTCAGTTATTTTTCTTTGTCTGTGTCACTTTTATTTTCTTGATAACTTTCCAGAAGATGACAGAAAAAGACAAGGCTGTAAACTGTAAATTTGTATATTACAAATCAACTCTCTGGAAAGTGAACGTTCCCGTTAATCAACCAGGTGCCTCCTGAAACATCCCAAATGTTTGAAACAACTAGCTTGTCTGAATTTGTTGACTGTAACATTAGGTAACAGCAAAAGAGAGACAGGGCAAATAGACATGAAACACATATTAGAGTATATTCTACTCAGCAAAATGGTTAAATTTAAATTTCTATATCTTTTATACTTTCTATTTCCATGACCACATCTTTTACGAATTCTTCCCTCATTACAGGAGATTTTTCTCCTTTCAGTGCATCCTGTAATCCCCAGCCAGATCAATTTTCTAGAATACTATTTCAATAGTGTCATCTGTAGAATAAGAAATAAGGCACCTTACTCACCTCCCTACGGGACAAATTCCAAGCTTCTTAAACTACAATTCAAGGGTCTGGTTAATCCAACTGCCTTGCCTTTCCAGAGCTAAGCCTGTTTTTCCCCTATTCCAAATCCCTGTTCAAGCCAAATAAATGTATTCACTGTCTCACTTTGCCACCTTTGTGCCTTCACTAACATAGTTATTCCTCCTTCCATCTGCCTGCCAAAAATGATATTCTCCATCAAGGCCCATACCAAATCTCACCCTGTTTTCTATATTACAGTAATCTTGCTGGTATAAATATCTGTAAGTCACAATCATAAACAGTTCTATGTTATGAAATAACATAAAAGTTTGACAGTTACCCACTTTCTTAAGAGGCTTAAATATCATAAATGAAAGCAAGCTGGTTACCACAATAAGTGGTTTTATCATGACAATCTTTGTTTTTTCACATTTTCACTCTCTGTCTAACCTCCTTGTTTCTTTTTTACAGGCTTCTCATATTTCTATTCAGGGAAGAGACTCTAGGTTCACTGCATTGTTTTTTACCCTAAACAGAAGATGAAGACTAATGGTCCCATAAGGATAGGAAAAGTATGTGTTATTTTTCTTCTACTCTAGAGTTTATTCCAGTACCTGACACACAGTAGACAGTCAATACATAACTGATGAATCAATAATTGTTCACTTTCATAAAAGTTTATAAAAATTATAGTATAAGGATCACACTTATAATATATGATCATATTCATATAATATGCGGTCAAACTTCATAATAATTTTAGGAAAACGATCTTATGTTCTGTTAGAAACACAACACAAAGTATGCCATGAATTTTTACACACAAAGAAGTTTTAAAAAATACAAGAGACTAGCACTCTTCTCTGATGGCCTAAGTATAGCTATTTGGTGGGGTTTGATAGATTCAAATAGATAATATATGTTATCTCTAGATTCTACATTCAGAAAATATTTACTGACCATGGTCACGCTGTAAGATTCTAGAATTACAAAAATTAGAAAAAAAATGTCCTCCCATCAAGAGCTGTAAATTGAGGAAATTGACAAATGAACACACAATTGCAATGCAATGTGATATGGATTGTAATATAGTAAGCACAGGTGCTGTGAGATGATTTATCATACTGGATTACACAGAAAAACTTTCTCACAGACAATCACATGTGAGTTGAATTTTAAAGGACTAGTAAAATATTAACTTCATTTAAAACAAATAAATAAACAATAGTGGGATTGGTGAGAGGTTTGAAAGAAGTAAGTGTGTGTTTGACAGAGAATATCTTGTGTAAAAGCAGAGAAGCATAAACACACTCAAGAAATTACATATATTTTAGTATGACTGAAGTGTGATTATATCAGGTTCTGAGGGGGAAGAGAGTGGGAGGATGTGTAGTGGATAGATCATCTATAACTTTTTAGATCTGAGGATGCTGTTCAATGCTTTTACGCATCAAAGTGAAATAGATTGAATTTATGCTTAAGAAAGACTATTGACAGCAAAGGGCTGAATAGATTGCAGAAAACAAGAAAGAGGAAAGTAAAGCAAAGAGTTCTGAGATTGTGCAGCAATCCAGGTGAGAAATCATAAAAGCCTGAGCTAAGGTAGTGACAGTGAAGATGAAAAAAAGAGGATATGTTTTAAAGACATTAAAAAAAGTCAATAAGGTTCAGTGACAGATATTGCATTGGGTTAAGAGACAGGAAAGAATTAAAGATGACACAAGTTTTTGGCTTGACAGATTTTTAGATTGTGGAAATATCTATCTGGAAAGGAATAAAGGAGAGAGAAACAGATCTGGGTGGGGGTCATGATTTCTTGTGTTTCAAATGGCCAGAATACTTACTGTTATAGTGATCATAAAAAAAAAAATAGAATCATGTTTTTTCATTTGATAATGGTTAAAAGAGAACACAGTCCCCTACAAGGATACACTAGATGCTATTAAACAATAAACTAGTGTTGATTAACAGCATGAAAGAATAAAACCTTAGAGAATTTTTAAATAGAAGGTACAAACTGCCCTTAATCACACTAAACTTCAGCTGTTATAAATCTTTGTCGTCTTTCTTCTTTATCCTTCACAGTTTCATTGATAGAAATATTTAATATCACTGTGTGTTTCAATAACAACTCAATGAAGTCTTTTTCAAAGAAATTACTGTTCATTCACTCAGTGTCGGCCTATTCAAGTAGAAAGATGGCATCAGGGCAGAAGGGAAGGCATTGAGAAGAAAGTGAATCTTCCTTTAGCATGTTCACTTAAGACTTTCCCTGCTTTAGGATTATTCACATTATTGTCCTTCTTTATATGGACTACTGGATTAGTGACTCGGGTGTCTTCAGCTCCACTGCCTTTAAAGATCTTCCTTTCTTCCTATCTGACTTAAGGTAACCTGGAGAAAAAACAATCTGTCTCGTGAATACTTGACTTTACAATGACCATTTTTGTCCCATTCACAAAACAGAGCATTACACTCAGTTCACATCTCTACATCACTGTAAATGTTTGCTTGAAATTTATTTTTTAAATTACATTAATTAACCTGTCTTAACATTATGGTAACTTCTTTGTAACTACTACAGAACTGATGTTTATACAGAGTGTTTTAAAACAGAAAAATAACTTTATTGTATAAGCCATTATACAAATAATATATGCTTACTCTAAATAATTCAACAATAAAAAGTAAATACGGTAAAAACCACTAAAAATCTCATCTCTCTTAGACAATCTATGTTAATATGTTGATGAATGACTTTTCAGGTGTGTGTGTGTGTGTGTGTGTGTGTGTGTGAGAGAGAGAGAGAGAGAGAGAGGGAGGGAAATGCAAATTGATAACATAATTTTATACTCATGGAGTTACACTGTACTTCCAATTTTATAACATTTTTTATTGAAAAAAGCATTTTATCTATCTTTCCATGGGTATGTAATCTCTCCTTGTTTGGATAAACCATAATTTTATTTTACCATTACCACTTAATAAATTTGAGGTTACTTCCCTTTTATGTCAATATAAAAAGTGCTTCAGCATGAATCTTTGCCATTGTTTGATTACCTCCTTAATGAAAAGAATTTTATACATATTGCCAAAATGCACAGCAGAAAAGTTGTTATCAATCTACACGTTCACCAATAGCACATAAAACAACCTCTTTCCCTATATCCTTATGCTAATGTTGTCTCTTTTCTTCATATTTGCCAATCTTTTATACAAAAGTATTGCATTACTTTGCGCAAATGACACTTGGAAGGACAACTTCCCTGGTCACCTTCTATAAAATAACACAACCTTATTCAGCAATCACACTCTGCCTCCCTTATTCTTTTTTCATGGCATTTTCACTACCTGAAATACCATATATTGATTTAGTATTTATTGTTTGTCTTCCCCCATCAGGATTTACACTCTATAAGAGTTTGGACATTGTCTCTTTTCTTTAGTTTTCTATCTCTAGCAACTGGAGCAGGTTCTGGCATGTAGTAGATATTCAAGACTAAAATGTTGAATGAATTTTTTAAAAACCATGCATTTTTCCTTTATAAATCACTTAATTATGTTTAGTGGCCTCTTCTCAAACTTTATCATATAATAAATTCTCATATTTATTCATATTTGTGTTTTGATTCTTTGCTGTGGTCCATAGGTTAATATGCCTATTTTTTAAATCAGTATTACACATTTATTTTTTACTATATTTCCCTAATGCATTTAAATCTGAAAGGGCATAACCCAGCCCTATTTTGTTCATTAGGTGTTTCTAATAATCTCTTGCCTTTATATTCTTGCAGGTGATCTTTTGAACCATTTAATCAGGTTTCACATAATCCCATTAAAATTGTAATTGGAATTGCACTGAATCTGGAAAAATATTTAGAGAAATCTGACATCTTTACTGCGTAATCCCGAGACAATGCATGTCTATATTTACAAAACTTCATTTCAAAACATATAAATTTCATTTGTGTGTGCCTATAGAGGATGTTATAGTTTTCTTCACATATAGCCTGAATATTTCTTAAAAGTCTACATCTAGGTATGCAACACTTTTGTCATCATTGTGTGTGTCATTGTGAGTGTGTCATGATTATACTTTAACTAGTGTTCAAATTTCTCTTTGAAAGATCTTGCATTAGAACTTCTCAGAAACCCTACATTATAATGCCATAAAGCATACTGAAACTGAATTAAAACTTTACATATAAAATTGTTTCAATAAAATATGAATTAATAGCCTAAAAATGGACAAAATCAACTTACATTTACATTGAGTTTAAAAAATCTATCTTATTTTTCTTAAAAAATGTACCAATGACAGTATATTCATAATTTTCTAAATGAAACCCATTGACCTTTATATTTAAAAAAATTTTAGACGTGTGGTTGAGTCATTTTTCCAAACTTTTAAGATGGTGATTTTCTCTGTATAAAAGAAATGTTCTTTTTTTCTCAACATATTTAAATAACCTAGAATTAAAATCCCAGGGGTAGATGAGAAATAAATGCACACACTCAACATGCTCACTTTCTAGAATGCAATTTGAAAGAACTGAGATATGCCTTGACCTG
The DNA here is from genome assembly GCF_009873245.2 of Balaenoptera musculus. NCBI lineage: Eukaryota > Metazoa > Chordata > Mammalia > Artiodactyla > Balaenopteridae > Balaenoptera > Balaenoptera musculus. The sequence goes on from NC_045794.1 coordinate 71,830,139, forward strand.
AGAAAAATCAAGAAGTCTCACAGATGTAGCTGTAAGGTTTTTGTTTGTTTGTTTTACATAAATGCCATGCTAGTCTTTACATAGTCATGAAAAGTTGCATAACTCAGCCATTAAGGAGAGAACTAGAAAACTTAAAATGAGTAAAGCTTCCCAAAGGTGTTTTTAGGCCAAACTATTGTTGCTGAGAGAATATGATTTCTAATAAATGTGTTCACAATCAGTTGATTGGAGAGCCTGAGAAAGAAGGATGCTAAATTGCAGCCTTCTGAGTATTTCTAAAATGACCATACATTTAATATGTTATTGGACTTCTGGGTACTGATTGCTGAATTGATCACATCTTTTTTGATAGGCCAATCTCTTTTTGTCCTATTTCAGCTTGGAAATATAAACCATAACTCCTACACAGTTACATTTGCCATGATCTGAATGAATCTTCCTGTGTAATTTCCACTAATCATTTTTATTCCTCCATCTGTGCAAAAGACGACTTGATATTACCAACTAACCATCTGCACGTTTTTGGAAAGGCTGCATAGTGCCTGTTTATGTGAAACCAGACATATCCTCTCTCATCACAAGCTGAATTCACCAAAAGAAGAGACTGTATAAATATTTTTAAATGTTCCTCCTCTTATTAAATAAAGACACATGAGATGACTATGAGATGACTAATGTAACATAATCAAGCTGCATAATATAAGCATCAACCACAATATTTCAGTGATACAATTTTATTCTTTGTGGGAGAAAAAGAGTTTTAAAAATTAATGGACAAAATAAGGAAATGGTTTTAAGTCAAAACTATGCTAAATTGGCAGTTTTGCCTCACAACATTTTGTTGGAAGATAAGAAGGCAATTTCTGCCAATTTCACAAAAAGACCTCCCTTTCTCTGCCTTAGTTACTATCCCCTGGGCGCTTTATATATCTTCCAGTAGACTCAAATGCTGTTCCTCCAGGGAATGAAGGAAGAACTAATCTCACCATTTGCTATTCACCATTCCATGCTCTAGTTTTCGGAGATTTTCAAAAGCAGAGCTGTGATACAGGGGACCACATCCTTCACTCCTGCTTTACACTCCCCACTCTCATCACACTAGAACTCACTCCCATAGACCTAGTGCAGGCTTTCTTCACTAGCAGAGTTCAAATGTTTTCTATCTTTCCTCACAACAAGTTCTTGTATCTTTTGAAATATTTGAATATACTTGACAACTAAAATCACATATTTTACTAATTTTTCAAACATATTTTAGTCTCTAAAATTGTCTTTAATGGGATTTACTGAACAGGTTGCATATTTTAACAATCAGCTGGTATGCTTCCTTGATTGTGCTGCATATTTGAATACTTAAGGTTTTATATATTTTTTTGATTGAGACTCATACTTTAATGAGCCATACAAATTGCATCTTTGCAGAGAAGGTCTGTCAGAAACTTAGTTTTGAAGTGTTTGGGAGACTTTCTACTTGCATCCTTGTATGTGTACTCATGTATGTGTGTGTTGGGAGAGAGGTTTTTCTGGTATCTGGGGAACTGCAGTTAGAGATAAGCCTAAAGAAAACGTATTTGCTTTAAAAGAAAGATGAGCACCAATTTCTAACTCTAAGTTCAGGTTACAACTGAATGGAATTGTGCTTTCATGTAAAAAACAAAAAACAAAAAACCTGAAATCCCATCTCTCTGATATAACATTAATGTTTTACTGACCAATCTTCTATACATCTCTGTGTGTATGTATGTGAAGCAAAATGGATAAACTCCCAAATGCCCTGGTTTTATAAAGACGTGCTGAACGTACATCTTTAGGGAGAAATCAAGAAATAGTTTTATTTTTCACTTTTAAAAAGCTCTGATGGTTCTCACTTCCCTGCCCCTTGTCAGCAATGTGGTCAGAAGTCAAAATTTAATAGTAAATTTCAGGCAATGAAAAAGTCTAGTCTAAGCTAAATAAGTACTTTTATCTTACATTCAATGTAAAGTTTCTTTTCTCTCCCTAGACCAGAGAACAGCAGTAAAAAAGGAAAGTATGTAAGTGTGGTCTTTTCCTTCAGTCTCCTTTCTCCTCCCTCAACTATGATTAGAATTAACACAAGGCAAGACAAATAAACAAACAAATAAAAGATATAATAATTGGAAAAAAAGGAGAATTATCTTTATTCACAAATGACACAGTTGATGTTATTAAAAATTCTCAGAAGAAAACTAGTTTATCAGATTAGCTAGTCAAGACTGGAAGCTTGACTTAAAGAAATATGAAAGAGAACATTTTTTCAGAAGGTCTTGGTACTGAGCTCTCATGAGGTACTGCAGTAAGTCAAAGTAGCAATATATATATATATATATATATATATATATATATATATATATATATATATATACACACATATATTTCTTTTTACTTTTAGGTATTTGTCTCTTCCAGAAAATAAAATTGTATTGATTTATATTTCTTAACTACTTAACTAGTGGCTTGAATTGGTGGATCAGAGATGAGATTTTAGTTGGATGGTGAGTCTAGGTTAGCAACCACATAACATTCATCTAAATTACATCATCATAAAAATGATCTCTAACTCTCATGAACTATCCAGTAACAGTGAAACACATATGCAGGTGCAATCCTTCATTTGTGTGTCACTTAGAACTCTTAGGAAGGGAATCTAACTGTAAATATTATTTAAAACAATTTTTCTCACTCTATTATAGGTTAAGAACAGGGATATTTACTGTTTGTATTACTATTCATTCATTTGTTAAAGAAAACTGTAGCAAGTATCTTCTAACGCCAGATGCTGCTTGATACCAGGTAAATAATGTGGGAAAAACATAGTTCCTGATATCAATACTTTATTCCATCTGTAATGGAAAATTTCAGGTTTTAACTCCCCAGAATTCAGGCCTCTTCTGATTTTTTATAAGATTTTAAGTCTGGAATTTTGAACAGATTAAGATTTTACTCTACTTGCAAGATAAGTTATCTTGCTACATTTGCATATATGGTAGCAGAAAAACATAAAACCTCTGGGCCAGAGAGACAAAGTTTATTACTCACAAAAATGACAGTAGACAGAACATTATCTTTGTGCTGGTAAACAAGCCCCAGTTCCCACACAGCAACATGATTAGAGTTGGGTGTTGAATCTTACACTGTGAGAATGTATTACAAGAGGAGGAAGCCAGAGATTAGGAAGCCCTTGGTCTTATGCAGGGGCTGCTGGCAACCTGGATATCTTCTTTTTCCAAAGAGAGAGACATTATCATTATTACCCTGGAATGTACGTGAATCTTCTCTAGAGATGGGAGTGAGACATCTCGATCTTTACTCTACTGGAGTATAAATAAATCTGAGCAAATTGTCTGGTAATGCCTAGACATGAAGTAACATGAGAGATTCATGGAAAATTCACTTCTAACAAAGGGAAGGCCTTGTTATACTTCTGCAAAAGTTGAGCATATGAATGAGTGGACAACCTCTTGCCCCCACTCTGTATACAGTATTTTATTTAGAAAGTATATACAACCTAAGCTAATTCAAAAATTCGTACTGAAACTATGGAGAATCCTCTTTCTCTTTTTCCCCCATTGAACATGTACAAAGTGTAATTTGACAAGATTAGTACATTCAACATGCATTCTTCAAGAGTATAACTTAATCAATAACAATTTCGTGAACACTGAATACATGCTGACACATATGATATGAAGATGAATTGGGCATGGTCCCTTCTAACAAGCAGCTTAACAATCAACTGGTGAAGGTCCAGGGTGAGGATTGTAGGGACATAAATTACTGCGGTACCAAGTAGAAAGAGGCAGCAGAGCACAGTTATTAAGAGTATAAACTCTGGAAAAAGACTCTTCTTAGCTTCCCTAGTTATGGTTTAGACAATTTATTTAAGCTTTCTCTAGCTCTGTTACTTTATCTGTAATAATGACCTGGTAGTATAATTTAATCCATGAAAAAAGTGTCTGGAATAATGCATATACTAATAGTAAACACATAATATATTTTATCTATTATTATTATGCTAAGTAATAAATATGGCTATGTTTAAATTGCTTTCAACTTGTTGAAAAAGCACTAACTTGCTATATTCTATTAATTTTATTCATAGCACTTATTACCATCTAAAATTATTACATATATAAATATTCACATTTACTGTGGACTCCTTTCCATATATATGTTTAATCATTTGTTTAGATCTCTCTCTTTATAGTATAATTTGGAAAACAACGAAGACCTTGTCTATTTTATTTTTCCTATAGTTCAACTCTTAGAAAATTATCTTGTACAAAGTATAATCCAAGTAAACATCATCAAATAAAATCTACTTAGGCCAGTCAGGGAAAGTAAAAAACACTTGAAATTCTCAAGCACACATGTATCGATAAAGTATAATGTATTTTTGGTAATCGTTAGCTGGAAATTAAGCTGCAAAACTATGATAAAAACAATTTTCAAGAAGTCCCAACATACTATGGTAAGAACCTTAGCTTTTAATTTTGAAACAGAGTATCACCAGTTTCTTCATCATGAGAACTATTTGCAAAAATTTTCTTTGTAAAAAACTATGTCAGCAATATTGAGAATGAACTTAATGGTGATAGAAGAAAATGGATACATGTATATTATGTAGAAAGTTAAAACTTCAGGTAAGAGATGACAAGTGCCTGCAATAGGTCTCACAGGATGGATTCAAGTAATATTTTACAGACATAATGGACAAGATTGGAGTAATTCCATATGGTGATCAAGCTAGGTATACAGTCAATAGAGTTGATGTTTCGGATTGCAATTTGAATATATTGTGTGACTCACTTAAGCTTCAACTACTGGTAACTGTCAACAGAGTTCCTAATGGTTCTCTAAGGGAGTTTAAAAGAGGGGCCAAAGTAAACACATCTAAATTGAGTCAGTGCATTAATTTATATAAGACAAAGACAGCTGCCTCCACAAAGAACTAAAGAAACAGAAACAAACTGGTATTTTGCTTAAAAAGGTTTAAATGAACTTATTACACACACCCATCTGGCTGCACTTATCACTCCTATAATTAAAGACAATGTTGTTTCAAGTCTTAAAGATTAATAAAGGATCAAACCAAAGTCTACAGAAATTACGTTAAGAAAAAAATAAAAATCTGTTTAAGCAAAAACTTCCAATAAAAGATTAAGAACTTCTTTCTTTATAAATACACTTCACAATAAAAATATGTATGGCAGTGCAACTCACTATAACAAAGTACTAAAGGAATTCTTCCTCAGAAAGAAACCACAATGTTTCAGACCAAAGAATCACAGAGATAATTTAAACTTTGGCCTCAGCTGGTAGAGAAAATAATGCAGAGAGCCACAGAAATTTTTTATCTGGAGCCATGTTTCATCAGGATCTATGTTTCATCTGGATCTATGTGGAAAGCAGCTTTAAAAGAGCAAAATAGAAAAGATTTTGAAAATAAAATCTAAAGGCGAAAGTTATTTGATGTTAGACATTCAGCTACAGGTCCTGAAGAGTCAACTGAGTTGCATGTAAAGAAAGTCATGGCTTGCTCAGAGCTTCAGGAACTACTGAAGAATAAACACCAGACTCTCTTCCCAGACAAAGGAAGTATCACATTTGGGTACTGGCTTTGTGTTTAAAACATTTTGCCAGCTAAATGAGTTTTCCGTATGTTAGTGGGTGCTGGGGGCAAAAACAACTCTGGCTTATTGTTTTTTTTACTGTTTCATTTTCTAGTCCCGGTTAGGTACTTTTATCATATGCTACAAGAAATAGGGTGCAATAACAGTGACATATTTTTTCTTCCTTTTGGTAAAGGAACACTTTACTGAAAACTCTGCAATATCTTTCTATAATTACTACCCAAAACTACCCAAAAGACTTGAACAGCTGGTCGAGAATGAAGGCATGATGAGAGCCTGTAGTAAAGTAGAGAATGGGGTGCAGAATATGTGTACAGGGACAATCTTGTGGGAATCTTCTGCTTAAGTTCTCTGTTACTGTTTGCAAACTACCTCTTTTAGTGTGCTAAATAGAAAAGGACAGAGTTCTCTTTGTGTTATGAAGAGGCCTAAGTAATGCTTTCATGCCACGGAGCATAAAAGCATGACTAAATGATTTTCTTTTATCATGTAATTTTTTCGATGTGTAATTAGATGGTGCCACCTCCTTCACATTTACCTGAATTCAGTCTCAGATATGAATTATTAAAGTCCATGTCAACATAAGGGTCTTAGAACGGAAGAATGAAGGAAGGAAATGTAAATGAATAAACACTCAAGGCTATTCCCAGGAATGATGGCCATTTACCCTATTTTTCAATTCTTAAAACAGTCATTTTGATCTATCACCAGGATATCAGAATGTGACAGCAAAGGATCTTGGGTATCACATGATAATATTTGTTCTGTCTATATATGCTGGAGAAGAAATAGCCTACCAAAGAGAATAGAATGAAAGGAGGAAGTGTTGTGATTCATTATAAGATTGAATAGAAATGTGTTCAAATAATGTTGTGAGCCTGTCTCTCCCTCTCTGTTGTTGTTGTTGTTATATTATTATTATTGGCTATGCTTTTAGTCTGTTGATTGTGTTTTCAGGCAAGACCCCTAGTGTGCTCAGGGTTATGTAGTGTTTATAATTTACAATTTCAGAAGAGAAATAATATCATAAGTTGGTTAAGAGAAAGCAGCTTGAGCCAGTATTGTTTAGAAGTCTAGTCTTGCAACTTACTAGCTAATGTGAACTTGAGTAAGCAATTTAACACCTCTGAGCTTCTGTTTTTCTATAAAATGAGTATAATAATAGTATTAAAGCTCATAAAGTTATTGTGAGAATTAATTTCTTCTGCATAAATAACTTGGAATAGTGTTTGGCACATTAGAAACATTCTATTAAAGTTATCTAAAAAATAAATAAAGTGGAACCCATCTCTCTCACAGTGTCAATATTGTAAGGGTCCTGACTGGCTCTGCTTGGGAAGTGCACTCACCTATGAACCAGCCTCTGTGCCCTGAGTGATGACATAGCCAGAACACAGGGTGGGAAGTGCAGGCCTTCTTCTCTGACAATGTCACAGGAATCACATGAAATGGGGGAGGGATAATTCCCAGAATCAGATTAGGAAAAAAGAAAAAAAAAAACAAGATATACTCTAGCTATGAACTGTTTTCATTAAGATTGTCCCATAAACAAGGGTATATTTCAGGGTTAAGATGGAAGCTGTCAGGGACTAGGGAAGGCAGAAGGAGGGGAAGCAAAACATGAATTGACATCTTTCCAGCCGGGTCCTTCTACTCACCTGCTTCTACTACTTCTCCCTTTTGTGTCACTGTATTCTTTGCCCTACCCCCAACCCCCCAATAATTCCCTCTACTTCCCAGCATCCTAGGATCATACTGTGGCTTTTGTATGTGGGTATCACAACATATGTCCTAGACCTTTCACTGTCAAGTGTCTTTTTAGGATATGTCTGTGTGCTTTTACAATATTAAAGATACTAACCACTTCAACTAGAAAATTTGTGAATATAGTAAATACAAAATCACACTAAAGGCTTTCTGATTTTCAGATAAAATGCTGGTTGAGTAAATGAATTATTTAATTTTAAACTGGGAACCAAGTTAAACCACAACAACTATAGAAAAAAAGTGTGTCCTTATGTCTTTCACCTTTTGTGGATTTATTTTTTGTGGATTTATTCATTTCTGGGTAGTAAGTCAATCCAATAAAGTATGTCATTACTTTATTCCAATTCCAATTCTTCTGTCCATTATGTCCTGACCGTAATACTTTTAAGGATACATTGGCAGATTAGACAACAGTACAGTAAAACTGGGAAATCTCCACTGAAAAAGAAATGGCACACACTGAGCTAAACAGACATGAGTATTTTTGCCCTTTAGGGAAGTGTTCAGCTCATCTTCCTTGTTACTAATGCACTCAAAGCCTCAGCCTGACTAATTCATACTCAGAACAAATTGCATAACACTCCAAGACTGACACATCCAAAGTTCATCCATTCTGTAGTAGCTTGACATTAGAAAAGGGCAACTTTTGAAAAATGAATAAAATAGATTTTCTCACTCTGCTGGTCATGTCTCAAAAACAGCTGAACAGGTTTTTTGAAACTTAACTTTCAAATAATGCATCATTCAACATTCACCATTTTAACATTGATACTGTTAAGATTTGCAACAGTCATTTTTTTCTGAAAACCTAAATAACTCAGGATTTTAAATAGTATTAAAAATATAAGTTCCACGAGGATAATGACTTAGTCTCTTTCAGTCATAGCTTAGCTCAGTATCTCTCACTTAATAAATGTTTTTTTTTAATAAGTGATCAATTTAATGAATGAGTAAAATAAAGGGTTTTATTATGGAACATAAGTATTACATGATAGTGAAATGCACAGGTAGATAATCCTCAAGTTATTAATTCATAATAATCATTTCTGGCACTGAGTCAGTTACACAAAAATTATTAATGTATGATAACAACAGGCAAGAAACATTCAAGTGAATTTATACCAGCCCATATATTTGCAGATGTATCACTTAAGTGTATATGTGATATATTATTCAGAGCTGCTTCATTTTAAAGCAGGAGCTAACCTAATTCAAATTGGCTTTGTTAAGAAAAATAATTTATTTAGGAATGTAAAAATATGACTTCTAGGGATCTAGGTTGATTCTAACCTCAGGACATTTGGATCTAGGGGCTAAAATAATGCACCAGGGATCTATTTCTCCCTTTATCTCTTGTATCTTATTTTGTCAACCTCCCTTTATTCTGCAAGTATATCATCAGCTTCTATTCTAAAAAGAAGAGACTCTTTTGGTCATGTGCCCAGCCCTGATCAATTATTGTATCAGAGGTTTTGGATACACTGATTGTCCCAGATCTTGAAACATGTGCATAGTCAAGAGGCAAAAGGAAGATCACTATAAATAACAGAAATACTAGAGGTGGGGATGAGGTAGTTCCATATTGAAAGGGTTGGTACACTGATTACACAAATGACCTCCATTATTCGCATTTCCCTGTTTGCACACCCTTTGCAATACAATGTGACTTTACAGCTTTTGTTATCAAAGGTGGAGTCTAGTTTTCTACCCTTTGAATCTGGCATGGCTTTGCGACTCGCTTTGGCCAATAGAATGCTTCTGCTCTCTTTCTTTACTGCTGCCAACGACCATGGGAATAAGCACCAGCGAGACTGATGGAGAATGAGAGACTACATGTAGTGAACTGTCTCAGGCAAGACACTGATCTGTCCCAGGTAACACTGCCACAGCCATAACCCAGACCACCCTCCAGTTAACTGCATATGCATGAACGAGCCCAGCTGAGATCTATCAACCTAGCTCACCAAACCAATTTTGGAAAAAGAAATAGATATTGAACCAAAAAAAATGTTGAGTTACTAAAAAATGATGAATGGATTTCCATTGTTGATTAAAACTAACTCAAAAAGAAAATAAAATATTTCCTTACAATGATTAGGTAAATGACAACATCCAGTGGAATAATTTTATAATTTCCTATAATAGATATTATGAAAAACAATATTCATTAAAGTGCATGTTCTATTGTGTCTATTAAATAGAATGGTCATATTGCCTAAGAGATGCAATTCCTGAAAATGGTCGGTAAAAGATTAAGGGATTCGGCATTATAAGAAAAGGGTAGATCTTGCAGACAAAATAAAATGATAAGTAATGTTAAAATAAATATAAACAACATTGTTTGCTTTTGTGATAGACTGCCAATCAATCCACTGTTTTTAATATTTTCTTTTTTTTTTGCATTTCAAAACAAGACAAAGTAAGAAATTAATGGATTAATAATACAAAGTTAACTGAAGGAGTGACCTCACCTCACCAACCATGATGCAAAATGAAGCCGGTATCGATGGATGGAAAGTCAAAAAAATAGAAGTTTTTTTTTTTCCCTACTAGAGCAGCAGAGTGAATAATAACTTGAAATATAATGCTTAGGCTGGCTACAGGGAAATTTGCAATGAGTAAGAAGAAGCCAGAGAGTCATTTCTTGATATAATTTTCTCACTATGATATCACGTTACTCGAAGTCTCACTTAATAGCTTCTCAAATATAACTCTTCAGATCCCCCAGAGAGTTATCAATCCTCCTAAAGCTGTACCTGTACTTTCTGAACTGCTGCAATAAAGATTAGGCAAGAATATAAAGAAGATAACTTTGTACACTAATTAGATCATGTTTAAAGAACAACTTTATGAGGCTGTAATTCCCTGTTTAATCAAATTATATTCCTATTAGCAATATTTGTATGGAACGAGTCTATCATTTATAGTTGATTAAATGTTGTGTTTTTAATTTTAAAATGGGCTTTGAGCCCCTCATTAAAAATAAAACACTCAAAAAGATTACTAGTATTAACATTGTGGTAACTTAACTCTGAATCTTACCATTTCTCCTCCAGAAACAAAGTAAAAGGGGGGGGGGGGAATCCATAAGTGAATTTTCATACAAACTATGTGACATAAAACCTGAAAATTGCAATACGCTTTTAAGCGTAACCAAAATTAGTTGAGACCAGTAGGGCAATGTAAGAATTTCTGTAAGAAGTTACACAGAGAGCTGAGCCACAGAAACCCAGCAATGGTAATCTCAGACACCTCCAGTTAAGAATCATTCCCAAAAGGTGAGCTCCCCATCATTAGTAAGAAATGCTATGAGCAGGACAGATTTCTCCAAAGAAGTAGGAGTAGTAGTAAAGAAATAGAGAAAAGGTGGGGAAAATGCAGAGTGAAAAGCTCTGAAAGCACCAGCAAAAAAACACCTTCCAAAAGTAGGAAAATCATATTGGATGCATTCATGAGAGGCATCAGCTGATGAAGAAACTGGGAGTGCAGGGCAGGAAGGGAAAAGCCTCTAGCACCTGCTTAAATTTGAAGAGGCAGCAAAGTCATGGCTGGACAGAAGACTACATTTGAAGGAAACAGCAAATCATCTTATCAAGTGAAGAAGTCCTTTGCAAAGGCTAGAGATCTACCCCATCACTCTTGCTTATGCCCCTCCTTTCCCAGGAAGAAAACTCTTGCAAACAACTAGTCCATAAATTGCCAATTGCCTAAATATAGGTAATCAAAATTGAAGAAGGAAAATACTCAACTAAGGATTAGCTAAATGACAGAGAGCTACATAATTTTTCTACAAAATAATTCCTCAAGTAAATGTTGCCATGGAACAGATAAACATTGTAAACATTCTACCATGAATTAAAAACAATTATAGTAATGATGAACCAAGTGGAGAATGAAGGAAAAGTTCAAAACAGGAATACAAGAACTCAAACAAGACATGGCCAGACAACACATAAAAGTGAAAGAACTGACAGAACTTAAAAAAGAAAGAATCAAAAAATAAAACCTTTAGAGAAATGAGAAAAAGTTAAAGGTCCAACAAGGTACAACAGTCTATCTTTAATTGTTGTGATTAAAAAGGCTCCTTAAATTCCCATATGCATTTGAGCTTTTTCTTTTTTTTTGTCTCCTTGTCTACTCACAAACCAGTAACACATGTTTTTTCATCACTGGTTTAATAAATCTTATAGGGCTATTGTTCCCTCATTGCTCTTCTTTTCAGTGTTTTCCTCTTTTCCCCCCCTTATTGTCATTATTATTTTATTAGTATAACCGTCATATAGAAGATGTCTCTGTGTGCATGTGTATGTGTGTGTTTGTGTTTGAAACACTTTTATTCAGATATACAAGCCATTCACCTATGTTTTCTTCTAGTATTTATGGCTTATTATTTTTTTGCATTTGAATCATTGATTCACTTGAAGTTTATACTAGTAGATGGTATGTATTATGGGCCAATTTTATCATTTCTAGATGAATACCTAGTTTGAGCATCATTAATTTAAATAAAGCTCTCTGAAAACAAGAAATCTTATACACTGTTGGAGAGAGTACAAAATGATACAGCCCTTATGGAAGGTAATTTGGCAATATCTACAAAAATTTTCAACTACATTTTCCCTTTTATTCAATAATGCTATTTCTGAAGTTTATCCTGAAGTTATTCCTCTACCAGGTGAGGGGGTGACTTCATAATTGTGTTAATATTTGAACAGTCAATTACTCATTTCAAAAATTTATAATGTGTCGTTTTAAGGGAACGCTTTGTTTATGTGTTTCAGATCACATTAGTCCTATGTTAAACTATGTAGATTATAAAACTAGATAATCCACCTGAGGTTGTTCAGATCAATGACTCTGTTTAACATGGGGTTACCACTTGTTGGAAGACACTTCATAGATCTCTAACATTTCTGTAGTCTTGCAAGCAGAAGCACTGACAGTCACTTGTTCCAGATTATCTTTTCAAGGATATTTGTACAGCAAACAGACTTAGAAGATATAGTGTCTCCATCTGGAGCAAAGAGAGGTTTGTTTCTTTTCCAGTATAATAAAGATAATGTCTCCCTACAAAACAAAGAGACAGGTTTGCTTGCAGCCCATTATAAAAGATTGGAGTTTCCTGAGATTATGGTTTCTCCCCTGTAAAGCTTACTGCATGTGCAGGTAATACCTTGCCTGTTTGCATCATCCTGTGGGAATTTAGGCTCGGGGAACCACCACAAGAAAATGATCACACATTGGTTACTACTTTTGCAACTGGAAGTAAACTATCTTTTGTCTCTAAGACCAGAATCTCATGTTTTCTGCCAATATCCATAAAATGTCAGAAAACTAGCTTATTGACTTGCAAGTAGCATAAAGTCTCAGACCCACTGTGGTCTAGACAATATTGTGGTCTAGACAACATTTGACTTATATATGCAGATTTGTGATATATATGGCCTTAAGGCCATATAAAGCAATTTCCTTATCTTATAAATAATTCTTAAATATTAATTCAATCTTGTGATCAATTAATGTAATGATATGCTTTTGTGTGTACATGCATGTGTATTTTATAGGAAAGGATGTAGGAAAATTGAGTTAGGACTAGTCAAAATATTTTGTATTACTTAGAAAATGTACTTATGATGGAAACTGGATTCCAGACTACATTTGAAGTATCTTAGAGGCGTTTTCTAGATGACTTTCTGATAAATGGAAAATGATTCTTCCAAAAATTAAAATAGTAAGGCTAAAAAAAGAAAAAATAACCAGTATCAGATAGCTAATTATACTCAGATATACTTTAAAAAGCAGCAATTAGCCTTTTGACCAAACTTGTTATTAAATGATTGTTTGTACTGAACTTCAAATTATCTTCAAAATAACAGAAAAAAACTATAAAACGGTAGCACAGAAAGACTCCAATTATATATGAGCATACGCATGAACTTGGAAGAATGAAAAATTTAATAGTGATGTCCTGTGTATGGTGATATGTCCTGTAATCTTTACTTGCTTATTTGTGTATTTCAGCATTTACTGTTTTAAAAACAAAAACAAAATAGAAGCTAGTTTTATTTCCAAAGTTTAACTGTTAAAAAATAAAATTGTTTATCTAATTCAATTCTTTTTCTCTCCAAAGTAGTTTGTGAGTATAGGCAAAATACATGTAAAGCAATGAGATCACATGTCCACACTATTTTTTTAATGGCTTTTCTATAAATGTAACCTAAAAAATAGCACAAAGAAATTCATACTTTCTCTGTAATTCAGTAGTTGGAATAAAAAAAATACATGGACGCTGAGAGGAATGCCACTATAATGACCTAACGTTTGAGGTATCCCTCCTTTATTTAAATATATATTTTGACAATATTTTATAGTTGCTTCAAATGCATTCAATTTATTAATTTAAGCCAGAGCATGCTACTTTTAAAAATTATGTTAGCAACACTTTTTAATCTCTTTTTCCCTATCACTGAGTTGGCCTAAGCAGGACTTTTCTTCAGCTCCTTCTCTTTAAGGTTGCCCTTTCAGAATCATACAGCAATTTTTGATAACTAATAATAATGTGAAGTTGTTTGAAGGGGAAGATGGTTTAATGTCTTATTTCTGATATAGAGGGTCAAGAGACCAAGACATATTTTTGGGAATCTGTTGAAGATATACTTGTGAGATTCTTAATGAAAAACTGGTCTGAGTTCAGAGAGCTGAAGTGAAGGCTTCTTTTACTCCATATTAAAATTGATTTACTAACCCACAGTCCTAGGGACTGTCCTCATCATTTATTTAGACTTATTTTATTGAAACATATAAGTAGCTAGTTCTTTTCATAGTAAAGAGGAGAAAAGTGAAAGAACCGAAGAGTTCTTCATTTTTTCCTTTATATGAAGGGTGGTTTCCCAAGCTCAGCACCAATGACAACTGTTCTACATAATTCTTTGTTGTTAGGGCAGTGGGTCAGGAGAGGGAGAGGTTGGACAGTGGTTAGGAGAGGGGTATCCTGTACATTGCAGGATGTTTAGCAGTATCCCTGGCCTCTGTCCACTTAATGCCAGCAACCTCTCCATTCATGACAACCAGAAATATTTCTAGACATTGCCAAAATTTCCCCGAAGGCAAAATCACCCACAGTTAAATACCTCTGATAAAATTATAATCAGAATTTGCCTTATATAATAAGTTATGCTAACTGGCAGAACTAGGGATGGCATATAATAGTTAACCAAGTGATATGTTTTATTATAGCCTTAGCCTTGTTCACGCTCTTAGATATTGGTAACTTCATCTTGGTACCATTAGTTCCTCAACTGTTCTTACTCAAGTAAAATAAGGAGGTTTTTGGTAGGTGTGTGAGAAGAGGTTGTTGTCCAATGAGAATGAAGCAATGGTATTTGGCCCATAAATAAAGTTTACACTCATAAAGAGTCAAAGATAGACAGGAAGTTATCTCCTCTCTGAAAATTCCCTTGGAAAGCCTTCTCAACAAGCCAACCCTGGTACACTCCAGAAAAATAAGGTAACCAAATTTCCCACTTTGCCTGGACCACTGACTTGCTTATGCTTGTTGCTACTTCATGGTTATTAAGAATAAATTCCTCTCACTCTCAAAAGTGTCTTAGTTTAGGACACGAAGTTAAAAAATATAACCCTTTATCAGTGGTAGTCTGCTGCTTTTGAACTAGCAATAGTTCTTGGCCTCCTAATTATCCCAGAACGACCGACTAAAACTCATTGCAGGTAACAATTGGACAGGCAGTTTTGTCTGGAATTTAAGAGCATGGACTCTGGAGTCAGAAAGTCTAAGCTCAGATTCTAACCCCATCACTTACTAGCCATGATACTTTGGCTCTTAGTTTCCTCATCTTTAAAATGGGGTTTATAATAACAGTTGCTTCCTCATAAGATCGCATACATAAAATACTTAAATTACATATATAATAACATGCATAAAATACTTAGAACATTCCGCAATACAATACTATTACATTTTTAGCTCATTATCTTGACCCTTGTCTCTTCTACCGTTCACACTGGGAAAAAAAAAAAAAAAAGGTGTGGGAAACTATACACATGTTTTTCCTTGTAATCTGAAATTGTGCCATCAACTTATTAAATACTTCTGACGTTTTCCATTTGCTTGTTTCAATAAAATTTGAATCACATTGCACTTGGTCATTTATAAGTGATTTTTATGCACTTAATAATTTCATTTGTGTTTATATACTTTTCAATATCACGTTTAGATTATTATTATTAATGCTATTACATTGTATACTTTTTTCCTGGAGAATAAATTTCAATATTTATATGGTCAGGAATTGGGAAATGAATGTGGACTTCTAAAATAGCCCCCAGTGATCCTTACCTCCTGATATTCATACTTCTGTGTAATCTTTCCCCTTGATACAGGTTTACTGGCTTGCTTCTAACTGGTAAAATATGACAAAGGTGAAGAGATGTCACTTCTGTGATTAAGTTACTAAAGATTGTGACTTCCATCCTGTTAGCAGGTACTCTGTCCTAGTTCCTCAGCTTATAGCTTTCGACGGAGAAAACTTCCACGTGGAGAGGGCTACGTGGCAAAGAACTGAGGCTTTCAGTCCAACAACCCATGAAGAAATGAATACTACCAAGAACCACATGAGCTTGGAAGTGGATCCTTTCCCAGGCAGGTTTCGAGATGACTAAAGACAGAGGATTCCTTGATTACAGTCTGT
This sequence comes from Balaenoptera musculus, assembly GCF_009873245.2. Taxonomy (NCBI): domain Eukaryota; kingdom Metazoa; phylum Chordata; class Mammalia; order Artiodactyla; family Balaenopteridae; genus Balaenoptera; species Balaenoptera musculus. Next base: position 71,846,265 of record NC_045794.1, read on the forward strand.
GAGAGTCTCTGAAGCTGCAGGCCCACATTCCCATTCAGTACAAACTGTGAGATAATAATTATATGCTGTTTTAAGCCTAGTTTTTTGACAATGTAATGTGCAGCAAAAGCTAATTCATTAAAAAAAAGAGAGAGAGAGAATGTGGTACATATGCTCATAAGCTATTCTTACCTAAAAGTACATTCAACTAAAAATAAACTTGTTGCCTGTCCTCCATATTTCCTTTATCTCAGTGACATCATCATAACCTTGATTTTTCATGTAAACCTCTGTTTAAAACTTTTAAAGAAATTTTGGTATGAAAGTGAACAGAAAGTGGAGCAGTGGGAAGAAGGGAGGCCTTGTTTAGCTTCTGTTTGTTTGTTTGTTTTGCTTTGAGATAGGAGATCCTAGGCTTAAGTGAATAATCCAGGAAGACGGTGAAATAGATGACAATGGAGGTGGAAGAGGGACAAGCAGAAGAGAAACTGTTAAGAAAGCAAGCTGGGATGGCATCCAGAGGAGCCTAGAAGGAGGAATCCATCTTTGACTGGAGGGGCAATACTTTATCCCTCACTTCACAGAAGGTGAGAAAGAGGGGTAAATATTTAGGTATGCTGGCAATTTTGCTGATGATCATAAAAGGGAATTCATGAATCAGAGTATGTAATCTGTATGTTACCAATATGAAATGACTTGAATGTAATAAAACATAACTGATGAACTATATAGACATAGTTAAACCTATTTCTAACGAAATAGGAAATATTGTAAACTTGTCTGTTTTACTTGGGGAGAATACAAATACAGATGGTCCCTGACTTTTGATTTTTCGACTTTACAATGGTGCAAAAGCAATAAGCGTTCAGTAGAAACCATGCCTCAGACTTTGAATTTTCATCGTTTTCCAGGCTAGTGATATTCAGTAGGACACTCTCTCGTGACGCTGGGCAGTGGCAGCATCTGCAATTCCCAGTCAGCCATGCAATCACGAGGGGAAATAACTGATACACTTACAGCCATTCTGTACCCTTACAACCATTCTGTTTTTCACTTTCAATAAACTACTTTCTTCAATAAACTGCTTTATTATAAAATATGCTTTGTGTTAGATGAGTTTGCCCAACTCTAGGCTACTGTAAGTGTTCTGAACATTTAACATAGGCTAGGCTAAGCTACAATGTTTGGTAGACTAGGTATGTTATATTAAATGCATTTTCGACTTACAATATTTTCAACCTATAACGGGTTTATGGGACATGACCCCATCTTAAGTCGACAAAGATCTGTATATTACTCTTGGGTGCCATCTTCTATGTTCCACTTTGTAAACATTTTTAGCATGTGAGGAAAAACAAGGAAAATGTATGCTTTTATCTGCCATCAGAAATAATTAAGTACTGAAACTGAATCAGTACTGAATCTGCAGCCACAGAGCAAGCCAAAATTGAACGTGTACCTTTGAAGAGCTCCTGATGTTTTAACTTAGCCTCCAACACTGCTGTTTATTCATGCTACTGTCAGTCTGTGTTATCCAGTTACAAAGAATCAGCTTTATCCTCACCTTTGATCCCTGAGGGCACTGAAAAATACCTTCTTGCATATGATCTCAAGAGGATTTCATCCTAGTCTAATTCTCTAAGGCAGCTGGCTTCATGCCCAGATACCCTGAAATGCAGGTCAGCTGGTGAAATGGTCATGTTCTCATTGCCACAAAGAGCAAATGATGCCCTTTTGCTGTGTATGGACTTCCAGGGCATGTTAAAATCTATCCCGGGTAGAAAGAGACAAATGGAAATAGAAAGGTTCATGGCAAAAGTGCATAATATACTGAAGAATTTCCCCAATGTCGGTGTATTTGCCATTGCCCTCTACGATGGCATTGTAATCAAGAGGTAGTGAAATGAGGACAGCACACTGACTGGTTCATAATTTTTTTAATGTTAATATTAAAGAATTGTCCTTTATTATGATTATTATAATTTCTATGTTATTGTGCTAAAATATATTTTATATATTTCATTGTACAAAGTTTGGGCAATAGTAATTTTGTTCATACCATTCTTGACAAAATTAAATTTGTCAACCTTATCATGAAATCCAAATATTTGGGAAACACTAATCTTGGCTAAGATGGATGTTCAGTTTTACTTTATAGCAGAGTGAAGAAAGTGTGCTTTTTAGTCAGATTGTGTTCATATTATAACCCCAGGAATGGCACTGGGACATTGGACAGTTTACTTAGTCTATTCCTTAATCTCCTGAGATATAAAATAGACTAATGAAAGGAACTAAGCTCACGAGTGAGCAATTCATTCATTCATAAATATATACAATATCTGGCAAGGAGGAAGCATGCTCAGTCAGGGTAGTCTATCATCATCTTAAAGCACTGAAACTCTCTTAGCACAATTATAATTAATTAATGTTTATTAATTAATGTTAATTAATTAATTTAATGTAACAGCAATGAAGCTCTGGAAAATCGTTTTTTCTTTTTAATTAAACATACATTTGTTGAGCAATTACTATTTTCTAGAAACTATCCTATAACTTAGAAATACAAAATTAAACCAGACAGGATCCTCAGAGAGTCTGCAAGCTAAGATAATTCCTTAATTTTCAATGAAAGTTTTATTTATATGTTTAAGCAGATATTTTAAACTGGTGACCTTTGCTTGATATTAAGCAGACATCTGATATAGAAGCTGGGAAAGCTGAAAAGTTAAAGACAGGAAGACACCAAGAAGATTGCCAGTGACAAAGTGGGCTGGGAAGAATTAATTCCAAGGGAGGAGAAAAAGAAATAAATTCAAAGTAACTGATAAATGGGAGTTTGTTAGTTTCTGTGTTTGCAACCATTTAGCACAGAAATGCATTCTTTAAAAAGTAATCTTTCTGCAATTTTCCTTGTAACATAAAGTAAACAGTATCATTTACCTTAGTACTCACATGGTGCCTCAACTTCAAGAAGAATTTTTTAGAGGGCAACTGGTGGAGTTAGTAAATTTTTTTATTAGGATTTGATAGAAATATAATTGTGAACTATTATTTTGATCTGCATAATCACAATAATCAAAAGTTTCAACCAGTTAATACAAGTATTTTCTATTTATAAAAGGTGAATTGAGTAATATCATATGGTTCAATTATCACTTGAAATGTCTCCATCATCCACCTCCTGCCCCATGCAGTCCATCTTCAACTCCAGTTGATATCGAAGTTCCCATACAAAGGTCCACATCTCTCTAACTTGATGTTCATTGCTCTTTGAATGGTATCCTATCACTTCCTGGGCTCAGTTTGGTAGATTGGTATACTAATAAATTGAAAATCAGTATAATACAATCTATAAAATTCAGGAAAAATGAAAGATTTGCTTTTTTTTTCAATCAATTTCCATAGAAACCAAGTTGTTTAATGCCCACAGCAGGCATGAAAAATTATTGGGTAAACAAGTAGGCCATGCCTTATAAGGCAAGAAATTTACCAGTGTCCACCTGTGCCAAGGAGGGCAGAGAGACTTATGACATTTTTACCCTATGATGAACATGCTGACACTAAATGAATGAGATGTAAGTTCTTTCACTTTTTGATTTATGAATAAGTTTGAACATATAACTGAAGCATGGAATTTTTAATGCCTACTGAATGAAGACAGAGCTCAAGGCCTGATTAACAATTTTAATATATACCTTTGGAGTTTCACTAGGTAGACAGTTAGTACACATCTTAGGGTTACAAGTGATTTTTGATAGTAAAAATGAAGGAGGCAAGTGTCTTAGTCAAAATTAACTTCCTACAACATTCCATGCCTACCACGTGAAACTAAGTTATAGCTGGGGGTCATACTATGCAATAATTGTCTTTCTCAGAAGGAAAAAGAAAGAAACAGATATACTCTCAAGAAGTCCTCCATGACTGAAGTGATGTGGTGGTCAACATCTGTCTAATCCTGAAATATTGATATAATCAAAGGTTCTCTCTCTGTTCCTTATGTCTAATGAACAAGAGATTGTTGGCCTGGTGGGAAAGACCCCTGGTTCTGATTGAAGCATCAGTTATCAGGGAGTGAGAACTATCCTGGCCTTCATGGATGTGTTAAAATTTAAAAATGGGCAAATATCTGTCTATATTTCTCTTAATACTGAAAGTATTTAAGTTCTTCCTGTTTAAGATTTTTTTGATAGCTTGATAAAATTATTTTAAAATTAATGATTACTAGTATCAAAAACATTTTTAATATATGATGCTTGTTCGCATGTAGCAGTTGTTTGGGTTGGCTTTATTTCAACTTTGTTAAAATTATAAGCAAAATGTAAGCTCTGGGAGGTTTTTGGTTTGTTTGTTTGTTTTTCTATTTTCTTGTATGCAGTATCTATCTTATATCATACAAATTTAGAAACAAATTAGTTCATTGTGTTAAAGTTGGCAGACACTAGGGAAAACCTAACCAACAAGCATTCTGATGTAATCCCACCCCTTTCCCAAGAGGATTAAAACAAATTGCTCATCAATCTGTTTTTGCACTCAGAAAGAATAGGTGTTAATAAGTCCAACCTGAAATCACAACCCATGGACCATTTAATCTTTGGGATCAATTTGGGCAAAGAAGATAAAAAATTTTCAGAGACACAGAGGGATACTCCAGCCTAGTCGTAAGTATTACCTTTAGATACAACCCAATTACTCATCAGCAGAAAAAGATGGAATCCTAGGGCTGGACTACTATTTCAGATCCAATTTCTAGTTATCTCTTGAATATCTTTGCTGTCACAGAAAAATACGTTGGCAAATTCACAACATTGATCCAATGCTAGGAGAGGTTTTTCAGAATCTCCACTAACAAAAGGAATATAAAAACTCTATGAAATTGCATAACACTATTCCCTACCTGATATAGTTTTAGATGTTGTAAACGTTATTGTTCATAGACAAGTTTCATTGTGATTTAATGCTACAATGCACAACTGCCTCTTTTTCATAAAAACATGTTTAAACTTTTGATACCAATACAAAATCTATCTTTTAAAATGCTTATGGTTAGGGAAAAAGTTCTCAAACTCAACCTCTTTTTTTCTAACCTCCTGTTTGATTTTTCTGCCACTCATTTCTCACCATCACCATGCAAATTCACTCTTCAATACAACTAAGAGCTATTTTGTTTAAAAACAGATCTCTTCCTAAAGAACACAGGATGTGTTCCATCACCAAAGGTATTTATTGAATGTGTGCCATGTATCAAGCACTGTGATAGGTACATGTAGATAAATATCAGTAAAGTATAAAAGCCTACAGTTTTGAGAGTTTTCTGTTGCTTTTTTATTCTTTAGTTTGACATATGTAACTCCAATATCAAACCCACATCTGCACCTTGATTTCTCTTAATTCACGCACTCAATCTTTCATTCACACTGAACTTCTTCCCTTACCTGAATATTCAAATGCCTTTTATTCCTGTGTAGTTTTGTCTATGATATACTACTCTCTCATAACCTGAAATACCCCATTCTCAACCTGTCAAACACCTACCTACTTTAAGACCATGGTCAACTTATCTCCTAGTAATATTTCCTAAATCCCCTAGTAAGAGCCATTCACTTCCTCCTCTGAATTCAGAATAGCATTAAAATTATACCATGAAGTATATTTTCACAGAAAATGAGGGAATGAAAATTAAAAAGAGCATTTAAAAATTTAATGTTATAAAAGAATAATGTGAAAGAAATCTATTGTTGTTCATTAAATAAATATGTTAGCAGAAAGATATGCGATTGTTTTCTCAACAAAGAAGACTGGGAAGGTGGGGAAAGATAACAGTTTACTTTGTGATAATACTGAAAAATGTATGTACTAAATGTAAAAGTGAGAAATAAAACTGCTTTGTACATCCAAAATATATAAATATGTATATTTTCAAATAGTTATTTTTCCAGGACATTGAAATTCCTAGTACTCAGAGAAACTAATATTAGCATATCAAAGAGGGATACAGACTTGTTTTTTCAAATTACACTAGAGCATTTAGAAAATGAAGTCACTCTCACAAGAAAGGAATCCATTAAAATGAATAAGGAAAAAGTTAGAAAGCAGGTAAATTCAAGGACACACATGTTGAAACAAATACCTAGTGAGGGTTAATGTAAATGGACCATTAATGTATTTGATTATATTAAAACCTTTTCCTAATTTTCATAAAAGAAAACTAAAACATTAAAATTAAAGAATTCATAAAAGTTGCAGTATAAGAGAGAGTTGGGTGTGATACTCAGTTTGTGTGTCCGCTCGACTAAGCTCCAGCCTCTAGTTATTCAATCAAATACTAATCTAAGTATAGCTGTGAAAGCCTTTTGTAGATGTGACTAAAGTCCAGGAACAGGCGATTTTAAGTAAAGGGATTATTTTAGTTAATCTGGGTAGGCCTGATTCAGTCAGTTGAAAGACTCTAAGAGCCGAACTGAGGCTTCCCCAAAGAGGAAAATATTCTGCCTGAGGATAAGAGCTTTGACTCATGCCCCAGAATTCCAGCCTACCCTTCCTGAAGGCCTGCCTTAGGAATTTCAGATTTTCATCCCTGCCTCCTAAAATCATGTAAGTCAATTCCTTCCAGTAAATCTCTTAATATATGTCTCCTCCAGGTTATTTTTCTCTGGTTGAACCTTGACTGACACGTGGAGTTTAATGTCTTCATGTGTCATATTTGCAATTCCTTTCAGTCAATACATAGTCATTTAGCAAGCAGTTATTTCAAAGTTATAGGCAGGTAATTGAATTCAGCTAGTCTTTACTCAGTATTTGACTTGTTAGTCTATTCAGCCAAAATAGTTTTGCCTCCTGGATGAGTCATTGACCATGATCAAATTTAAACTTTTGATCTTGCCTCCAAACATGTTCCTCTTCTAGTATTCCTAATCTCTGATATGGCACATCTAGGTTCATCCCAGAAATCTGAGAGTCATCTCTAACACAAGTTCTCTTTCTCAGTCTTCCACATCAAGTCTACCCCTGTCTATCATAGCAGTTCCAGAAACCCAAATATAAAGGACTTAGGGGAGGGTGTGAGCACAGTCAGCTGGAAGGTGAGGAACCAGGGTGAATAGCATTTAACATAGAATTGAGGGTTTCCAAATTCAGCACGTTAACCCCCTTCTCTCTTTCTGCACTGCACTATCTTAATCAATGGATAGTAGCTTTCTAAGTGTATCTCCTGCTTCTCTCTCCCTCTGTCACTTGACAAGTATTTTTGAGCACCTACTATGAGACAGACATCTCCAGGTACTAAAGTTTAATAAAAGAAAGGAAAAAAAAAAAATCCTGCCATCATAGAACTTGCACTCTACTGGCAGGAAAGAGAGAAACAATAAAAATAATTTAGGTAATTTACATGTTAGAAAGTGAGGAGTGCTATGAAAAAATAAGTCATGTAAGAGGAATAAGAGTGCTGGGAACAGGTAAAAAAACCTATTTTTAGAAGTGTGGTCAAGGTAGTCTTCAAAGATCAAAAGCTTTGACGTAGAGCAAAGGCTCTGAGTCATGTGTCAACAAAAATTTGTTGTTGTAGGTGTGACTGAGGAAGAGCAAGAGTCCAGGTAGCTGCGAGGGTGTAAATGAAGGTAAGAGAGAAGGAGATCAGAGAGCTCAGGACACTAAGAAGCAGATCGTGCAAGCGCTTGAAGGCCACTGAACTGTACTCTGTATGACAAGGAAGGGCATTAAAGAGTTTTGAACAAAGGTGACATCATCTGACTTACATTTTAAAGGATTCTTATTACTGCTGTGTTGAAAATGAACAGTAGAGGAGTAAGTGTGGATGCAGGAAAGTCAGTTAAGAAGCTACTAAAATAATCTGAGAGACAATGGCTGGATCAAGGTGAAAGCAGTGGGAATGAGAAATGGTCAGATTCTAGATATATTTTCAAAGCAGACCCAACAGGATTTTCTAACCGAATGGATCCCCCGTCCATATAGTAATCAATGAAATCTTTTTTCTTTAAATTCATTTAGCAACAAATATTTGTTGGGTCCCATTATCTGCCAGGCACTGCTCTAGGATCTGGTGCTCACAGTGAACAATATGATCCCTAGAGTCTGCTCATTTCAAGTCTTTATTTTAAATCATTCAGAGTCTTCCCATCTATTTAGAACAAAACTCCAGTTCTTTGAAGATGGGCAATCAGAACTGTTACGATCTGGTCCTTGTTCACTTTTTCTCCAATGTGTCCCTTCTAACCTGTCTCCTCTCTGCAGTCTTACTCTATTTTCTATCCACACTCAACTGTTGGTTTTGCTTCTGAGGTTTGTCCATGTTCCTCCCTCAGGGGAATGTCCTGCTCATGGCCCAGCTTCTTTGCATTTCTACATGGTCTTTAGGATTCACCTTAGCTATCACCTCTTCTGAGAAATGGTCTCTGATCCCTCATGGCTTAATAATATGCCACTTCTGTGTCTTCCCATAACAACTCGTGCACACCGTTACCATAACACTCTTCTTTTGAGTTGTTAATGTCCTATTTACATTAGTCTCCTCCACTTGACTCCAAGTTACTTAAGAATATAGGATGGAGATACTACCAAATATTATCTTAATGAATAATTGATGAATTCTGAGGACACGCTAGGTCTCTGGTATGAATTTGGAAAATATCCCAGTCCTAAAGATTGAGAGGAATCTAATCACACCATGTTCTCTTCTGTCTCTAGCTACATTGGTCTTCTTTCAATTGTTCTAAAAAACTAAGCTCTTTTTCTCCTGAGGGTCTTCACACATGTTGCTCCTTCTACTTAGAGCACTCTTGTCTTCAGTCTTCATCTGAAAACTCCCTCATGCTTCAGATAATATCTTTGGTCTCACTTCCTCAGAGGGGTCTTCCCAGACCCTCCCATCTGAATTAGAGTACCCTGCTTAACTCTCTTTGAAAGACTTTTGGTTATCCTTTAAGCTAGTTAGCAAAACTCATATTAACACTGTTATGCCCATGATTGTTGCTTAATATATCTCTCTTCCATTAGTCGATAACATCTATTAGGTCAGTGTCAGATATGCTTTCTTTTTCCTTTTTTGTGTTTATTTTTAACTTTTTAATTGAAGGATACTGTTTAGAAGGAAAACTGTTCCCGGTGAATTTGAGGTTCTTGATGTCTCGTCGCAGAAAGAATACAGTGAGAGACAAAGTTATAGGTAAGAAGTGGATCTATTTAGAGAGAAACACACTCCACAGACAGAGTGTGGGCCATCTCAGAAGGTGAGAGAGCCTCAAAATATGGGGTGGTTAGTTTTTATGGGCTGGGTAATTTCATAGGCTAATGAGTGGGAGGATTATTCCAATTATTTCAGGGAAGGGGTAGAGATTTCCAGGAACTGGGCCACTGCCCACTTTTTGGCCTTTTATGGTTAGCCTCAAAACTGTCATGGCACTGGTGGGTGTGTCATTTAGCATATGCTAGTGTACTACAATGAGCATATAATGAGGCTCAATGTCCATTGGAAGTTGAATATTACACCATTTGGACCTAGTTGGTTCTAACCAGTTTTTGTCATGTCCTATAGCCATGTCATTCTTTTAAACTTTGTGCCCTGCCCCCTTCCCTCCTGTTTCAAAACTACGTATATCACAAGTGAGGAGCTTGATGCATTCTCACAAACAAAACACCTGTATAAAAAACTCCAAGATCAAGGAACAGCTTATTACTAATATTCAGGAAATTCCATTCATTCTCTATTCCTGTCCTCACCCTCCCTCCCTGCAAGGTCTAACTGGTATTCTGAGTCTAATAGCATAGGTCACCTTTGCCTTTTTTGTATTTTATATATGGAAAATATCCTGTGCTCTACTGCTGCTCCATTTTTTTCAGCATTATGTTTATGAGATCCATCCATACTGCTGCATGCAACTGTAAGTTGTTTATTTTCATCACTGTATGGTATTCCATTATACAAATATACCATGATTTATTTGTCCATCCTAGCAATGATACATATTTAGGTTATTTCAAGCTTTTGGTTATTATTAATGTTGTTGCTATGAACTTTCTTGCACATGTCTTTTGGTGAAGATAAATATGGATTTCTTTTGAGCACACACCTAGAATTGAAAATGCTAGGGCAAAAAGCACATATGGTCAGCTATAGTCAATACTACTAAACAGGTTTTAAAAAGTGATTGTTGGAATTTGTACTCTCACTAAAGAGTTTCAGTTGCTCCAAATACTTAAGATTTCCTTGCAAACAGTGGAGATTTTCAGTCATTTTCATTGTACCTATTTTGGTGGGTATGCAGTAGTTGCCTTAATTTGAATTTCCTGATAATTAACATGTTTAAAGACCTTTTTATATGTTTATAGCCACTTACATACTCTTTTAAATAAATATTGATTTGAATGTTTTACATATTTTTATCTGGGTTATGTGTATTTTTTTAATTGATTGTAGAAATTCTTGTCATCTATACATATTGTGACTATTTTCTTCAGCCTTGTGGGATCCCTTTGCACTCTGTTAATGGAGTTTTTTGCTGTCCATTTGTTCTCAATCTTAATATAGTTCAATATGTCTCTCTCTATATATATAGTGAGTGTTTATGAGTGTGTATGTCTTCTCTAAGAAACCTTTGTCTACTCTGAGGTCACAAAGATGTCCTTCTACCTTTCCTCGAAAAAGCTTTATTCATTTGTCTTCAATATGTAGACCAAAATCCATTTGGAATTGATTTCTGTGTATTTTTTAAGATAGGCATTGCCTTTTTAAATCACAGGTATATTCTCAGCACCCAGCAATAGAATTGAATAAATAGTTCTTGAATGTCTGACAAAATAAATGAATGAGTGAAAACATAGATTTGGGTAATCTCTAAAAAAGTAAGGTATGTAGGATAATGTATATAAAGCAGATATTTTAGGTTAGCTGTTCAAAATTCCATTTCCAACTTCATTATCCCTTCTCTGATATAAATGTTAAATCTTGACCTCTAAGCTTCCATTGCAGCCAGAGATAGCCATGTGGCCCTTTTCAGGCCAATAAGATATAAGCAGAAGTCACTATTGATGTTAATTTCTTTTCCTCCTGCTGATGGCCTGTAATAGGCTCATAGTATGATGTCTGAAGGTAGAGTAGCTATACTGTGGCCCTGAGGTTAAGAATGAGCACAAAAAACAAACAACATTTTTAAGAAAAATACTTTTAAGAAAAAACATATAACAAGAGCCCTGGTCCCCAATAGTATTATTGAATGTCTATACCAGTCATATTCCTGAACTTTGTAGTATGCATCACAAATGGCCTCCACTTGTGTTGTTTGGTGATACATATGTGGCTTTGATTTTCTTTTATTTGCAACCAAATGCATTCCTAAATGGAGAAATCCAAGGGATCAGTCTACATTTCCTGTTTGAGAATGCTATATGTTTTGAAGGATAACTTTCTCACGCACCATAAATGAAAACCTAAGAAATGTCCTTCCTTTCAGCTTGTGCTGTGCTCACGTAAGTCAGAAAGTACTAGCCTGAACCCCTGAATACTGGCTCTGCAGTCTATTAGGTATTTCTCTTCTGAGAAATTTACTTAATAACAATTACAGGTCTTTAGTTTGCTCTCTATTAAAAAATAAAATAGGAATAAAAAAATCTTATTTGGGGAGTTATTTTGGAGAAAGGCTTATAGCAATGTGTGAAAGGTACCTGACACAAGGTAGGTATTTAATATATTTTATGTATATCCCTTCACTTTTAATTATAATACATTTATAGAACATACCTGAGAAAAGCATCAAGTAAACAATAAACCAGCAAACTAAAAACAAAGAATTTTTTTTCAATAAAGGTATGCACTAGAAATGCCATTGTCCAAATGGAGCTCTCTTGGAAGCCATACTTGGCACACATATGTCACATGCGAAGTTCACTTAAAACATCATTTACCTTGTAGAAAAAAGGGCAGGAATATTTTCTGACATTTACAATATTAAGTGTTACTTGTAATCACAAATTTGAATTATAATTTTGTAGCGGCAATTTAATAAATTATCATGGCCTAAGGAACTTTATGATGCTTCCAAAATACGCAAATAATTATCAGACAGTTCCATGAATGCCAGGAAAACAATGCTAATTATCTGATGTGAAGATAATTTATTTGCCCAAGTATTTAGAATTTTATGACAAAGTTTTTTAGAATACTTTTATATTGTTTCTCAAGAGGGTAACAAGCATAATTTTGAGATTTATAATCTCATATCTGTAATTTGTGCATGTGCTGATGCATTAATAAAAGCAAATTTATCTTTCTTTAGAATAGCAAATTAAACCATATCTTAAATTGGCTTCATCCTAACAGGATATTACATTGATTCAAATATTTGATATGTTTTGTAGGCGAGACAGACAAATAACAAAGAAAAATAAGAGTGATTTTTTTTTAAAAGACTGAAATGCACTTGAAATTGAAAAAGCATCACTTTTAGATGGCATACACAGCATTAAGAAGATTAAGGGAAAAGAGCAAAGGAATCAGAAAACCATTAACCGACCTTTTAAAAATTGCTTAGGATTAGAAAGGTTCCTAAGGAGAGAAAAATAACAGGTCTTTTTGCTGTATGTTGTTGTTGTTTAGAAATGAATCAAGAAATTATATCCTAATCAATTGAAGATGTGCATTTCAGAAAATCATTGAGTTGCACGGGAGCAAATACTGGCAAAGCTTATTACTACAAAATCCAGTTACTTCAACACTGAGAACAGAAAGTCATGCCAAATTTTAGTAGCTCTTAGAAAATATTATAGCAATCATACTCCAAGGATTTCAGAAGCTGTTAAAAACTGTCATTAATTTCTACATAAAATTCTGTCACAAACTTTGAACACTGAAAATAAAATATAATCAAAACCTCAGAATAGTCTAACAAATGGCACAATAAATTTATTTAATTCTGTTTCAAAAAAGCGATCTGGGATATCTATAGGAAGAAGAAGGAAATGATAATAATACCTTATATTTAGTACTTACTACTGTTAAGGCACATTCACGTTTGTCAACTCATTTGAGTCATTCAATAACTTTGTGACGTATAGCTTTTATTATGTTGAGGTAACTTCCCTCTATGCCCACTTTCTAGAGGGTTTTTATCATAAATCGGTGTTGAATTTTGTCGAAAACTTTTTCTGTATCTATTGAGATGATCATCTTGGTTTTTCTACTTCAATTTGTTAATACGGTTTATCACATTGATTGATTTGCATATATTGAAGAATCCTTGCATTCCTGGGATAAACCCCACTTGATCATGGTGTATGATCCTTTTAAAGTGCTGTGGGATTCTGTTTGCTAGTATTTTGTTGAGGATTTTGCATCTGTGTTCATCAGTAATATTGGCCTGTAGTTTTCATTATTTGTGACATCTTTGTCTGGTTTTGGTATCAGGGTAATGGTGGCTGCATAAAATGAGTTTGGAAGTGTTCTCCCTCTGCTACATTTTGGAAGAGTTTGAGAAGGATAAGTGTTAGGTCTTCTCTAAATGTTTGACAGAATCCTCCTGTGAAGCCATCTGGTCCTGGGCTTTTATTTGTTAGAAGATTTTTAATCACATACTCCAATTTCAGTGCTCGTGATTGGTCTGTTTATATTTTCTATTTCTTCCTCGTTCAGTCTAGGAAGGTTGTGCTTTTCTAAGAATTTGTCCATTTCTTCCAGGTTGTCCATTTTATTGGCATATAGTTGCTTGTAGTAATCTCTCATGATCCTCTGTATTTCTGCAGTGCCAGTTGTTACTTCTCCTTTTTCATTTCTAATTCTACTGATTTGAGTCTTCTCCTTTTTTTCCTTGATGAGTCTGACTAGTGTTTATCAATTTTGTTTACCTTCTCAAAGAACAAGCTTTTAACTTCATTGATCTTTACTATTGTTTCCTTCATTTCTTTTTCATTTATTTCTGATCTGATCATTATGATTTCTTTCCTTCTGCTAACTTTGGGTTTTTTTGTTCTTCTTTCTCTAATTTCTTTAGGTGTAAGGTTAGGTTCTTTATTTGAGATGTCTCTTGTTTCTTAAGGTAGGATTATATTCCTATAAACTTCCCTCTTAACGGTGAAAAACTGAAACCATTTCCACTAAGATCAGGAACAAAACAAGGCTGCCCACTCTCATGACTATTATTCAACATAGTTTTGGAAGTCTTAGCCACAGCGATCAGAGAAGAAAAAGAAATAAAAGGAATCCAAATTGGAAAAGAAGAAGTAAAACTGTCACTGTTTGCAGATGACATGATACTATACATAGAGAATCCTACAGATGCTACCAGAAAACTACTGGAGCTAATCAATGTATTTGGTAAAGTTGCAGGATACAAAATTAATGCACAGAAATCTCTTGCATTCCTATACACTAATGATGAAAAATCTGAAAAAGAAATTAAGGAAACCCTCCCATTCACCACTGCAAAAAAAGAATAAAATACCTAGGAATAAACTTACCTAAGGACGTAAAAGACCTGTACTCAGAAAACTATAAGATACTGATGAAAGAAATCAAATATGACACAAACAGATGGAGAGATATACCATGTTCTTGGATTGGAAGAATCAATATTTCTATCAAATCCTAATAAAAAAATTTACTAACTCCACCAGTTGCCCTCTAAAAAATTCTTCTTGAAGTTGAGGCACCATGTGAGTACTAAGGAAAATGACACTGTTTACTTTATGTTACAAGGAAAATTGCAGAAAGATTACTTTTTAAAGAATGCATTTCTGTGCTAAATGGTTGCAAACACAGAAACTAACAAACTCCCATTTATCAGTTACTTTGAATTTATTTCTTTTTCTCCCTCCTTGGAATTAATTCTTCCCAGCCCACTTTGCCACTGGCAATCTTCTTGGTGTCTTCCTGTCTTTAACTTTTCAGCTTTCCCAGATTCTATCTCAGAGGTCTGCTTAATACCAAGCAAAGGGCACCAGTTTAAAGTATCTGCTTAAACATATAAATAAAACTTTCATTGAAAATTAAGGAATTATCTTAGTTTGCAGACTCTCTGAGGATCCTGTCTGGTTTAATTTTGTATTTCTAAATTATAGGATAGTTTCTAGAAAATAGTATTGCTCAACAAATGTATGTTTAATTAAAAAGAAAAAAACGATTTTCCAGAGCTTCATTGCTGTTACATTAAATTAATTAATTAACATTAATTAATAAACATTAATTAATTATAATTGTGCTAAGAGAGTTTCAGTGCTTTCAGATGGTAATAGACTACCCTGACTGAGCATGCTTCCTCCTTGCCAGATAGTGTATATATTTATGAATGAATGAATTGCTCACTCGTGAGCTTAGTTCCTTTCATTAGTCTATTTTATATCTCAGGAGATTAAGGAATAGACTAAGTAAACTGTCCAATGTCCCAGTGCCATTCCTGGGGTTATAATATGAACACAATCTGACTACAAAGCACACTTTCTTCACCATTCTGCTATAAAGTAAAACTGAACATCCATCTTAGCCAAGATTAGTGTTTCCCAAATATTTGGATTTCATGATAGGGTTGACAAATTTAATTTTGTCAAGAATGGTATGAACAAAATTACTATTGCCCAAACTTTGTACAATGAAATATATAAAATATATTTTAGCACAATAACATAGAAATTACAATAATCATAATAAAGGACAATTCTTTAATATTGACATTAAAAACAATTATGAACCAGTCAGTGTGCTGTCCTCATTTCACTGCCTCTTGATTACAGTGCCATCGTAGAGGACAATGGCAAATACACTGACATTGGGGAAACTCTTCAGTATATTATGCACTTTTGCCATGAACCTTTCTATTTCCATTTGTCTCTTTCTACCCGGGATAGATTTTAACATGCCCTGGAAGTCCATACACAGCAAAAGGGCATCATTTGCTCTTTGTGGCAATGAGAACATGACCATTTCACCAGCTGACCTGCATTTCGGGGTATCTGGGCATGAAGCCAGCTGCCTTAGAGAATTAGACTAGGATGAAATCCTCTTGAGATCATATGCAAGAAGGTATTTTTCAGTGCCCTCAGGGATCAAAGGTGAGGATAAAGCTGATTCTTTGTAACTGGATAACACAGACTGACAGTAGAATGAATAAACAGCAGTGTTGGAGGCTAAGTTAAAACATCAGGAGCTCTTCAAAGGTGCACGTTCAATTTTAGCTTGCTCTGTGGCTGCAGATTCAGTACTGATTCAGTTTCAGTACTTAATTATTTCTGATGGCAGATAAAAGCATACATTTTCCTTGTATTTCCTCACATGCTAAAAATGTTTACAAAGTGGAACATAGAAGATGGCACCCAAGAGTAATATACAGATCTTTGTCGACTTAAGATGGGGTCATGTCCCAATACACCCGTCATAGGTTGAAAATATTGTAAGTCGAAAATGCAGTTAATATAATATACCTAGTCTACCAAACATCGTAGCTTAGCCTAGCCTATGTTAAAGGTTCAGAACACTTACAGTAGCCTAGAGTTGGGCAAACTCATCTAACACAAAGCATATTTTATAATAAAGCAGTTTATTGAAGAAAGTAGTTTATTGAAAGTGAAAAACAGAATGGTTGTAAGGGTACAGAATGGCTGTAAGTGTATCAGTTATTTCCCCTCGTGATTGCATGGCTGACTGGGAATTGCAGATGCTGCCACTGCCCAGCGTCACGAGAGAGTGTCCTACTGAATATCACTAGCCTGGAAAACGATGAAAATTCAAAGTCTGAGGCATGGTTTCTACTGAACGCTTATTGCTTTTGCACCATTGTAAAGTCGAAAAATCAAAAGTCAGGGACCATCTGTATTTGTATTCTCCCCAAGTAAAACAGACAAGTTTACAATATTTCCTATTTCGTTAGAAATAGGTTTAACTACGTCTATATAGTTCATCAGTTATGTTTTATTACATTCAAGTCATTTCATATTGGTAACATACAGATTACATACTCTGATTCATGAATTCCCTTTTATGATCATCAGCAAAATTGCCAGCATACCTAAATATTTACCCCTCTTTCTCACCTTCTGTGAAGTGAGGGATAAAGTATTGCCCCTCCAGTCAAAGATGGATTCCTCCTTCTAGGCTCCTCTGGATGCCATCCCAGCTTGCTTTCTTAACAGTTTCTCTTCTGCTTGTCCCTCTTCCACCTCCATTGTCATCTATTTCACCGTCTTCCTGGATTATTCACTTAAGCCTAGGATCTCCTATCTCAAAGCAAAACAAACAAACAAACAGAAGCTAAACAAGGCCTCCCTTCTTCCCACTGCTCCACTTTCTGTTCACTTTCATACCAAAATTTCTTTAAAAGTTTTAAACAGAGGTTTACATGAAAAATCAAGGTTATGATGATGTCACTGAGATAAAGGAAATATGGAGGACAGGCAACAAGTTTATTTTTAGTTGAATGTACCTTTAGGTAAGAATAGCTTATGAGCATATGTACCACATTCTCTCTCTCTCTTTTTTTTAATGAATTAGCTTTTGCTGCACATTACATTGTCAAAAAACTAGGCTTAAAACAGCATATAATTATTATCTCACAGTTTGTACTGAATGGGAATGTGGGCCTGCAGCTTCAGAGACTCTCACAGACTGTAATCAAGGAGTCCTCTGTCTTTAGTCATCTCGGAACCTGCCTGGGAAAGGATCCACTTCCAAGCTCATGTGGTTCTTGGTAGTATTCATTTCTTCATGGGTTGTTGGACTGAAAGCCTCAGTTCTTTGCCACGTAGCCCTCTCCACGTGGAAGTTTTCTCCGTCGAAAGCTATAAGCTGAGGAACTAGGACAGAGTACCTGCTAACAGGATGGAAGTCACAATCTTTAGTAACTTAATCACAGAAGTGACATCTCTTCATCTTTGCCATATTTTACCGGTTAGAAGCAAGCCAGTAAACCCATATCAAGGGGAAAGATTACACAGAAGTATGAGTATCAGGAGGTAAGGATCACTGGGGACTATTTTAGAAGTCTACATTCATTTCCCAATTCCTGACCATATAAATATTGAAATTTATTCTCCAGGAAAAAAGTATACAATGTAATAGCATTAATAATAATAATCTAAACGTGATACTGAAAAGTATATAAACACAAATGAAATTATTAAGTGCATAAAAATCACTTATAAATGACCAAGTGCAATGTGATTCAAATTTTATTGAAACAAGCAAATGGAAAACGTCAGAAGTATTTAATAAGTTGATGGCACAATTTCAGATTACAAGGAAAAACATGTGTATAGTCTCCCACACCTTTTTTTTTTTTTTTCCCAGTGTGAACAGTAGAAGAGACAAGGGTCAAGATAATGAGCTAAAAATGTACTAGTATTGTATCGCGGAATGTTCTAAGTATTTTATGCATGTTATTATATATGTAATTTAAGTATTTTATGTATGCGATCTTATGAGGAAGCAACTGTTATTATAAACCCCATTTTAAAGATGAGGAAACTAAGAGCCAAAGTATCATGGCTAGTAAGTGATGGGGTTAGAATCTGAGCTTAGACTTTCTGACTCCAGAGTCCATGCTCTTAAATTCCAGACAAAACTGCCTGTCCAATTGTTACCTGCAATGAGTTTTAGTCGGTCGTTCTGGGATAATTAGGAGGCCAAGAACTATTGCTAGTTCAAAAGCAGCAGACTACCACTGATAAAGGGTTATATTTTTTAACTTCATGTCCTAAACTAGGACACTTTTGAGAGTGAGAGGAATTTATTCTTAATAACCATGAAGTAGCAACAAGCATAAGCAAGTCAGTGGTCCAGGCAAAGTGGGAAATTTGGTTACCTTATTTTTCTGGAGTGTACCAGGGTTGGCTTGTTGAGAAGGCTTTCCAAGGGAATTTTCAGAGAGGAGATAACTTCCTGTCTATCTTTGACTCTTTATGAGTGTAAACTTTATTTATGGGCCAAATACCATTGCTTCATTCTCATTGGACAACAACCTCTTCTCACACACCTACCAAAAACCTCCTTATTTTACTTGAGTAAGAACAGTTGAGGAACTAATGGTACCAAGATGAAGTTACCAATATCTAAGAGCATGAACAAGGCTAAGGCTATAATAAAACATATCACTTGGTTAACTATTATATGCCATCCCTAGTTCTGCCAGTTAGCATAACTTATTATATAAGGCAAATTCTGATTATAATTTTATCAGAGGTATTTAACTGTGGGTGATTTTGCCTTCGGGGAAATTTTGGCAATGTCTAGAAATATTTCTGGTTGTCATGAATGGAGAGGTTGCTGGCATTTAGTGGATAGAGGCCAGGGATACTGCTAAACATCCTGCAATGTACAGGATACCCCTCTCCTTACCACTGTCCAACCTCTCCCTCTCCTGACCTACTGCCTTCACAACAAAGAATTATGTAGAACAGTTGTCATTGTTGCTGAGCTTGGGAAACCACACTTCATATAAAGGAAAAAATGGAGAACTCTTCAGCTCCTTCACTTTTCTCCTCTTTACTATGGAAAGAACTAGCTACTTATATGTTTCAATAAAACAAGTCTAAATAAATGATGAGGATAGTCACTAGGACTGTGGGTTAGTGAATCAATTTTAATATGGAGTAAAAGAAGCCTTCACTTCAGCTCTCTGAACTCAGACCAGTTTTTCATTAAGAATCTCACAAGTATATCTTCAAAAAATTCCAAAATATATGTCTTAGTCTTGACCCTCTATATAAGAAATAATACATTCAACCAACTTCCCCTTCAAACAACTTGACATCATAATTGGTTATCAAAGACTGCTCTATGAGGCTAAAAAATGCACTACTAAATAACTAAGAGAGCACTGAAGAAATCAGAGGAAATCAAAAAATACCTAGACACAAATGACAATGAAATCACAATGACCCAAAAGCTATGGGATGCAGCAAAAGGAGTTCTAACAGAAAGTTTATAGCAATACAATCCTACATCAAGAAAGAAGAAACGTCTCAAATAAACAACCTAACCTTACACCTAAAGCAGTTAGAGAAAGAGGAACAAAAATTCCCCAAAGTTAGCAGAAGGAAAGAAATCATAAAGATCAGATTAGAAATAAATGAAAAAGAAATGAAGGAAACAATAGCAAAGATCAATAAAACTAAAAGCTGGAACTTTGAGAAGATAAACAAAATTGATAAACCATTAGCCAGACTCATCAAGAAAAAAAGGAGAAGACTCAAACCAATAGAATTAGAAATGAAAAAGGAGAAGTAACAACTGACACTGCAGAAATACAAAAGGATCATGAGAGATGACCAGAAGCAACTATATGCCAATAAAATGGACAACGTGGAAGAAATGGACAAATTCTTAGAAAATAACAACCTTCCTAAACTGAATGAGGAAGAAATAGAATATATAAACAGACAAATCACAAGCACTGAAATTGAAACTGTGATTAAAAAATCTTCCAACAAACAAAAGCCCAGGACCAGATGTCTTCACAGGCGAATTCTATCAAACATTTAGAGAAAAGCTAACACTTATCCTTCTCAAACTCTTCCAAAAAATAGCAGAAAGAGGAACACCCCCAAACTCATTCTATGAGGCCACCATCACCGTGATACCAAAACCAGAGAAAGGTGTCACAAAGAAAGAAAACTACAGGCCAATATCACTGATGAACATAGATGCAAAAATCCTCAACAAAATACTAGCAAACAGAATCCCACAGCACACTAAAAGGATCATACACCATGATCAAGTGGGGTTTATCTCAGGAATGCAAGGATTCTTCAATATACGCAAATCAATCAATGTGATAAACCATATTAACAAATTCAATGAGAAAAACAATATGATCATCTCAATAGATGCAGAAAAAGCGTTTGACAAAATTCAACACTGATTTATGACAAAAATCCTCCAGAAAGTAGAGATAGAGGGAACTTACCTCAACATAATAAAGGCCATATATGACAAACCCACAGCCAATATCATTCTCAATGGTGAAAAACTAAAACCATTTACACAAAGATCAGGAACAAGATAAGGTTTCCAACTCTCACCACTATTATTCAACATAGTTTTGGAAGTTTTCACCACAGCAAACAGAGAAGAAAAAGAAATAAAAGGAATCCAAATTGGAAAAGAATACGTAAAACTGTCACTGTTTGCAGATGACATGATACTATACATAGACAATCCTTAAGATGCTACCAGAAAACTACTAAAGCTAATCAATGAATTTGGTAAAGTAGCAGGATACAAAATTAATACACAGAAATCTCTTGCATTCTTATACACCAATGATGAAAAATCTGAAAGAGAAATTAAGGAAACACTCCCATTTACCACTGCAACAAAAAGAATAAAATACCTAGGAATAAATCTACCTAAGGAGACAAAAGACCTGTATGCAGAAAACTGTACACTGATGAAAGAAATTAAATATGACACAAACAGATGGAGAGATATATCATGTAATTGGATTAGAAGAATCAGCACTGTGAAAATGACTATAGTACCCAAACAATCTACAGATTCAATGCAATCCCTATCAAACTACCAATGGCGTTTTTCACAGAACTAGAACAAAAAATTTCACAATTTGAATGGAAACACAAAAGACCCCTAAAAGCCAAAGCAATCTTGAGAAAGAATAACGGAGCTGGAGAAATCAGGCTCTCGGACTTCAGACTATACTACAAAGCTACACTAATCAAGACAGTATGGTACTGGCACAAAAACAGAAATATAGGTCAATGGAACAGGATAGAAAGCCCAGAGATAAACCCATGCACATATGGTCACATTATTTTTGATAAAGTAGGCAAGAATATAAAATGGAGAAAAGACAGCCTTTTCAATAAGTGGTGCTTGGAAAACTGGACAGCTACATGTAAAAGAATGAAATTAGAACACTCCCTAACACCATACACAACAATAAACTCAAAATGGATTAAAGATCTAAATGTAAGGCCAGACACTATAAAACTCTTAGAGGAAAACATAGGCAGAACTGTCCAGGTCATTAATCACAGCAAGATCCTTTTTGACCCACCTCCTAGAGAAATGGAAATAAACATAAAAATAAACAAACGGGACCTAATGAAACTCAAAAGCTTTTAAACAGCAAAGGAAAATATAAAGAAGAGGAAAAGACAACCCTCAGAATGGGAGAAAATATTTGCAAATGACGCAACTGACAAAGGACTAATCTCCAAAATTTAGAAGCAGCTCACGCAGCTCAATATCAAAAAAACAAACAACCCAATCCAAAAATGGGCAGAAGACCTAAATAGACCTTTCTCCAAAGAAGACAAACAGATGGCCAACAAACACATGAAAGGATGCTCAACATCACGAATCATTAGAGAAATGCAAATCAAAACTACAATGAGGTATCACCTCACACCAGTCAAAATGGCCATCATCAAAATATCTACCAACAATAAATGCTGGAGAGGGTGTGGAGAAAAGGGAACCCTCTTGAACTGTTGGTGGGAATGTAAATTGATACAGTCACTATGGAGAACAGTATGCAGTTTCCTTAAAAAACCAAAAATAGAACTATCATACAACCCCGCAATCCCACTACTGGGCATATACCCAGAGAAAACCATAATTCAAAAAGACACATGCACCTCAGTGTTTACTGCAGCACTATTTACAATAGGCAGGTCATGGAAGCAACCTAAATGCCCAAAGACTGATGAATGGATAAAGAAGATGCGGCACATATATACAATGGAATATTACTCAGCCATAAAAAGGAATGAAATTCAGTCATTTGTAGAGACGTGGATGGACCTAGAGAATGTCATAAAGACTGAAGTAAGTCAGAAAGAGAAAAACAAATATCGTATATTAACGCATATATGTGTAATCAAGGAAAATGGTATAGATTAACCAGTCTGCAAGGCAAAAATAGAGACAGATGTAGAGAACAAATGTATGGACACTAAGGGGGGAAAGTGGGGGGCGGGTGAATTGCGAGATTGGGATCGACATATATACACTAATACGTATAAAATAGATAACTGGGAGGACCTTCAAGATTGCGGAGGAGTAAGAAATAGAGATCACCTTCCTGCCCACAAATACATCAAAAATACATCGACGTGTGAAACAGCTCCTACAGAACACCTAATGAATGCTGGCAAAAGACCCCAGACTTCCCAAAAGGCAAGAAAATCCCCAAGTACCTGGGTAGGGCAAAAGAAAAAAGAAAAAAGAGAGACAAAAGAATAGAGACAGGACCTGCACCTCTGGGAGGGAGCTGTGAAGAAGGAAAAGTTTCCACACACTCAGAAGCCCCTTCACTGGTGGACACGGGGGTTGGGCAGGGGGAAGCTTTGGAGCCACAGAAGAGAACACAGCAACAGGGGTGCAGAGGGCAAAGCGGAGAGATTCCCACAGAGAAGTTCAGTGCCGACCAGCACTCACCAGCCTGAGAGGCTTGTCTGCTCACCCACCATGGTAGGTGGGGGCTGGGAGCTGAGGCTCAGGCTTTGGAGGTGAGATCTCAGGGAGAGGACTGGGGTTGGCTGTGTGAACCCAGCCTGAAGGAGGCTAGTGTGCAATAGATAGCTGGGAGGGAGTCTGTGAAAAAGTCTGTACCTGCCTAAGAGGCAAGAGACCATTGTTTTGGGGTGCACGAGGAGAGGGGATTCCTTCCCTGTCTGCCCACAGAAGGCAGAGCACCGCCTAAACGAGCTCCAGAGATAGGTGCGAGCTGTGGCTATCACCTCAGAACCCAAAGACGGGCATAAAACGCTAACGCTGCTGCTGTAGCCACTGAAAATCCTGTGTGCAAGCACAGGTCACCATCCACACCCCCCTGCCCTGGGAGCCTGTGCAACCTACCACTGCCAGGGTCCTGTGATCCAGAGACAACTTCCTTGGGAGAACACATGGCATGCCTTAGGCTGTTGCAATGTCACGCCGGCCTCTGCCGCTGCAGGCTCAACTCGCATTCCAATTATAACTACCATATCCCTCCCTCCCCCCGGCCTGAATGAGCAAGAGCCCCCTAATCAGCCTCTGCTTTAACCCCCTCCTGTCTGGGCAGGGAACAGATGCCTGAGGGTGACCTACACACAGAGGTAGGGCTAAAACCAAAGCTGAATCCCAGGAGCTGTGAGAACAAAGAATAGAAAGGGAAATATCTCTATGCAGCCTCAGGAGCAGAGGATTAAATCCCCACAATCAACTTGAGTACCCTGCATCTGTGGAATACCTGAATAGACAATGAATCATCCCAAAATGGAGGCAGAGGACTTTGGGAGCAACTGTACACTTGGGGTTGTCTGTCTGTGTCTGACTTGTTTCTGATTTTATGTTTATCTAAGTTTAGTTTTTAGCACTTGTTATCACTGGTGGATTTGTTTATTGGTTTGGTTGCTTTCTTCTTTTTATTTATTTATTTATTTATTTTTTCTTTTAATAATTTATTTTTATTTAATTAATTAATTTATTTTTCTTTCTCTTTTTTCTCACTTTTCTTCTGAGCTCTGTGGCCTACAGGGTCTTGGTGCTCCAGCTTGCTGTCAGGCCTGAGCCTCTGAGGTGGGATAGCTGAGTTCAGGACATTGGACCACCTGAGACCTCCCAGCCCCACATAATATGAATAGGTGAGATCTCTTCCAGAGATCTCCGTCTCAATGCTCAGACTCAGTTCCACCCAACAGCCAACAAGGTACAGTGCTGGAGGACCCAAACAACTACCAAGACAGGAACACAGCCCTACCCACTAGCAGAAAGGCTACCTAAAATCATACTAAGTTCACAGACATTCTGAAACACACCACCGGACATGGCCCTGCCCACCAGAAAGACAAGATCCAGCTCCACCCACCAGAACACAGGTACCAGTCCCCTCCACCAGGAAGCCTACACGAGCCACTGAACCAACCTCACCCACTGGGGGCAGACACCAAAAAAAATGGGAACTATGAACCTGCACTCTGTGAAAAGGAGACCCCAAACACAGTAAGTTAAACAAAACGAGAAGACAGAGAAATAAGCAGCAGATGAAGAAGCAAGGTAAAAACCCACCAGACCAAACAAATGAAGAGGAAATAGGCAGTCTACCTGAAAAAGAATTCAGAGTAATGATAGTAAACATGAGCCAAATCTTGGAAATGGAATGGAGAAAATACAAGAAACGTTTAACAAGGACAAAGAAGAAGTAAAGAGCAAACAAACAATGATGAACAACACAAAATGAAATTAAATATTCTCTAGAAGGAATCAATAGCAGAATAACTGATGCAGAAGAATGGATAAGTAACCTGGAAGATAAAATAGTGGAAATGACTACTGCAGAGTAGAATAAAGAAAACAGAATGAAGGCAATTGACGACAGTGTCAGATACTTCTGGGACAACATTAAATGCACCAACATTCGAATTATAGGGGTCCCAGAAGATGAGAAAAAGAAAGGGTCTGAGAAAATATTTGAAGAGATTGTAGTGGAAACCTCCCTAATATGGGAAAGGAAAGAGTCAATTAAGTCCAGGAAGCACAGACAGTCCCATACAGGATAAATCCAAGGAGAAACATGCCAAGACACATATTAATCAAACTATCAAAAATTAAATACAAAGAAAAAATATCAAAAGCACTAAGGGAAAAGCAACAAATAACATACAATGGAATCCCCATAAGGTTAACAGGTGATCTGTCAGCAGAAACACTGCAAGCCAGAAGTGAGTGGCAGGACATATTTAAAGTGATGAAAGGGAAAAACCTACAACCAAGATTACTCTACTCAGCAAGGATCTCATTCAGATTTGACAGAGAAATTAAAACCTTTACAGATAAGGAAAAATTAAGAGAATTCAGCATCACCAAATCAGCTTTACAACAAATGCTAAAGGAACTTCTCTAGGCAGGAAACACAAGAGAAGGAAAAGACCTACAAAAACAAACCCAAGGGCTTTCCTGGTGGTGCAGTGGTTGGGAATCTGCCTGCCAATGCAGGGGGCACGGGTTCGAGCCCTGGTCTGGGAAGATCCCACATGCTGCGGAGCGACTAAGCCCGTGAGCCACAACTACTGAGCCTGCGCGTCTGGGCATCTGGAGCCTGTGCTCCGCAACGGGAAAGGCCGCGACCGTGAGAGGCCCGCGCACCGCGATGAAGAGTGACCCCCGCTCACTGCAACTGGAGAAAGCCCTCCCACAGAAACGAAGACCCAACACAGCCAAAAATAAAAAATATATATAAATAAATTAAAAAAAAAACAAACCCAAAACAATTAAGAAAATGGGAATAGGAACATACATATTGATAATTACCTTAAATGTAAATGTATTAAATGCTCCCACCAAAAGACAGAGACTGGCTGAATGGATACAAAAACAAGACCCATCTATGTGCTGCCTACAAGAGACCCACTTCAGACCTAGGGACACATACAGACTGAAAGTGAGGGATGGAAAAAGATATTCCATGCAAATGGAAATCAAAAGCAAGCTGGAGTAGCAATTCTCATATCAGACAAAACAGACTTTAAAATAAACACTACTACAAGAGACAAAGCATGACACTACATAACGATCAAGGGATCAATCCAAGAAGAAGATATAACAATTGTAAATATTTATGCACCCAACATAGGAGCACCTCAATACATAAGGCAAATACTAACAGCCATACAAGGGGAAATCAACAGTAACACAATCATAGTAGGGAACTTTAACACCCCACTTTCACCAATGCACAGATCATCCAAAAGGAAAATAAATAAGGAAACACAAGCTTTAAATGATACATTAAACAAGATGGACTTAATTGATATTTCTAGGACATTCCATCCAAAAACAACAGAATACACATTCCTCTCAAGTGCTCATGGAACATCCTCCAGGATGGATCATATTTTGGGTCACAAATCAAGCCTTGGTAAATTTAAGCAAATTGAAATTGTATCAAGTATCTTTTCCGACAACAACGCTATGAGACTAGATATCAATTACAGGAAAAAATCTGTAAGAAATACAGACACATGGAGGCTAAACAATTCACTACTAAATAACAAAGAGATCACTGAAGAAATCAAAGAGGAAATCAAAAAATACCTAGAAACAAATAACAATGAAAACACAATGACACAAAACCTATGGGATGCAGCAAAAGCAGTTCTAAGAGGGAAGTTTATAGCTATACAAGCCTACCTGAAGAAAAAAGAAAAATCTCAAAAAAACAACATAACCGCACACCTAAAGCAATTAGAGAAAGAAGAACAAAAAAACTCCAAAGTTAGCAGAGGGAAAGAAATCATAAGGATCAGATCAGAAATAAATGAAAAAGAAATGAAGGAAACAATAGCAAAGATCAATAAAACTAAAAGCTGGTTCTTTGAGAAGATAAACAAAATTGATAAACCATTAGCCAGACTCATCAAGAAAAAAAGGGAGAAGACTCAAACCAATAGAATTAGAAATGAAAGCAGAGAGTAACAACTGACACTACAGAAATACAAAGGATCATGAGAGATTACTACAAGCAACTATATGCTAATTAAATGGACAACCTGGAAGAAATGGACAACTTATTAGAGAAGTACAACCTTCCAAGACTGAACCAGGAAGAAATAGAAAATATAAAGAGATGAATCACAAGCACTAAAATTGATACTGTGATTAAAAATCTTCCAACAAAAGCCCAGGACCAGATGTCTTCACAGGCGAATTCTATCAAACATTTAGAGAAGAGCTAACACCTATCCTTCTCAAACTCTTCCAAAATATAGCAGAGGGAGGAACACTCCCAAACTCATTCTATGAGGCCACCATCACCCTGATACCAAAACCAGACAAAGATGTCACAAAGAAAGACAACTACAGGCCAATATTACTGATGAACACAGATACAAAAATCCGCAACAAAATACTAGCAAACAGAGTCCAACAGCACATTAAAAGGATCAAACAGGGCTTCCCTGGCGGCGCAGTGGTTGAGAATCTGCCTGGCAATGAAGGGGACATGGGTTGGAGCCCTGGTCTGGGAGGATCCCACATGCCACGGAGCAACTAGGCCCATGAGCCACAACTACTGAGCCTGCACGTCTGGAGCCTGTGCTCCGCAACAAGAGAGGCCGCGATAGTGAGAGGCCCGCGCACCATGATGAAGAGTGGCCCCTGCTTGCCGCAACTGGAGAAAGCCCTCGCACAGAAACGAAGACCCAACAAAGCCAAAAAAAAAAAAAAAAAAAAAAAAAAGGATCAAACACTGTGATCAACTGTGGTTTATCCCAGGAATGCAAGGATTCTTCAATATACGCAAATCGATCAATGTGATACACCATTATTAACAAATTGAAGGATAAAAACCATATGATAATCTCAATAGATGCAGAAAAAGCTTTTGACAAAATACAACACCCATTTATGATAAAACCCAGAAAGTAGGCATAGATGGATCCTACCTAAACATAATAAGACAGTACGGTACTAGTACATAAACAGAAATATAGATCAATGGAACAGGATAGAAAGCCCAAAGGTAAACTCATGAGCATATGGTCACCTTATCTTTGATAAAGGAGGCAAGAATATACAATGGAGGAAAGGCATCCTCTTCAGTATGTGGTGGTGGGAAAACTGAACAGCTACATGTAAAAGAATGAAATTAGAACACTTCCTAACACTATACACAAAAATAAACTCACAATGGATTAAAGACCTAAATATAAGGGCAGACACTATAAAACTCTTAGAGGAAAACACAGGCAGAACACTCTAAGACATAAATCACAGCAAGATCCTTTTTGACTCCCCTCTAGAGAAATGCAAATAAAAACACAAATAAACAAATGGGACCTAATGAAACTTAAAAGCTTCTGCACAGCAAAGGAAACCATAAAGACAACCCTCAGAACGGCAGAAAATATATGCAAAAGAAGCAACTGACAAAGGATTAATCTCCAAAATATACAAGCAGCTCATGCAGCTCAATATCAAAACAACAAACAACCCAATCCAAAAATGGGCAGAAGACCTAAATAGACATTTCTCCAAAGAAGATACACAGATTGCCAGCAAACACATGAAAAGAAGCTCAACATCTCTAATCATTAGAGAAATGCAAATCAAAACTACAATGAGATATCACCTCACACCCGTCAGAATGGCCATCGTCAAAAAATCTACAAACGATAGATGCTGGAGAGGTTGTGAAGAAGAGGGAACCCTCTTGCACTGTTCATGGGAATGTAAATTGATACAGCTACTATGGAGAACAGTACGGAGGTTCCTTAAAAACTAAAAATAGAACTACCATATGACCCAGCAATCCCACTACTGGGCATATACCCTGAGAAAACCATAATTCAAAGAGAGTCATGTACCACAATGTTCATTGCAGCTCTATGTACAGTAGCCAGGACATGGAAGCAACCTAAGTGTCCATCAACAGATGAATGGATAAAGAAGATGTAGCACATATATAGAATGGAATATTACTCAGCCTAAAAAAGAAACGAAACTGAGTTATTTGTAGTGAGGTGGATGGACCTAGAGTCTGTCATACAGAGTGAAGTAAGTCAGAAGGAGAAAATAAAATACCATACGTTAACACATATATATGGAATCTAAAAAAAAAAAAAATGGTTCTGAAGAACCTAGGGACAGGACAGAAATAAAGACGCAGATGTAGAGAATGGACTTGAGGACATGGGGAGGGGGAAGGGTAAGCTGGGATGAAGTGAGAGAGTGGCATGGATATATATACACTTCCAAATGTAAAATAGATAGCTAGTGGGAAGCAGCTGCATAGCACAGGGAGATCAGCTCGGTGCTTTGTGACCACTTGGATGGGTGCGGGATAGGGAGGGTGGGAGGGAGGTGCAAGAGGGAGGTGATATGGGGATATATGTATACATATAGGTGATTCACTTTGTTATATAGCAGAAACTAACACAACATTGTAAAGCAATTTTACTCCAATACAGATGTTAAAAAAAATATAGTGATGAACGTTACCTAAAAAAAAAAAAAGATAATTAATAAGAACCTGCTGTATAAAATAAATAAACAAACAAATAAATAAAAATAACAAAATAGTAAATAGAAAACAAGTTTGGAATCAGACTCAAAGATAATACAGATAGTAACATCTGTATATTTATGTCAGTATAAATGATATAAAAATAATGCTAAAAGTGTTTAAAATATAAAAAAGAGTATAGAATACATGATGCATAGGCAACATACTTGTCAAAATTGATTAGGAAGCTTGAGAAAGAGCTAAATAATTTTTACATAATTTTAAAAAATACATAGCAATTTAAATTAGAAACCGAAATGATTTGAATAGACACAGATGGAGAGAGAAAATTAGAAACTCTTATATGTCTGTGTGAAAATTATCTATAATGAAGCACAGAAAGACAAAGACATGGAAAAGTACAGAAAAGAGTCAGAACACATAAAGGAAAGCAAAATGATCTTACATATGTCAAAACTGAGTCGATATGAGATAATAGGGAGAAAAGGGGTATGGTAAAGAAGATAATGCTTGAGCATGTCCCAAATTCAGAAAATTTTCTCCACGTTATGCAAATACAAACATAATACACATATCCTTCTGTACTAATGCCTTTATATCTTTCTCATATGTATCAAAATAATTTAAAGGTAATGTTCATTTTTTCTCTTGGCATAGGTATTGTCAGATTATCTTTCAGGTGTACTGTAGTAATTCACATCTTTGCTAGTACTGGGTTTTAACATGTATGTGTTTGTTTGGGCCAACATGATAAACAAAAATGGATATGTCACTGTTGCTTTAATTTTTATTTTCCTGATGTTGTTATATGTTTGCTTATTTAAATTTTGCTCTTTTATAAATTTCCTCTTGTATCTTTTGACCATTTTCATGTTGGAGTGGTTTTTTTCCTATCAATTTACAAAAGTTTTCTGTATATTTTGGTCATTAATTCTTAGATGATCATATGTATTGCAAATATTTCCCTCTGTTTATCACTTTCTTATGATGTCTTTTGCCATAAATATATGTTTAATCTTTATTCAGTTATATTTGTATCTTCTCTTTTATAGATAACACATGTCATTTAAAAATGTTACTGTGTTAGCTGTTATAAGAATAGTTAATTATTGTAAAATACATAAAACTACAGGGAAATATCATGACGAAATAATAATTACAAATAATCATGCCATCCCCCCCAAATTTTGATGTATCACGTCCCATATAAATATATGAAGATAAATATATGCATTTTACATGTATATCTATATTTTTCAATAAAAGTGGAATTAGCTTAATGTTTTGTAAGTGTACATTTGAGTCTTTTAATGTGTTATGAACCTTTATATATGTCATTAAATATTTACCAAAGCAATCCATCAACATGCTTTTTGACTTATGAGTATTACATAATCAATTTAAAAGTACAAAACTAATATGCAAGAAGAAGGTTTCTAATATTCTACCATTTTTAAAATGTGCAAATATTGTTCCTTCAGCAAAAAGTTTTGTTCATGTTTATGTTTATCTTTCAGGATGGACCCTTTAAGATAACGGTTGTATTGAAGGTCAGGAGAGGGTTTTTTTTATATATACTATATTTTTAGAGAAGTTTTAGGTTTAGAACAAATATGAGAGGGATGTACAGAGATTTCCCATAAACCTCATGCCTCCACACATGCATTGCCTTCCCCGTTACTAACATCACTCACCAGAATGGTTTTTATTTTTTCACCAAGGATGAATCCACTTTAGCAAATCATAATCATCTAACATCCATAGTTTACCTTAGAGTTCACGCTTAGTGTTGTACATTCTATGTGTTTAGGCAAATGCATAATAACATATATCCATCATTATGACATCATACAGAGTATTTTCACCAGCCTAAAAACCATCTGTGCTCTGCCTAGGTCAAGAAACATTTTAAGAGTTTGATGCTTAAATTTTAAGCTGATTAAAAAAATTTTAATTCTTGAGGAAGAAGAAGGGGTGAAGAGAAAAGGAAGGTAAAGGAAAGGAAGGAGGAGCTGGAAAGAGGAGAAAAGTGCATTCCATCTGCTCCTTCCCCCGCAAAAGAAAGAAATAGAGCAGTAGACTTCCAGCTGCCCAGTGCCTGAGATTTAAAGGCAATGCACATAAAGTGGAGAGGCAATGAAGTGGTTTCCTAATTTATTTGATGACCTGAGGACTGCTCAATTTTTTTTTTTCCTGAAAAGCACATGTGAGAGACCCATATCTCTCTGGGTCTCTTCCTAACACTCTTTTGGATTGGTACAACTTCCTTCAAAGTCTGAGTTCCAAGAGACCTTGGTAAATTATGTTTTATAGGTCTGTAATTTCTTAACACTCATTCTCTCTTTTTTTTTTTTTTATCTTTCTTATGAGGCGGGGGAAAAGGATGGATGCAACAAATTGTGCCTATTACCTATTTTTCTCAGGAAAGCTATGCCAAGATATGTGTATATTTTTCTCACAAAGATAAATTTCACATAATTACCGTAAATGAAGCATGCAGTGCTTGCAAACTTCCAGTGAGAATCCTTGCTTCAAAAATCCTATCAGCTTGCTTTTACTGCTCAAACTGAAGCACAGGTAAGAACCTGACCATTAAACCTGTTTTAATTAGGTAATGGAGTTATAATTGGATGCTCCCTGGGATAGGTTATAACACATCTAAAACATTTCTTCCCTTTGAGAAAGTAATCCACTTGTAGGCAAAACCCTCTGTCTACTACCCCATAAAATGTGGAGGGCCCAGTTAGCAAAATGGACTTTTTTGAAAGAGTCCACTGCATAAGAAGAGCACTAAAACCAATGTTGTAAAATATGAAAATCATGGAATAGTGTTTTTAGAAGAAAATAAAGTGATAAGAATAAAATATTTTGTCTTACTTCTAGGTATATTTTATCCTAAAATTTCTGCCTCTGAAATTAGACCTGACCTAGAAAAAGAATCCACTTCTGACTTTGACATGTAACTAAAAAATCAGAGGAGGATATGGAATAAGGAGTTTTATAAATTGGGGACCTCATCAGACTTTATGGACTTGAGTTGCTCAGCTCATGTTCCTAAGATATGTGAAAGCTACATGGCAATACATTCAGAATGAAGAGAGAAAAAACTGAAGTGAGGAGACTCTAAGAACTTCTTCCTCTATCACTTCCTTTATCAACCCATTCTCCTCTTGTCTTGGGAAACAAAGGGATTGCCCATGGAGGGCTAATGGGATCCTAGATATATTTACATGACTGTCTGGGCAATTAAAGATCCCTGGTATTTTGGTATCCCTCCATTCTTTTGGCCTCACATCTCCTTTGATGCAAGAGATAGCACAATGGTGGGAAGAGTAGCTTAGAATTTGTACCCTTTCCCCTCAGTTTTGTTACACAGACTTCACAAGAAATGAAAAGCCTCTTGAGCTTGCTTCCAGCATTTAGGGATCATCTAGGTGGCATGCAGAAGCAAATGAAAAAAGTCTGAGAGTAAGAGACAGCTTTTCTGCATTTGTAATAGAAAACAGAACTGGCATTGGGAAGGTAATGAGACATATACAATTAATAATTCTCAGTTGACTTGGTGATGAAGCATCAATTAACAAGAGACACATCTACATATCCACTTTAAAATGATACAGAGTCCTGATTCAGGGGGAAAAAAGGATAAATTCCAATATTTTAGATGTAGGTTATATGGGAGGTGGGAGTGCATAGAGCTTAAAAAAAAAAAGAGAGAAAAAGAAAAAAAAAGTTCTGGCTATCCAGAATCCTCCTCTCCCTAAAGGAATAGCTAAAGTCTAAACACAATAAAAATTAAAATTCTAGGCTCATGCACATCTTATGTTATCACTTTCAACCATGAGTAACTCTGCTTAATATGTGTGAGTTAATCTTTCTCTTTTTACAGATAAGGATGTGTAATTTCTGAAATAGGGCAGGGACCTTGAAACCGTGAGTTGAACAAATGTATAAACTAATTAAGTTACAATTAGTGCTCTGAGGTTCAGAGTCTCAAAAATTATTGTCTATGTGGAAAAGTCACCTTCTATATAGTCAATTAAAAATAATTAGTTCCAACATGAAACTTTCATTGATAAATGAGTGGGAGAAGTCTTTTTGAAACTTTATGTTGAAGGTTGAATGTGTGACTTGCCAGGAATAATTATATGTCTGTAAAAGAAAAAGATTTTTATATTAATTGATTCCAAGATGGGTCCCAACCTAGTAAAACTGAAATGCTGTGGAGAATTAGACTGAACGTTAATACAAAATTTCGTTTTGTTTTGTTTACCAAAAGAAACCTTAAAGTTTTTGAGCCTCCATCTGGAAATTGGTAGCATGCCAAAATTAGATGTTATAATTTCTGTCCAAAGCTCCCATTCTATGAATTGGAAAAAATATAACCTCCTCAACTGAGAATAAATTTAGTCAATTAGGATTTGTCCCATACTTCCCTCTTATCCTCAAATTCCTAAGTCTCAATTTCTAGAAGTCTTGGAGTTAAATGACATAATATTAATAATTGGGGTGGAAAGCAAGATGAGGTTGGATCTTGTTCTGTATCTTTGTCTACACTGGTTATTATTATTCCATCCTGACATCTGCTGTGAAACTGTCATTATCCCTAATCTCTAGTCTAAGGTCCAAGACTCCTCATAATTGTCTGCTCAGCCTGTCCAACCCCATGGCTCTAGTGCCATATATTTAGCCCTCTTGGTTATAACAATTATTATAGATTGCTTCACTTACCTACAAAAGATGTGCTATTAGAGTAACATAACAAAAATTCTAATTTTATGTATATAGACCAAGGAATCACTGAGTGATAAGAATTTGTAAATTCTTTGTAAAATAGTTTCTAAATTTAAACTGTCTGATATAATTTCCCAGATAACATTTTTTTTTACAATTTGTAAAATAATATTCGAAAACTTTCTTGGATAATTAGAAGGCTGTAATAGATATGTGAAATTGTAAATTTAGAATAATGAGAGGTACAATGACTCAGAAAATGAAACTACTAATTAAATCAGTGTGTTATTGATGGAAAAATTGATAGAGATCAATGAAGAAATTGCCAGCCATGAATAAAAACAGTATATAGTTAATATTCTAACATACAATAAAGTATAAAAATTAGTGAGGAAAGTAAAAATTATTTAATAATATGTTAAAATATTTCAATGGTTTTTGGAAAAGAAATCTCATTTTACCTAAATCCCATATCAAGCACAACATACATTGCAAAATGAGTAAATTATTTAGATATAAAAGGTCAAAATATGAATAAAATATCTGAATGAGTATATTCTAATTCTAAAAATACAACAACATATACCATAAAACATTAATGGGCTTAGCTTATACATTCAATTTATTGGGGAGGGTTGCGTTTGAGGATGAGACTTATGATGTAGGAATGCAACGCCTTCCAGCGTATGAGCAGGTGTTAATGGAAGAGATGCACCAATTTGGCTCAAAAGATAAGGATTCTGGATGAGTGACAATTTAGTGAGGCATCTTGCTTTCTTACTGAGCTCCCCAAAAGTCTGTTAGTCTGCAGTTAATTAGCTCTGAGTTAGATTAGTAAGGGACCTACAGGCTGAACATGTAGACAATTTCATGCCTCTTTCAAGAACAGATATGTGGGTGCAAGGGAGACGCAAGAGGGAGGGGATGTGTATATGTATAGGTATAGCTGATTCACTTTGTTGTACAGCAGAAACTAACACACCATTGTAAAGCAATTATACTCCAATAAAGATGTTAAAAAAAAAAAGAATAGATATGTGAAAGGTTAGAATGCTGAAGGCACTTACTAAACTCTCATAACTAGTCATGGCAGAACCGTTGAAGTTTTTAAACCAGGTGCTGTAATTTGACAGCACTTTTTTTCCTCCCATTTGTGAGATGCTACATACAAACAATGATGAAGACATTTCAGGACAACTAGAGACCTGGGAACTAATTAAAATATTTTTTTAATGCTCATTTATTCTCTACTCAAAGCAATTCTATACCACATTTAGATATCATACATTGCTGTTTGTTTGGGTTTTTTTAACCACATTGTTTTTAACTCTTTGTGTGAGTTCTCTCTCTTCTTTTGGGGGCAAACTGTTGAAAATTTTGGTCTGCCTAAACACATTTTTGTGGAGAGATGCACACAAAGGATTTTGTTACAATGAGCTAGTGGTCTTAATATTATACTAACTTCTGCAACACTTTAAAAAAGGATGTTTGGTAAGCATCTTTGAACAAGCTTTGAGATACAGATTTTTAAATCCATTGCATGTTTAAGCTAGGGAGAATAATATCACCAAATGAAAGGACATGAGAGAGGAGAATGATACGATTTATGCGGTATTTATCCAAATGTGGTCCGTGAAACGTCCACGTTAAAATCATCTTGGTGCTTGTAAAAATGCTGCTCCTGGTGTGGGGGGCAATCTACTAAATCAGAAACTGTTAGGTCCAGGACACTACATTTTTAAACATTCTTCATTTGTTCTTCGTACACTAAAATATGAGAAGCACTCAGTTATAGGATTGATAAAGGAGGAAGAGCCTGAGATGAGGAACTTAAAAGAAGTGGTCAGAAGATTGGGAGAAAGACTAGAAGTAATTTAGAAGAGAATCACTTCGTTTGTTGAATCAAGAAATCAAAGATACTAAAAATAAAGAAAATAATTCAATAATGGTCTTGTTTTGATATACTGAAATTTATAAAAAGTTAAACACTGTTGAAAGAATAGGAAATTGGGTTGAAAGCATACAATATCTATTCAGAGATAGAATGTCCAACTTCCAGTCATGTTCTAATGTGGAAAATTATGCATATATAGTGGGAATAAAAGGAAAATAACTATCATAAGCAATTCAGGGAAACTTAGTTAATAGTGGTGTTAAAAATGATTAAAGAAGACAATTTAAGTGATAGAAACAAACTTTAACCCTTCATGAAGGAAACAGTCTCCATTCAGAGAAGTGTAAAAGGAGGGCAGGAGGCTTTTACAGGATAAAGAATAAAGAACAAGGAAGAGAAAAATAGAAAATATATGATTGGCTGGGGCCATATAGTCAACCTGGACTGGAATAAGAAAGCCCAGAGTTGGCCTGGCATTTGAGGATTAGCTGACTGGATATACCAAGTTTCTGGTCAAGTGGAACATTTACAAGAAAGTTATCCAAGTCTCAGTTTGTTGACGTGACACCCCAGGCAAAAGTGGTTCCATCTTGGGCCTAGAAAGTTATTTCAATAGTGCTCAACCTGTCTTGAATAATCATAGCACATTGTAGTAAATTATGAAACAACTGACCACAAACAAAGAGGTATAGATAAATTCAGTGGTGAACGGGAACCTTCTTCCATAGCCTCTCAAAAGCCAAATGTGTATCTCTTAGCTTGAAATAAACTTAGTACAGCCATATACACCATAGAAATAGGAAAATGCTAGAAGTCAGCTATCCCCTACCACCATCACACCTGAGATGTCAAACATCAGTACCAAAAGATGCAGAGAAATGAAAAGAAATTCAGAGAACAATCCTTGGAGCTCTGAACAAGCCAGAGAGATTTTCCTTGGGAGAGGAAACAAATATTAAAGAAATAAATATATATAAGTTTAGCCAAGTGAAGCTTAAGGGGAAATACAATAATTATCTGGAAGTATAAGGAAAAGTTAAACATCATTGAAAAAGAAGATCATAGCATGGTTCCAGGAGTAAGAAAAGGACTAAAGTAATTAATTATAGTGTAATTCCCCAAAACTTACTAAAAGGGAAATATTTTTGCAATGTAAAAAATTATTAAAAGCCTACAGTTGGGGCTTCCCTGGTGGCGCAGTGGTTGAGAATCTGCCTGCCAATGCAGGGGACACGGGTTCGAGCTCTGGTCTGGGAAGATCCCACATGCCGCGGAGCAACTGGGCCCGTGAGCCACAATTGCTGAGCCTGCGCGCCTGGAGCCTGTGCTCCGCAAAGGGAGAGGCCGCGATAGTGAGAGGCCCGTGCACCGCGATGAAGAGTGGCCCCCACTTGCCGCAACTAGAGAAAGCCCTCGCACAGACACGAAGACCCAACACAGCCATAAATAAATAAGTAAATAAATAAATAATGCAGTAATTAAAAAAAAAAAAAGGTATTGGATTAAAAAAAAAAAGCCTACAGTTGCAATAATTTCTATGGGTATTTAAAAATTTCAGAAATGTTTGCATGTTAAAAAATAATTTTTTTAATCCAACAAAGAAACTAGAATTGGCAAAATGTGTGTAGAAAAACTATTTTTCTATTCTTTTAGTATTGTGACCATCATTATTGTTACTAGTTGACAAAATCTAAGTTATTTTTCTGTAACAAGATAGATATTTACACTCATGTTAATTAATACATATATGAGATGATAATAAATTGAAACCTAAAATAACTTGAAATAAATCGATAATAGAGGGATGTAGACA
Organism: Balaenoptera musculus; assembly: GCF_009873245.2. Taxonomy (NCBI): domain Eukaryota; kingdom Metazoa; phylum Chordata; class Mammalia; order Artiodactyla; family Balaenopteridae; genus Balaenoptera; species Balaenoptera musculus. The sequence goes on from NC_045794.1 coordinate 71,884,639, forward strand.
CTGTATATTCTGTTTAAATGTAGAATTTTCAACTATTTTTAATGCATGAGCTTTTCAGTATGAAAGTTATAGTAAGATATTAAAAAATTACAAAGGAAAAAGAAAAAAGAAAGTACATTTCCACAGCTATAATTACAAAAGAAAAACTAATTACTGGAATACTTTCACCCTAAAGTTTCATGTGTCTAGTAGCTTTAATTGAATGATCCCCAAACATTCTCACTTCTTAGAAGGCGCATATAATTTTAAAACACAGAAAAAATCCCATTTCAGGTTTAGTAAGGCCTATTTTGTATTCATTCTCATGCTTGAATTGCTATGACTATGACAAAGGAATAGATATATTCACAGCTGAATGAAATTTCTTTATAATGTTTTCCATGGACTGAGCTATTTCTTAGAACAATTGGGAGTCATTATGCAGCTATACACAGAGGTTTTATAGACCTTTTGTTGAAACTTTTAAAATGTAATGTTATATAGGGGAGTATAATATGCCAATTTTTTTCTGATAAAATTTCTTTGCATTTTAATATTGTATAAGTATTATGCCTAACTTGGCTACCTCACACTCAAGGCCATCATTTCTAAATAACTCAGACTTTAAATAAAAGGTCACAGAACAATGAACTTAAGAGTTTCTAATCAGTTCAGTCTGAGGAGTATATCTATTTTACTTGTAGTATATCTACAAGTTCTAGTATTATTATATTTCATAAGATGGCCTTTATTTAAGACTTTGTTGTCCTTTCATTCTTTTCAGTAATAACTGGTTTCAGTGAAGAATGTATTATGGTATATTATTAACCCATTTACTCTTGGACTTTCCTCCCACTTCTCTTTCATTCTGCCTTTTTAAGCTGTCAGTCCATTGTATTCAATGGAGCATCAGAAAATACCAGGTTCTTTCAGCAGCACAGCAGGTGTGTATTTATGAAGCATGTCTGATATATTCAGCAACAGTCAACAGATTAATGTCACTGCTCAAAATCCTTGTTAGGCGAAAAGGGGAAACAGTGATATAAAAATAAAAGTACTGTTTCTTTCATGCATTTAAAGAAAATTTTAGACAACATGATGAAATAGTATCTCCAGACTCCTTAATGACAGCAGATACTGGCTTTTTCATCCTAATTCCTAGACCCCTTTTGACTTTAAACAAATTAATCACTTGTTCATTTTCCTTAAATCAACTGGACTATGGATAATGGCAAAAATGAAGGGAAATAAAAGATTTAAAAGATTCAAAAGTTCATTGTGTCAGTCTATTTATATGACCTTTAATTATTCTGAAATAAGTTACAAAATTGACTACTTCCTTTTCCTTGCTTCATTCATTAAAATAATAATAATAATTAATAATAATATTCAGGAAAAATAATATCCAGGTAATGTGTAGGATAAACTCTTAGCTATTTTCCAGTTTTTCTTCCCTTATTTTCCCATCTCTCAGAGTAATAATTTTTTGTTTTATTTTGTTTTTAATTTTTTGTTTTTCTGGTGTTTCTGGATTTTGGTTTTTTAAGCTTGGCATTCTGCTTCCCAGGATAAAGATTACATTTCCCAAACTCCCTTTCAGCTTTGTGTGGCCTTGTGACTAATTTTTTTCTAATGGAATTTGAGCAGAAGTTGCAGATTAGCTTCTAGAAACCCTTTCTCAAAGGAAGTTTCATATGTGCTCTTTACCTATAATTTTCTGTCTCGACCTCCAATAAACTACCTGTAATGTGCAGGCTCTTACCTTACACAATAAGATCAAAAAGGCATAGTGTGTACAGGTAAATAAATGGGTAGAAGATAGTGGAAGCCAATTTCTTACTCTCATAGATGGAAGTTACAGAAAAGCAAGAAAGGAAGGTTAGAATAAACCATGTGGTACTGGATTGGAGTCAGAGACACGAGAATAAACTCATGTTTAGCTAATATATAAATATGTGTGTGTGTACACACACAGAGAGAACAGATAAAGAAATAATTATAAATATCTGTGTATACATGGGCTAGTATATATTCAAATTACCTAGTTCTATCTATTGAGAGAGCCTAGAAATAGAAACACCTCAGAAGCAACAAGCACACCTAGCATTCAGATTTTGGTTTCTAATTATCATTTCCATTAAAGGAACTAGGGCTTATTGGAAAAATGACTTACTCTAGACTGGGGACAGGGAAAATATAAGGTGATTCTGGAGTGCCTTTAAGTATCAGAATGTAAGGTAATGTCCTCAAAAAAACAGAAGGATGGTGACATGTCATAGAAAAACTGAAGTCAAACTTAAATAGCTCCCAGACGTCAAAACTGGAATAATTTGAGCCACAAAATTAATAATATAGTATTGGATTATAACCCAGAGTATAAAATAAATATCAATAAGCCATAGTAATATAAATAAGTGATTAAATGGAAGAGATAAATCTTCCTTGCTTCCTTACAAACTTCCATTTAATATATGTAGTGTCTCCCCATTCCAGGAGGTGGAGTTTAATCCCTTCCCTCTTAAAGGTACACTGGACCTAGTAATGTGATAAAAAAGAATAGAGTATAGAAAGAAAAGCAAAGTAAATTTAGAGTAGAGAAACCTGGCAAACACTACTTTAACCAAGTGATGGTTAATATCACCAATAATGTCATCTGCCCAGTCATATGATGTGATGAGAAAAGCACTCTGCCTCTGTAATATTCTTGCCAAGAAACAACCCCAGTCTAACCATGAAAAAAATCAAATAAACACAGACTGGGAGACAGTCTACAGGATACCTGGCCAGTATGCCTCAAGACTATCAAGGTCATGGAAAAGTAGGAAAGACTGATAAAGTGTCACAAACCAGAGGAGACTTCAAAGGCATGAGACATAAATGCCATGTGGTACCCTGAATTGGATCCTGGAACAGAAAAATATATCAATAGAAAAACAAGTAAATTCAAAGGAAGTCAGGGTTTTAATTAATAGTAATGCACCAGTGTTGGTTTCTTACATTGTATTGTAATATGTTAACGGGGGGAAAGTTGATGAGGGATATACATTAGCTTTTTGTATTATGTTTGTAACTTTTACCTAACATCTAAACTTATTCCAAAATTGAGTTTATTTAAAAAGTATGGTGGAACAAAAAGAAGCCTAGATATAACACCATGGAATGCCTTATAGCCCTGACCCCTGACATTGAATTCTACATAAGAGAAATAAACTTATAATTTGTATAAACGACTGCTACTGTGGGTTTTCTATTATTCAAGGCCAAACTCAAGTGCATACACATATAGTAAACAAGCATGAAAATTACAAAAGTAATTAAATGATTTATGCAAATATAATGTGTTCTAGTTTTTAACCATTATTTTTAGTGTCCCATTGAACCCTACTTTCATTCTCTAACAGTCAAGAGCTTTCTGTAATTAACTTTGTTAATTCTCATTCACATGTTCAAAAAACTAATAAGCTATGACTACATATCAAATGCCTCTATATTTATAAAGGAAACTTGAAACATGAGAGCTTGGAAAGCTGAAGCTCTTATTCTCTTAGAATAACATTTACAAAATTAAATCTTAAATGATGCAGAATACTGTAGTAGATTGATTTAATTTATGGTCCCAGTTAATGGCCTTCCTGTCTCCATACCCTGTGCTTTGTAACTTCATAAGCTCCTCCTTTCAAGAGGTGGAGTTTTGGTTATTTTTTTTCCTACCACCCCTTGAATCTGAGTTGGGCTTACTACTTACTTCGGCTAACAGAAATCAGCAGAAGTGAAGGTGTGCCACTTCTGAGCACAGGCTTCAAAGACTTTGTGTCTCCACTGGATCCCTGTCTCACCCATTAAACTAAGTCTGTACTAGCCCACAGGAGGATTAGAGAATATATGGAGGAAAGCTGAAGTCCCAACATACAAACCCCAGAAGGAGAGCTAATACTAGCTGATACAGAAGTGAGCCCAGCCAAGATCAGCAGAGCCTGGCCTACCTCAGGAGAACTGCCTAGTCAACTAATAGGGGAGTGAGAAGTAATAAATTGTTTTAAGTCATTATGTTTTGCAGTGGTTTATATAACCCAATGATAACTTACTGATGTAAGGGTCTATTTTTGAATGTTTCCTGCATGTAAATTTCTTCTCCAAATGGTCTACCCCCAAAGCAGCCTAAGTCTAAAAACCACATACAGAAATTAAAAGCAGCCATAACATCAAAGTAACTATAGCAATGTGAAGAGATCTATAGATCAGAACATTTTAAAAGTTCTACCTTTGCCCCCTCTCCACCAAACTCAAGTACCACAAGGGACCACTCACCTCAAACTCCAACCCAGCTCCAGTCTACAAACTTATCCTCATCTTTTACTCCTACAAATTCTGCCTTATAAATTCCATAACAAGTCTGTCAAACTAGGACTCTCCTCTGAGGTCAGGAAGGGGGAAATTAAAAGAAAGAAAATAATTCTAAAAGTTCTTTTGCAAACAAAGAAAAGAGAAAAGTTGGGGGCATTTATGTATTAAAAGTTTTCTTATTACAACCTAAATGCAGTTGAATGCAAAAATTATATTCCTTATTAAAAGGAAAAATGAATTTCTACTGTAAAAGACAAATGTTTGCCTATCCATATCTCCAATACAGACACTTTGCCTTCTTGGGTCAATTTTGACTAAACTAAGCAACTAACTCATGTTTATTCCCCAAATTAACTAAGTATCATTTAGAATTAACAATCTATAAATTTGCCTTATTTAAGGTGACTATTTTAGGTACTAAAAGAAGGGAACATAATAGCACATTCAGGAAAAATAAAAATGCTAGGTTCTCTTCTTGGTAGACCTTATACTCTCTTTCTCTATTCTTTCCTTACAAAGACTTTCTGCTTAGTGTAGTAAAATCTTGTAGGTATATTTGTTATTACCCCAATACTCCAATACTCCCAAGTTTATTTTTTTCTTTTTTTAAGACATGCTGTCCACAGTATTCTCATATTTAATTGTAGTTTTGAATGTTTTAAAATTATTATTAGTATTATTAAAATCTCAGGGAACTTTCTTTTAGAGCTGGCGTAACAATGACACGCTGTTTCTGTTTTTGACCATCCTTTTTAAAAATTCTTACTTCATTACTGTACAGTGAAAGAAAATAAATTTTTAAAAAAAATTTGTAAAACAGTGATACAGAAAAACACAAAACAAATGTATAGTTTAATGAGATATTATGAGGCGAATGCACTTGTAATCATCACCCAAGTTAAGATATACAACTTGGCCAGCTACCCCAGGAACTCTTCTATGTGCCTTGTTTCCATCTCAACTCTACCTCTCCACAAAGTAAACACTACTCTTGACTTCTGTAGGAATCGTTTTCTTGTGCTTCTTATGTTTTACAATACACGCGTGCATCCCTAGACACTGTGATTTAGTCTGGTCCATTTTTTAAAAATGTCTTTTAAGTAGCTTTTAGTTTATAAATTTCCCCTTTATCCCATTTTATTACTTATAAGTTAGCCTTTAAAGATCTTGTAGATTTTCCCACGTTATAGGTTTTGCTGATTTCATAGTTGTGATACAATTCAACATGTATCTTTGTCCTCTATATTTTCTGCAAATTGGCTGCTGGACTCAGAATTTTGATAAGAATCACATTCTGTCCAATAGTCAAGCCTACGGGTGATGGTGTGTTTTTTTATTAGGAAGCACAAAGTATCCGGTTGTTTTGTGTGTGTGTGTGTGTGTGTGTGTGATGTTAGTAACTGTTGATGTTAAGACCCAGAGCCATTAATTAATTACGTACAGAAAATGGTGATAATCCTAATTCTATACAGAATACTGAATATATAATCATTCTACACTGAAGCTCCCACATTTCCAACTAAAATCCAGGACTATATAATTTCTGTGTAATGTTTTCTGCATTATATCTTTATCAAGGATCCAGAGGATAAGCATATTAGATTTTATCATAATTGACCATTTACTTTATCTCAAATTATACATAGAATAACAATAATAATACTACTACCACCAAAATATTTACTGAGAACAGTTAAAATTTTTCTTTTTCTTTTGTTGTTCCTAAACTCCCTCTACTTTATACTTGTACTGTCTCTACATTGTTTGAATATACAGCAATTGCACACTATGTATCTTATTCTGTCCTTTTAGTCCCCATTTAATCTTAGTTGTACAAGTAATAATATGTTTTATGCTCACACAATCCTTTATGCTGTCTCTAGTCATTTGGTTGTTTAAAACTCATTCAGTAATGGAGTCTTAGAAAGGTCTCATGGTAACAATATTTCCTAAATTAAGATAAGAGTTTGTCTGTGACCTTTATACTTGAAAGTAATTTCTATTATATATTAACTCTTTGGTGAACATTTTTTTTACTGAATATCTTAAATATGGTACTCCATTTTGATCTGTAATGAAGCACTGCTGTCAGAGTCTAATGATAATCTAATTTTCTTTTGTTTATAATTCACTTGCTACTCTTGCCTAAATAACCAAAGAAGTTTTTTCTTTTATTCTATAAAGGTCAGGAATTTTATTAAAATAGGTATTGAAATAGGTTATTCTAGGTCAATATTCTTATATTAAGCATGTGGTATGCCCTTTTATTATGTAGCGTCAAAAGTTTTTTTTTTTTTTTTTTTTCGTAATGTTTATTTCAGGGATGTTTCCTCCAGTTATATTTTTTAGTATTTGTTCTGTTTCCTTACTCTGGTTTTCTTCTTCAGGGAGTTTTTAGATCTGTAAAGTGGATCTTCTTTATTTATTCAATATTTATTATTTCATTTCTGGTAGTTTTATAAATGTTCCTCCTTTTACAGTACTTCTTTTCAAGCAGTATCTGTTTTCTTAATTTGTTACTGTATTTTTTCTAGTTTATTCTTAATTTCTGAAAATGATATTTTTCATTTATATCATTCTTTAATAAGTTTTATCATCTCAATTTTTGGTTTTTCTAATTCTGATGTGTATTGTTCTTTTACATCTTGTATCATTTTCTTTATAGATTTAAGTTCATTTTAAAATAGAAGTCCTGCTCCATGAGCATCTTATCCTAAGGCATCTAAGGCATCTGCTCCTTGAGCATCTTATTCCATTCATTGTCTGTAGGAAGCTTATTCTACTCATTCCCCTTTTTCTTACACTAACATTGAATGGGTTTTAAACTTGATAATTATCTGCTGCTAATGTTTAATATAAATTGGTTTTCCTGAACTTTTAGAAAAAGGCAAGGATCAATGGCCTTTTCTGATTTCACAGAATTCCTTCTTTGTGTAGGGTACATAAATAAGGCAAATGACTCTTCGAAATTTTTTTTTTTTTGCTCATAACACCTCCCCCACTCTTATGTGGATCTTCTCTTTTTTTCTCAGTTATCCCAATACTCTTTTCTCAGTTATCTCAATACTGCTCTATTTTTAATCCATTCAAGATACAAATCATTGTTAAAAGAAATTAAAGACCTAAATAACTGGAGAAACATTCTGTGTTCACAGATCAGAAGACTTAACATTCTTAATATGGTGATGCTCCCCAACGTGTTCTACAGACTCAATGCAATCCCTATCAGAAGCTCAGCTGACTTTGTAGAAATTGACATGTTGATTCTAAAATTCATAGGGAATTGCAAGGGACTGAGAGTAGCCAAAACAATCTTGAAAAAGAAGAACAAAGTAGGAGGACTCACATATCCTGATTTCAAAAGCTAAGACAAAGCAACAAAATCAAGACAGTGTGGTGCTGGCACAAGGATAGACATATAGATCAATGGAATAGAACTGATAGTCAAAAAATAAACTCATACATAAATGGTCAACTGATTTTTGACAAGGGTAGCAAGTGTTGAGACAACATGCAAAACAATGAAGTTGGACTCTGAACTCACACCATACACAAAAATTAACTCAAAATGGTCAGAGACCTAAACATAAGAACTAAAACTATAAAACTGTTAGAAGAAAACATAGGGGTAAACCATCATGATCTGGGATTTGGAAAAGGATTCTTAGATATGACACTAAAGGCATGAGTGATAAAGGGAAAAAAAAAAATTGGACTTCACCAAAGTCAAAAACCTTTTTGCTCCAAAGGACACCATTTACAAAAGTGAAAATATGACCCATAGAATTAGAGAAAATATTTGCAATATATATATCTGATAAGGGGCATGTACTCACAATATATATAGGACTCATATAACTCAATAATAAAAAGACAAGTGAACTAATTTAAAATGGGCAAACAATTCAAACAGACATTTCTCCAAAATATGCAAATAACCAGTAAGCACATGAAAAGATGTTCAACATAATTAGTTATTAAAGAAATGTCAATCAAAAACACAATGAAATACACTTCACAGACATTAGAATGACTGGTATCAAAGTCAGATAATAACAAGCATTGGCTAGTAGAAATGTAAACAATGCAGCCATCTTGGAAAATAGCCTGGCAATTCCTCACACAATTAAACATAGAGATACCTTATGACCCAGCCATCCCACTCCTCAGTATATACTCAAAAGAAAAGAAAATATATGTCTACACAAAAATGTGTGCGCAAATATATATAGCAGCATGATTTATAATACCCTAAAAATGAAAACAACCCAAATGGCAATCAACTGATGAATGGATAAACAAAATGTGGAATATCCATACAATGGAATATAATCTGAGTGTAAAAACGGAATGAAGTAGTGATACATACCACAACATGAATGAAAACATTATACTAAGTAAAAAAGACCAGTCACAAAAGATTGCATATTATAAAACTCCATTCATATGAAATGTCCAGAATAGGGAAATCTATAGACAGAAATAAAATCAGTGTTTTCCTAGGGCTTGGTGGAAACTGATAGCTAAGGGGTATGTGTTTTCATTTTTAGATGGTGAAAATGTTCTAAAACTGACTGTGGTAATGATTGCACATATCTTGAATATACTAAAATCCATTTAATTGTACACTTTAAATGGTCAAATAATAGTGTATGTGAACTATATTTCAATAGAGCTACTAAAAAGTAAGTATTGATAAGTTTTTTTAAGTACACTCCTAAGAGAAGTGTTTGAAAGTTTTAGTTGATTCTACTTGGTATTTTTTACATTTTTTTCTTTCTCATACATGCCTGGTGACTGTGCAGTATTATTATATTGTGGTCTAAATTTGCTTTTCTCTGATGGCAAATAAAATGAGCAGCTTTTATATGTTAAATGTAATTTTGATATCCTCCTTCGTGAAGTGCCTGTTTAAAATATTTTACCCATTATTTTATTATTTTTCTCTGCTTTTTTCTTACAGATTCATATAACTTCTTTATATATTCTGGAATCAAGTCCTTTGTTTGAAATATGTACTACCAATATCTGTTCCCATTCTGTTGCTTCTTTTTATATTGCTTTAGTAATATATTTTAATAAACAAAAGTTATTAATTTTAATACAGTCCACTTTACAATTTAGTCTTTTATGGTTAATGCTGTTAGTATCTTATTTAAGAAAACTTTGCCAAGGGCCAAAGTTGTGAAAATATTCTCTTATGTTTTCTCATTGAAACATTAATATTTTTGTCTTTCATATTTACATGCCAAGTATGTATGGTTTAAAATAATTTTCAACATTTTTTCTTTTTCCATGTGGATAGCCAGTTAATCTAGCATTATTTATGGAAAAAAGTTTATCTTTTCCTCATTACATTGCTTTGTCACCTTTATCACAAATCATATATGCATAAATCAATCTTCTGGCTTATATATTTTGGACTTGCAAGAAATGTGTGTTTTCCAGTTGTTGGATGTAGTACCATGCTACAAATATTAATTAGGACAAGGTTGATAATATTGTTCAGATTATGTCTATGCATTTTTAAAAAACTCTATGTTCTACCAATTTCTGAGAAAATAATGTTAAAATCTTTAGCTGTGAACTTTGGAATTGTCTATTTTTCCATTTATTTTTGACAATTTTTGCTTTGTGTAATTTGATGCTATTTATTTCTCAAATGTATGTGTAAAACAAATAATGAATGAATTAATTGAGCCTAGCGTTTTCTTCATAGCAAAGTAATTTCAATATAATTTTTTAAATGAATATGACTATTTCCATTTTCTATTTATTTCTTTTCTTCCTGAGTCATTTTTTGTAAGTTGTGTATTTGAAGATGATTGTCTGCTTTATATAAATTGGCAAATTAATTGGCATGAATTATTTTTAATTTCCTCTTATGGTCTTTTTATTATCTTTAAGATGTGTAGTGATATTCCTTTTTCCTTTATGACACTGGAAATTTCTTATTGATTTTCAGCCTGTTTTCTTTACTTAAATATATATTAAAGCCTCAAAATTCTCTACAGAATCCTGTGGCTTTGGCTGAATCTTACAAGTTTTAACAGTACACATTTAATTGTAGTTCATATTTTAACTACTTCCCAATTTATATTTTGGTTTTTCTTTGATTTTTAGTTGTTTAGGAGTATATTGCATAACTTGGTAGCTCTGGGGACTCTCTAGCTTATTTTGATGTGATAATATGCTTTGAATTACTTCAATCCATTGAAATTGGTTGAGGCTTATTTTATGAACCACCATGTGGTCAATCTTGATGACTTTCCAAGTGCATTCTCAGAAAAGAATGCATTTTCTGTCATTGTTTTGTGCAATGTTCTATATACTCCAATCAGAACGAGTTCATTGAATTACATCATCCCTTTGTCCTTTTGTATCCTTACTGATGTTTGTTTTAGTTGTTGTTCTGTTTCTTCTATCAGCTACTGAGAGGCACATTAAAATCTCAGACTGTGAATGCTGGTAACTAATCCATTTAGTTCTATAAAATTTTGATTTATATATTTTGAAGCTCTGCTATAGGGTGCATGCAGAATCAATTTATTAAATCAATTTATCTTTCTCATGGTTTGATCCCTTCATCTTTCTGAAATGTTCCTCCCTAGGTCTAGTGATGCTTTTTGTCTAGAAGTTTGGAGGTGAGCAATAACATTTGGGTTGGATTTTTAATGATGTAAAGGCAATTAAAAGTGTGCTCTCAAGAAGGGGGTGGGTTGCAAAACTAGGATCACTGTATGAAGCCAGGGACTGGCTTAGGATTCTACCATTTTGGAAGGAGGCCTGAAGCTATGGCCTATAAAAAATTGTGAGCTTGGACAAGTAAGAAGTAACAGAGTCTCAGGACCAAGAAATGTGCCAAGCCATCTCCCATGCTCTGATTTGATTTGCTTAAAAACTCTGACTCTTGAACTAACAATTGTCACTATAACCTGGTTCTTGAATAGGAAGCTAGTCCAGTTATGTCAACTGCAAAACTGTTTAATAGAAAAACTGCACAGAAGGAGAAAGAGAAAGAGAGAGGAGAGAGAGAGAGAGAGAGGCAGAGAGTGAGAAACAGAGAAAGAGAATGAGAGAGAGAGAGAGAGAGAGAAGAATCAGTTAAAAGAAGTATGAAATATAAAATTCAATAGCACATGAAGAGATACAATACCTCAAAAAACAGCTAACAACAGGGACTTCCCTGGTGGTCCAGTGGCTAAGACTCCACCCTCCCAATGCAGGGGACCCATGTTCAATCCCTGGTCAGGGAATTAGATCTCACATGCCACAACTAAAGACCCCACATGCTGCAACTAAAGATCCTGCATGCCACAACTAAAGATCCCACATGCTGCAATGAAGATCCCGTGTGCCACAACTAAAATAAATAAATACTAAAAACATATAGCTAACAACAAAATCAGAAACAAATTCTCTCCAGATCCAGTTAATTTATAAAGCAGATGAACAAATACTAATTTTAAATTAGTATGCTTTTTCTATGTTCAAAAATTTAAATTAAGGTATAACTTACATTTAACAATATGAACTAAAAATAGAAGTAAAACAAGCAAAAATCTGAGTGTGGTAAAGCCAATTAAAATGTTAAATATAGAGAATAATTTTTTTTTAAGATGCAATATATGATATACACCCATAAGTAGACCTAGGCAGGGAGAGAATTAATGAATTGGAAGTTAATATTGAGACAGCATGTAAAATGTTGCAGAGAGGCACGAAAACAACAACAACAAAACAATACTAAACATGAAAGGCAGTTAAGGCATGTGGAGGTTGAGAGGATATTTTATGATAAAATTACTTTTTATATGTTTTTCCCAACTCCCTATTTTTTGTGTGTGTTTCTTGTCACTTAGCTACCTTAGCTTCTAGGAAACTAAGATATCACATGGATGAAAAGTCATCTTTCTGTGTTTCTGTAAGAATCAAATATCACCCAAATTCATGTTATTTGTGTTACAGAAACATCTCTGAAAAAAACTACAAATGTGGCCAAAATCGTTGAAAAGTAAGTAAAGCTTACTTTCATGCCTTTGATCACACCATTTCAGACTCTATCTTTCCACTACTAAACTATCTCAATTCTTAGGAATTTTAGTCGGACCTCCTGTGTTCCACCAACATGGAACCACAACAAAGCCATCATTTTCTTGGCAAAACTGTGAACATTTCCAAGCTGTATTCCTTCCCCATATGAAATGTACTCCATAACCTCAGTAGTGTGATTTGTATTAGATCATGATTAGTTTGACAACCTAGACTATTTTAAGGAGTTAGCAAAGAATAGTTGATAAGGTTTTACCTTTCCCTGTAGTTATTAGGTATCACTTTTTTTTTTTTTATATAAATTTATTTTATTTATTTTTGGCTGCGTTGGGTCTTCGTTGCTGTGCGCGGGCTTTCTTTTTAGTTGCAGTGAGCGGGGGCTACTCTTCATCACAGCGCGCGGGGCTCTCACTATTGTGGCCTCTCCCGTTGCAGAGCACAGGCTCCAGACGCGCAGGCTCAGTAGTTGTGGCGCACAGGCCTAGTCGCTCCGTGGCATGTGGGATCTTCCCGGACCAGGGCTCGAACCCGTGTCCCCTGCATTGGCAGGCAGACCCTCAACCACTGCGCCACCAGGGAAGCCCTATCACATATTTTTATTGGCTCCTAAGTGGCTACATTTTTGTTTGTCTACATGCCATATAAGTAAGTCTTTTGAAAGTATGGTTCCTTCTTTATCTAGCATACTGCTTTTTTCTTTTAAATTATATATACACACACACACAGATAAAATCAAGTACTTACCTTGCTCTGCTTCTTCCAAGGTTTTAATAAGTAAAGAATCTTGTCATACATTTCAAAACTTAGTTCTTTAATCACTTAGTAGCATTAAGGGTCTCAGTTTAAAGCAATATTCCTGAGATAAGGGACTTAGTGAAATCTTACTACTTATTGAGAGAGTGAAGAAGGCAATTTCAGGCAAAGTCAAATATCTGATAGTAAATCTCATTAGCCCCATATCAACTCATCTCTGAAAACCGAAGTGCCATGCTGTTAGCAATAAACTGAGATTCTAATGCCTTTTCAGACTCCAAATTACGATACGTAAATCTAAGTGTAAATAATTAAACGTACATATATTTAACCTGCATTACTCCACAGACATGCTGTTCTACCTCCTGTCTCCCACCAAACCTTGTCAGTTGTTGGTAAAATACTAACATGGCACTAGAGAAGAAGGAGAAACAAAGGCAGTTAGAACATTACAGCCCCTGCAGTGCTTAATCCATAAAGCAGGAAACACAAACTGGTGAATTGAATCTATGACATGGTTACACTAAACTACAGAAAAAGGCCCCTCAGGGGACTAGCAGGAAGTAAACTGGGTTCTGTTTTGAGATGACTGTTCATTTACATTATTGTAATTATTTAAATAATTAATTTCACAATGAAAGAAGTTTATAAAAGCCAAAGCCCCACTGAGCTGCAAATCCAAAATTCTCTCATGGTAAATCAAAGCTGTTTATTCCCCCCACCAGTATATCAGTAAATCTATTTAAGAAAAAAAAGAAAAATTTAGGGGACAAGACTTAAATCACATATGACTTAGTTGGTACTTTATTATTAAAATGTTTTAGTCTTACAGTATTGTAGGGGCTGCATTTGTAGAATTTTCTTCTAACCCAAAGCAAGTAGATGAATTTCTTTTAGCCAGAAAAACATGGAATGTTCATTCACATCATGCTTAGGCAACAAAGGGCCCTATGGGAAATGTCAGGAAGATATGCAAGGTCAGGACGTAGGAGACTAAAGAAGCAGGAAGTTGCCAGAATGCAGTGAATCGGGTCAGTAAGGCAGCTGCTAGTCTACAACGACAGGGTAAAGATTAGGCTTGAGTCAGAGCATATTAAATAAAGCCTGTGGGTTAAACACCTCAAGGTCAGTTTAGACAGATAACTCTAGAGCCTCATAAGGTTCTCAAAAGCAGAAGGTCAACAAAGGCTGAGAATGTTGGAGAAGAAAACTATATAATCAAATGCACAGAAGGAGGATCAATGTGACTTCTTTGGCAGTGCTCCATTTATTTTTTCTTGCACTGTCAGAATTAAAAAATTAGTAATACTGGGCTTGAGCAGTTAAATGAGAGTTATAAGGGAAAAGTCTGAAAATTAAATAAACACATCACATAATTATTTTCCTCATCTCTGTTATATCTACACTTCATGGATACATCCTTCCCTCCAATTCTTTGAAGATGTTAACACTGATATCAATATCTCTCTCCAAGAAACTCAGCATCTGCCCTGCTCTCAGTTCTGTGCATGTGGTCTTTGTAACATAGACTCACAGTTCTTTTTCATTCTCTAGTCTATGGATCTTAACGTCTGTTCCACTTCAGCCACTCACCCCCAATACCACACCCTGAATTTTCTCATTTCCTTAACAGCTCTATCTCTTTTAAGTCTTAAACATACGGTATTATGCTTTCAAGCTAGAACTGCCTATCCTTCACCTAACTTCAAAGCCCCACCACTGTTCTTTAATCTCTTTAAGATTTGCAGATACTTATTTCTGTTATTATTATTATTATTATTATTCAGATATTATTAAGACTCTACTTCCTTTCTAAGACTTCCTTCCAGTCTCCATTTTTCTACTGTTTTTTCTACTTTTATTTTGGTATCTATTAAAGGAAAAGCAGCTGGCACCGTTATGGGTG
The DNA here is from genome assembly GCF_009873245.2 of Balaenoptera musculus. Taxonomy (NCBI): domain Eukaryota; kingdom Metazoa; phylum Chordata; class Mammalia; order Artiodactyla; family Balaenopteridae; genus Balaenoptera; species Balaenoptera musculus. The sequence continues at coordinate 71,899,673 of NC_045794.1, forward strand.
CCTCCATTCCTATTATTAACTAAAATCCTTACCTGTCATGTTGGATAAAAGAGTACAGCTGAATTTAATTTTCAACTGGGTAAGCACATGAGAATTTCATGCCACTAGATCAGTGTTCCTCAAAGTACCACTTATGAACAACTTTGATTAGACCCCCCAAGGGTGATTTAAAATACAAATCCCCAAACCACAACCTAGATCTCCACATTAAGAATTACTAGGAATATTACTCAAGAGGATGCTAATGAACACAAAGACAGCCATTGGCCAAAAATGATGACTAACTATGCAAGATGCAATCACTAATTGTCCAGTTGCTAAATGTGATGGTCATAAGAGTAGAGAATATGGTCTTGCCAGATACTTTTACTCAAACTTATGCCTAGAAAAAAGATCAAGAAAATAACTTCAATAGCCACTCTGTGGAATCCACCTAAACTGGGAAAGAGAAAGAAAGGAATCAAATTTGTATTTATTATTGCTGGGACTATGTAACATATATTGCCAAAACTCACTGGTATCACATTTCTCTCTACTTTCAGGCAAATGAGAGAATTGTACCTTCCCACCTGTGAAGAAAGACATGGCTACATGACTTGCTCTGAGCAATTAAATATGAGTAGAATTTATGTTTGACACATTTGTGTGGAATAATTTGTTCAATTTCCATTTCCTCTTCCCTGACTCCATGTGTAGATGTAGATGTATACAATGAGCCATCACATGGATAACCACTCTTCTGGAGAGATGGTTAGGCTTACACTGAATATCAGAGAAGTAAGAATCAACCTCTGAGATTTGTTTTATGTTTTTGTTTTGTTGTTGTTCCTATAATATAAACTGTGTCAGTATGCTACTGATATAGGATGTTTGTATTATGTTTATTAAGGGAATTCTAAAATAATAACTCTAACAATTAAAAATATTCAAATTAATTATAACTAAAGGAGACATAGTTGGTCAGCTGATTCACTTCAAGGAGGAGGTCCAGTTGCCTTGAGGGGAAAAATAAAGACATTTTTAACTTTGTTTCAGATAGTAGAGTTCCCAAAGAGGCAAAGTGAAAACAATTAAGTGAAATAATCTTCAATACTGGAACTGTCATCAAATAATTAGATTAGCTTTAGGATGCATTTCACCATACTAGGTATCATGGGATTTTCGAAGCTTAAAATTAATCCCCTGTGAACTTCATTTGACTCAAAGCAACCTTAATTACAATAGCATTTCATAAGAATAAACCTCCTAATGCTATTCCAGACAGAGTTTATTATTAAAAGATTTCTAAGATGTTTATTGATATGCATATCGGATGATCTTTAAAAATCGATTATATTAAAGAATAAATGCAAAAAAGTAATATAATGCAAACTGCTAGGATGCATTCAATTGATTCTTCCTCTTCTTTTTTGGGGGTTAATGCTCCTGCTTTATGTTTGGAATATCGTTCATGTGCAGTACAGTATATGACTTCCATTTAAAATTTACAGTGCCCAGAAATACTGAGTGGCTGCCTTAAAATCACTTTTTGCATCATTTTGCTCTGGAATGAAATCTGTATTAATCTATGTGTTAATAATAAAAGTCAACAGAAAAGTCAATCTTCTAATACTTGCTCTAAGAATTGATGACATTAACTCTATCTGTGGGGGCAAGGGGGTGCATTTTACTTTTCTTTCTCAAGAAGCAATTAATGTCAGTTCATTCTGGAAAAGAATGGACAGCAAAGTCTAAAAAAATACTCTTCCTTTTTTCACCTGTTTCATGGTTGTTTCAGTTTGATGAGGCAAGTTGACTTTTCATTCATATCACAACAATTGCTTATCTTGGATTTATTATGTGCCTTGCAGTGATGAGACACTAGGGGTATGTGATGCACAAAACAAGATAGAGTTACTACCTCAAAGATGTTTTCATAGTAGTGTGGGAGATGGACATTTAATCAATCACACAAAGCAACTGAAATGTAAAATTGTTAAATGATCCACAAAGGCAAGATATAGAGTACTATGAAAGTATATAATAGAAAAATGACTTAGAGACTTCAGAAAAATCATTTTTGAGGATGTGACACACAGACTGATTAGAAGTTAATTAAGCAAAAGTATGTGCATGTGTGTATGTGCTGTTGTGTGTTCACACATACGTGTTTTCACATAGCATTCCAGGAAGAGGAGATTGTAAGTGGGAAGGCCTTATTTTAAGAGGGAATTCAGCAATTATGGGGTCCTGGAGTACAGCAATATGGCTTGCTGGAGTGGAGCACTGTAGAGAAGAATAAGTAGAGGCCAGACATCACAAAGTTTATTAAGATGTTGAGATGCTTTCACTCCTTCCTTGAGCTTTCCAAACTATAATCTCCATGCTTAAACTCAATTGCATCTACTCAGTTTCTCAAGAAAAAAAAAAATTCTCCTGTTAACACTATAAGTTTCAAATATTGTCCTAAACTTTATGTAATACTTTATGGAGGCATACTCATCATATGACCAGGTAGATAGCACTATCGGTACCAATTTATCAATTTGCAAACTGAGGAACAGAGAGGGTAGGTTACCTACCTAAAGTCACAGAGTTAAATAATAAGAGCCAGGATTTAAATTCTGCTCTCTTAGAGTTCAAAATCCATGCAGACTCCCATTGTACATAGTTAGCCTGTGTGTTGAAAGTGTCTTTACTATGAAAGAGAATAAGAGCAAGGGGTCTCTGAAAGAAATATCAAGTGTTTTCAATATGTACTTTCAATTGCTAAAATTTTATTCACATAAATATATCAAGAAGCTCCAAGGCTAAATATTAAAAAATAGGCTTCTACTTTATTGAATTCTTCCAAATAAGGAAGGCAAATTGCCCTGCAATTTCCAGAAGTGTTTATTCAACATCTTAATGATTATATATGCTAATAGTATGAATGACTACAATACAATTTCCTAAAATAGAGACAATATGTTCCCCCAAAAGTGTTTATAATGGTAGCTGGATTACTTTGATATTATTTTATTTAGATCCATTTACAGCATTACCAGTGTTTGGAGTGGTATTAATAATATTAATGTGGGAAGCTTACCATTCAGTATAATGGTAAAAGCACCATTATATATCACATACAATTCTTATCCCAGATTGAAAAGGGTTTTTCATTATTACTACACAAATTTGTCTGAACTACTGCTTATAATGAAATTATTTCAATAACAACTAAAATAGTTAAATGTCTTCCTAAAGTGATTTCCATTAGCAAAGTTCCCAAATTTCTGGAGCTGCAGCCTGCTTAGATGTTAAACACAGTAGTGTCATTTATATCTTTTACAAAGATGAAGTAAGACATTATCCATCATAGGAAAACGTTTATAAGTAAGTTAGAAACCTTAAGTATTTGTATAAACTCTATCAGTACACTGAAATACAAATTAAGGATATTAAAATGGAAATTCTTAATATTATCCAACCTATCTTTATTAATATACTTTGTTTTTTAGAAAACTTTTAGACTTTCAGAAAAATTGACTATATATTACAGAGAGCCCCCAAATTACACCCACAACTACACAAAGTTTCCCCTAGTAGGAGGATATACTTGTTAGACTTAATGAACTAATATTGATACTACTTTATTAACTAAAGTCTATAGTTTATTCAAATTTCCTTATTTTTTAACTAAAGTCTTTTTTCTGTTCCAGGATCCCATGGAAGCTATTGTGATACATTTGATTGCCATGTCTTCTTAGGCTCCTCTTGGCTGTGACATTTGCTGAGACTTTCCTTATTTTTGTGACTTGATGGTTTCAAGGAGGCACTAGTCAGGTATACTGACTGTATGAGATGCCTCTCTATTGGAATTTGATTGATTTTTTCATGATTAGAGGAAGGTTTTGAGAGGAAGATAACAGAGATAAAATGCCATTTTCATCACATCATATCAAAGGTGCATGCTATCAACATTATTTATGACTTTTAAGGTTGACCTTGATCACCTGACTAAAGTGGAGTTTGTCAGGTTTCTCCACTGTAAAGTTATCTATTTTCCTCCTTTGTCACACTCTATTCTTTGCAAGGAAATCACTATGCATAGCCTGCACTTAAGGAGTAGGAGTTATACCTTCTCTTTTTAGGATGGGGTATCTACAGCATTTATTTAAAATTCTTCTGTACAAAAGATTTTTCTCTTTTTCTACAAGTATTTATTTATTTAGTAATTTATATCAGTATGAACACATGGATATTTATTTTACCTTCAGGTTTTAATACAATATTATTTATTTGTTTTGTTGCTCAAATTGCTTCATCTTTGACCACTGGGAGTTCTTTCATTTGGCTCCAGTTCTCCTTTAACATATCCCATCAATGGGTTTTTTGTTTTGTTTGCTTATATGGTTGAGTTTTTTAAACACTTTCGTACTTTCTGGCACTACAAGATGCTTCATGCTTATATGTTATATTCCCTGCCCTAGTCCTATGATTAGCCATTTCTATAAAAATACCTTATTTATTTTAATGGAGAATGGTACTAGAAACCAAGTTCTGGGCACTAGGTGCACTCATTGATACTGGGGTGTCATTTCTTTTAGGCCATCTCAGCTGACAGACTAAAGAATATAGGTGTACTTACCGACATATATACACATATCTATAGATATTTCTATATGTAACCATCTTTATATTAAATGAAATGTAAGTTCTTATTGATATCTCCAACTCTAATCCATTATCGCACTGACCACTCTAGCCTCCTTCCCTGATTATCTATAAATTTCCACTATAACAGTAAGAAACCTGGATCCCAGATGGGAGACAGGTGGGATGAATCTGCCATCCATTTATGAAGTTTTTCAGTTCAAACATACATGTATAGCAGTATCAGAATAGTTAACCCATACCCTCATCAAAAACAACTTAATCAAAGAAAATACAGTGCTTACATACAATCTCTTGTTCCTTTAGTCAGTTCCAGAGTTACACAGGTCAGCAGTTTTCCCCCTTCCCCGTCAGGAGGTTTTTTAATACATTTACAATCAGTGAGATTAGTTCGTCGCAGTCTGCATTCTTTCCTGGGATCCTCCAACCTCCTAAAGAATTTCTTTTTAATTTATGTACATTAAGGTTCACTCTCTGTGTTGTAAAAAGGTTTGCATTGTAAAAACGTTTGAAAAAAATGCATAAAGTCATGAATCCACCCTACTGTTATAGGATCATACAGAACATTTCACCACAAAGTTATTTTTACTCAATGATAATATTCTTACCAGAAAAAGAAAAATTTTCTTAATGTTTGTCAGGGCCCTTGAAAATTATCATCATTTGACTGAATTTTTTATTCTTTATTTGATGATAATGGTTGGAAAACAATGCTACATTATTATTAATATAATTTTTATTAAATTTATTACCATCATTATTAAGGCAAATTCTGTCTGAGCGAATTAAAGCACTAGGACTTTGCAGTGAACTTTTGGACAATGATATCAGAAAGCATACTGATTTTTGAATGTTCCAATAAAGTGGTATAAATCAAATTTATCACAACGCCAAGGAACAGCTTGTATGTATCTTGTCCTGGAAATATTCTCTCACATATTGCTTGAAATTACTGCACAATCAGTTTGTAGCTTGGGGATATTTTGAATACAATGTTTGTTTGAATAATATTTTTATTACTTTTGAGTAAGTCTGTGCCAACCATGAGTTCATGAGAATTGCAAACAGCATTATGCTTTGCAAGCAACTGAAGCAAAAAACACTTCTTTTATTGGATCAATATAGTAAGTAATGAAATAACTGATTTGTAAAATAGTTTGGAGGAAAAGCAATCAAAAAGGTGCCTCTAAATTTTAACAGACTATTAAATAAGCACTATTAGTTCTATAACTCAAAATTCAGGGTGTCATAGTCTTGGGAATTCATGTCTGAAAAACAAACAAACTAACAAATCTATCTCCCTTTTAAAAATTTATTGTCACTCAGAGAAAGCCTCTTCTACAACACCAAGATATTTCTCCATAAGTCAATGTCTGCTTTCATTTTGTTGTACCCTAAACTTTTACCTTAAAAAGTATCTAAAGGCCTATGTCTCAAAGAAATGACACAACAATTTATTATTATTTATTAAATTATAAATAAAATGTAAATAAAGTAAAATAGGCACATTTTCTCTTTATCACCTTATCCTACTTTGTTCCTCTCTGCAGTACATCTTACCACCATATACATGTTAATTATTTTCCTATTATCTATCTTCCCTGATTAGACTTAAAGCTACAGGACAGCAGTCATTGTTTGGTTCATTGCTATATTGTCTGTACCTAGAATAGTACCTAAGAAGGTGTGGGTATTCATTATATGCTTGTTGACTAAATGGACATAGTCCCTCCTATACTGAAAATAAAATGAAAGTAGAAAAAACTTCAGAGAACATTTTTATATAATTTATCATTGATCATTACATTCAGACTTGATAAAGAGGCAGGTAAAATATGTAGACTGAGAGATTAGGGGTGAGTTGAGGAACCATATGTCACAAAATAGATGAAGAAAGAAAAGAATAGTAGATTTAAGAATGGAAGACTGTGATTAAAAAAGAGATGTTCAGAGATCTGAACATCTTAGCTCTTAGCAGTAGATAAGTTTTTTGTAAGGAGATGTTATTTAAAAGTCTATAGGTATGTAAAATACAGTGAAAGAAGAGACAATTCAAGTATATGAAGTAAAGGAACTAAGAAACCTAAATGTCATCAGTGTAGGGGTAGAAGATGAAAGACTGGGAAGCAGTTATTCATTTCACTGAAGCCTGGATAAATGTTTCTGCATCTTCACAAATAATGGAAAAGTGGATTGACACTGTAAGCAAATTTTTAAAAGGCAAGGTTTTTAAATGATGGTGGCAGAAAAATGATAGACAAATGGCAATAGGAAATAAGATAAATTCTAATCCTCTTCTTTTAGAATGGAAGATGGAATACTTTCTCTTTCTGATTTCAAGGGAAGTTTTATGTTTAGAGTGAAGTAAAATTTCAGTAGGGATATAAGAAAATAAGAATGATTTTAAAAGAAGTGATCAGACCCTGGAGATATTTCAACTATGACTTAGTGATTGACTAGTTGGAAGTAGGATTGATATTAAACCAGAGGAAGGAGGCCATTAGTTTACTTAGGATTTAGCTTAGGTAGCTGCACTGGTGGTGGAGACATTTACTAAGATCCAGAAGAGAGGAAGCATTAGTAGATTAGGGGAAGTATGGGTGTTTGCGTCATACTGCATTTCACGCTCTGTGCTTCACAGTGCATTTCAAGAAATAACAATAAGCAGTTGTATAAATAAGACAGGATCTTGGGAGAGAAAATCAGAGTAGAAATATATATTTGAATATCATTAATATAGAACTGGTAACTGAAGCCACTGGAATTGGTATTCTCTGCCAAAGAAAACGGATAAAGAGAAAAGAGATCAGAAGACAATATTCATGAGAACACAGGCACCCAGGGGATGGGGAATGAATAAGAAGTCCACAAAAGAGACTGAGGAAAAAAGACTGGAAATCAAATAAGAGAGAATTTAAAGAAAGAAAGAGTGGTCAGCAAATCAGCAGTGTCAAAAGATGCAGAAAGTGAAAGGAAGATAGGTATGAAAATGTTTTCATTCTTTTTAGTCACAAAGAGGCCACTGTGGTGAGTGAATAGGAGCAGAACACAGATTTCATGAAGTATAGCAATGTGAGGGGAAAAAGGTGAAAACCACATATTTAGGTAACTTAGTCATAAAGAGGAAGAGAAAGACAGGAAGTGATGTCAGGTGGAAGGAGGATATTTTGTGATGGGATATGTTCATGACTGTTAAAGACTGAAAGAAAACAATAGACAAGAAAATATAGCTAATACATGAAAGTAAGGATATATTTAATAGACATAGGAACAGGGGTAACATCCAAGGCACAGGTGGAGCTGTTGGCCTTGCACTTGAGAAAAGAAATCTACTCATCGTGACAAAATGTTAGGAAGAAAGAATGGAGGGGCTGTAACTTGAGGAAATGTTTACTGAGGGCGCTCATTCCACTAAGTAGGTGAAATCTTCTGCTGAGTATGAGGGGAAAGATAAGTTGTTACCGGACTGGAGAGAAAAGGTTTAAAACAGTTTCTGGTGAAAAAGAACTCACTAAAAAATTAAAATGATCTCACAGTAGACACTTAAGAAAACCACCGAGGGTAGAGACAGGTAGAAACACATAGAGACAGAGCATCAGTCTGGGTGAATACATAAATTCCTTCAAGACAACATGTAGATGTAGGAGCAGAGAAAATAGCTGATAGTTGTTAAGCACCTTCACCACAAGTAGAAAACAAGGCAAAGAAATGGAGGCAAGAAAATGTAAGGTATCAGCAAGAGTGCAATTAAACATTGGGCTCTAAGCTGCAAAGCAAAGGACTTAAGTACAAGAAGGGGGTGATGAATGTGAAGAATGAAAGCTATCAAGGGAGTCAAAGTTTAATCAAATTGACTGGACAGAACCTGAGAAATTATATAGTAAGACAGCAATTTTTTTTCAGCCTAAAATTTAATCAGCATTCTTGAACAAGATATAGTTGTGGGGTTGAGGATAGGGGTAATAATTTGATGGGGTATTTGTCCCAGCCCCATAGACTTGACCCCTGTAGATAGTGGGACTTTTCTTTATCTCAACTTGATGTCAGAAGTATTGATTTTGTGGCAAACCTATTATATACCTGAGACTAATAGGTAGCTGAATATTACTGTAATTCTACTTAGCATTATACAGGCTCTCCTTATCAAGCTGCTTCCTGAGATCCAAAGTACTGATGACAATCTAAAATTCTTTAGGCACTGTCAAACTCATAGAAAAATATTTTGTATTCTTACAGCATTTCTACTTTGGCAGTGTTCCCAATCCCTACATCTGCTTTTACTCTAGCAAAGTCTATTTCCGACTGGGAGTGTCAGAGATCTGACACATGATGCTCTTGCTATGTCAGGAAAATAGAAAGGAATTGTCTTATTTAGAAAAGAAATATGTTGCCATAGTTATAGGTATAAGAAAAGCACACTTCACTTATACTATGAATCACAGATTAGAATTAGTTGATGATCCTTAGTCCTCATACTGCACCCAGCCTACATGAAACTTGGAAAGAAATGGGGAAAGAAGTAAAATACCTTATCTTAAAAAAAGATACATGAACTCTCTTTAAAAAACTAGTGACCATTAGGAGGTGGCCAAGGCAGAACAGGAAGACTCTGAGGTCACCTCCTCCCACAGGGACAACAAAATCACAACTATTTACAGAGCAACTATTAATGAGAAAGACCTGAAGACTAGCAGAAAAGATCTTCTACAAACTAAAGATATAGAGAATAAATCACAATGAGATGTTTAGGAAGGGTGGAGATGCAATATAGTTAAGACTTATAACCCCAGGTGGGAGTATGTGAGTGGGACCCACAAATGGGAAGATAATTACAATTGCAGAGGTTCTCCCCAAGGAGTGAAGGGTCCAAGCCCACATAAGTCTCCCCAGCCCAGGGGTCCTGCACTGGGCAAAGGAGCTCCCAGAATATTTGGCTTTGAAGGTCAGTGGGGCTTACATTCGGGAGAACCAAAAGGCTGTAGGAAATACAGATTACACTCTTAAAGGGTGCACACAAAATCTCACATGCTTTGAGACCCAGGACAGAAGGAGTAATTTGCAAGGAGCCTGGGTTAGAGCCACCTGCTGACTTTGGAGAGCCTCCAGAAGAGGTAACTGGAACTAACCCTGGGGATACAGATGCTGGTGGCAGCCATTTTTAGGAGCTTGTTCTACCACAGGACATCAATGCTGACAAGCACCATTTTGGAATCCTCCCTGCACCTTATTAGCACTGGGACTGGCCCTGATCACCAGTCTCTAGGCACCAGTACTGGGATGCCTCAGGCCAACCCACCTAGCTAGCTGGGGGGAAAACAGCCCTACCCACCAGTAGGCCAGCTGCCTTAGGACCCCTTGAGTCCCCAGCTGCCCAGGGACACAGTATCAATCACCAGAGGGCTCAAGACCTGTCCCCACTAACTAGCAGGCCAACACCAACTCCAGAATCCCCAGGGCCCTACAGCCAGAGACCCTCAGACCTGGCTCCACTAATCAGTGGGAAAGCACTAGTCCCAGGACGAGCCTCACTCACCAATGGGTGGGAACAAGCCCCTGGAACCCCTGGATACTGGCCCCACCCACCAGCAGGCTGACACCAACTCCAGGACTCCCAGGGCCAAGCAGCCAGAGAACCCAGGACCCAGCTCTACCCACCAGTTAGTCAGCACAAGCCCCAGAACCCCCTGGGCTCTGGCTTCATTCACTAGAGGACCATTTCCAGATCTGGGAAACCCAAAATCCCACAGCTAGTCATGTTAGGAACCAGCCCTGCCCACCAACAGGCTAACACTAGATCCAGGAACCCCAGCCCCACAACAAGCCACTCTGGGACCCAGCTGCACCTACAGTAGCCAGCAGCCTCTGCACAAGGCAGGGCCTGGCAACAAATCAGACTGGGGATGAGCCTACCAGACTGCCTACAAACCACCCACAGTAATCAGCTGCCACAATAGAAGGGCTCACATAGCCCACATAGGGGGCATCCCAAGAGAATATAGCCTTGGTGACAAGAGGGAAGTGTACTTCTGGGATGCAAAGGATGTCTCCTACATAAGGCAACTTCTTCAAGATCAAGAAACTTAACTAACCTACAAAATACATACAGATAAAAACAGTGAATTAGGCAAAATGAGGTTACAGAGGAATATGTTCCAAATGAAGGAACAACAAGAAAAAAAAAAAAACAGAAGAAAAACTAAGTGAAGTGGATATAAGCAATCTATCCAATAGATGGTTCATTGTAATGACCAGAAAGATGTTCAAAGAACTCAGGAGAAGAATGGAAAAACACAGTGAGAAGTTTAACAAAGAGTTAGAAAATATAAAGAAGAACTGAAGCTGAAGAATACAGTAACTGAAATAAAAACTACACTAGAAGGAATCAATAGTAGATTAGATGACACAGAGGAAGGAATCAGAGAACTGAAAGACAGAGTAGCAGAAATCACTCAAGGTGAACAGAAAAAAGAATAAAAATAAATGAGTACAATTGAAGGGACCTCTGGGACAACATCATACATACTAATACTTGCATTACAGAGGTCCCAAAAAGAGAAGAGAGAGAAAGGGGCATATAACTTGTCTGAAGACATAATAGCTAAAAACTTCTCTAATCTGGAAAAGGAAACAGATATCCAGGTCCAGGAAGCACAGAGAATTTCAACAGGATCAACCCAAAGAGAATCATACAAAGACACATGCTATATATAAACTTCATGGTAACCACAAACTAAAAATCTACAATATATATAATAGATATGCAAACAAGAAAGAGAAAGTAATCCAAACATAACACTACAGATAGTCCTCAAATCACATGGAAAGAGAGCAAAAGAAGAAGAAAGGATCAAAAAAGAACTATAAAAACAACCCCCAAATTTAAAAAATGACGATAAGTACATACACATCATAATTACTTGAAATGTAAATGGACTAAATATTCCAATCAAAGGACATAAAATGGCTGAATTGATTAGAAAAAACAAGATCCATATATATGCTGCCTATAAGAGTCTCATTTCAGATCTAAAGACACACACAGACTGAAAGTAAGGGGATGGAAAAAGGTATTCCATGCAAATGGAATTTAAAAGAAAGCCATGGTAGCAGTACTTACATCAGCCAATACAGACTTTAAAACAAAGACTATAACAAGAGACAAAGAAGGACATTAAATAATAATCAAGGGACCAAGAAGAAAATGTGATAATTGTAAATATATATGCACCTAATATAGGAGCACCTAAATACAAGCAAATAATAACAGGCATAAAGGGAGAAATTGACAGTAACACAATAATAGTAGGGGACTTTAACACCTCACTGACAATAGACAGGTCATCCAGACAGAAAATCAATAAGGAAACATTGGCCTTAAATTACTTAGATCAGATGAACTTAGTATATAGAGAATATTCCATCCCAAAGCAGCAGAATACACACTTTTCAAGTGCACATGGAACATTGCCCAGGGTAGATTACATGCTAGGCTACAAAACAAATCTCAGTAAATTTAAGAAGACTGAAATAATATCAAGCATCCTTTCCTACCACAACACTATGATTAGAAATCAACTCTGAGGAAAAAACTGCAAAAAATACAAAAACATGGAGGCTAAACAATGTGCTACAAAACAACCAATGGATCACAGAAAAAATCAAAGAAAAAAAAATTTTTAAATACCTGGAGACATTAAAAACAAAGACACAATGATCTAAAATTTATGGGACGCAGCAAAAGCACTTCTAAGAGGGAAGCTTATAGCAATACAAGCCTACCTCAGGAAATAACAAAAATCTCAAATAAACAACCTATTCTTGCACCAAAATGAACTAGAAAAAGAGCAAATAAATCCAAGATTTACTAGAAGGAAGTAAAAACTAAAGATCAAAGAAGAAATAAATGAAATAGAGACTAAAAAAAATAGACAATATCAATGAAACTAAGATCGGGTTCTTTGAGAAGATAAACAAAGTTAATAAGCATTTAGCCAGATCCAACAAGTAAAACAGGAGAGGGCCCGAATCAATAAAATCAGAAATGAAAAAGGAGACGTTACAAATGATACCACAGAAATAAAAAGGATCATAAAATATTACTACAAATAATTATATGCCAATAAAACAGATAACTTAGAAGAAATGGACAAATTCCTAGAAATGTACAATCTCTCCTAAGATTGAAACAGGAAGAAATAGAAAATAAAACAGACCAACTACCAGTAATGAAATTGTATCAGTAATAAAAAAAACAACAAAACAAAAAACCTCCCAACTAACACAAGTCCATGGCCAGATGGCTTTACAAGTGAATCCTACCAACATTTAGAGAAGAGTTAACACCTATCCTTCTCAAACTATTCCAAAAAATTACAGAGGAGGAAATGTTTCCAAACTTATTCTACAAGGCCAGAATCACCCTGATACTACAACCAGACAAAAGTATCACAAAAAAAAAGAAAATTGCAGGCCAATATCACTGATGAATATAGATGCAAAAATCTCCAATAAAATATTAGCAAACTGAATTCAACAATACATTAAAAGGATCATACACCATGATCAAGTGATATTTATCCCAGGGATGCAAGAATGTTTCAATATTCTCAAATCACTAAATGTGATACAACAACTTGAAGAATAAAAATCACATGATCATCTCAATAGATGCAGAAAATCTTTTGATAAAATTCAACATCTATTTATGATAAAGACTCTCAAAAAAGTAGGTATAGAGGAAACATATTTTCACATCATAATGGCCATATATGACAAGCCCACAGCTAACATCATACTCAGTGATGAAAAGCTGAAAGCATTTCCTCTAAGATGAGGAACAATTCTATAAGTCCAAAAATAATTCTACTTTTCTAAATGTTTTACAGATTTTAACTATCTGTGGTCCTAAAAATAGCCTAATAAAAAAAAAATAATAATAATTTTCTGTTACTCTCTATAGTCAAACTTCAATCATTTTCCATGAGATGGAAATGTAGAGTGGACTTTACTTATAGGCGTGACTTTGTTGCTTATACATTGTCCATCTTATTTGTTTTATAAATTATTTGCTTGAAAGTTTTTCTTACATGTAAATTATAATTTATATATGCCTTCCAAGTTTTCCACAGAGGTATTACATGTATCAAATTAGAAAGTGTCTATTAAGAAGTTTTCTAATAAAGTGTACTAATATTATTTTTATATATTTGCATATATATTGCATATAAATTTATATGCAAATATTTAGGCATAAGATGACATTTGACTCTCTGCCCATTTTTTTCCCAGATCTCAATGAAATTCCTGGTGTAAAAGGCTATAATTCCAGTGTCAGAACTGTTCAGAAATTTTTGCTGGGTCTACTGCAGATGGGAAGGCCCTGAGGGGTTATCTGCAACCATACAACCTGAGAAAGTACAGAACCTATGATAGTACAACCCACTAATTCCTATAACTTTGGAGGAAAAAAAAAAGACTGCAAAGTGAAGGTGTTGGGCAGAGAGGGAACAACTAATTGACCAGTTTTATGGCTAAGGATTAGTAGAATTTGAAACAGTGGTAAAAGAGGGTTTAGGGATGATTTTGTGATTATATCCAGAACATCCATAGTGTAGAAGGGGCTTAATTCAGGAAGAGTGTAGGGCAGTGTCAGCTTACATCTCATAGTAAGACTGAGCAAAAAGGAAATGGTATCCAGAAAGCTGGCCCTTAATTAAAAGGCTTTATCAAACATAGAAAACATGATGCAGAAATTAAGTTACTTGAGGAACTTCCTGGGTGGGCCAGTGGTTAAGACTTCGCCTTCCAATGCAGGGGGTGTGAGTTCGATCCCTTGTTGGGGAGCTAAGATCCCACAGGCCTCACGGCCAAAAAAACAAACCAAAACATAAAACATAAGCAATATTTTAACAAATTCAATAAAGACAAAAAAAAAAAAAGAAATTAAGTTACTTGATAAGGTATAAACTCAACTTCATGGATCTAGTTCCAATCACTTTTTTCCCAAAGTTTTTTACTACTTAAATAATAAAGTGATTTTTTACACTAGCTTGCCATTTAATTAAAATCTGAGAAGAAGATAGTGAAGGAAATAATTTGAAAAATAAATGAAACCATAGAAAGTCCTCCTTTCTTGTTTGTTTGCTAAAAGAGGTCACAGAGAAACCCTCTTCATTCAAGGCTGAATGAAATGTATTAAACTTGCTAGCCAAAATCCAAAACCAAGCAATAACGGGGACAATCACTACCATCACAACAAAAGCATGAGACATAAAATTAGGGCTAGTTTAGTTCTTAAGATTCAGTAATAGCATAATTTTGCAAAATATAAAAAATCTATAAATAAAAATTTAAATAATAGATATTAAATCAATAAGGATTTTTGTTTCTAGCCAAGACAAAATAATGTGTATTAGAATTATCTTCCCACTAGACAAAACTAAAATAATAGAAAAATATATATGAAGATGTGATTTTCACATTGTTGGACATCAGGCAATAAAGGACAATAAAACCTGAGAAATGGGAAACAATAAAGTGAGTGCTATAATTGGCCTAGCTTACTGCCTTGAGTAAGTTTCCAGGCTCAGATGGCTTCACTAATAAATTCCACCAAAATTTTAAGGACGAAATAATACTGATTTTCATAAAGTCTTCCAGAAAACTGAAGAGGAATGAATACTCCCCAGTTAATTCTATGAGACCACCATTCCTCTGATTCCAAAACCAAAGACAATGAAAGGGGGGAAAATACAGAAAACTGTCCCTCAGGAACATGGATATAAAATTCTAAATAAAATTTTAGCAAATAGAACTCAACAGTATATAAAAAGGATAAAACATCATGATTAATTGGGGCATGTCCCATGAATGTAAGATTGTTTTCACATTTGAAAATTAATCTAATTCACCATATTAATAAGTCAAGAAAGGAAAACTATATTATCATACTAATGCAGAAGCATTTGGCAAAATCCAACATCCTTTCCTGAAAAAAAAAAAAAAAAACTATCTGGAAATTAAGAATAGAAGGAAATTTTCTCAACTTTATAAAAAGGTGTCAACAAAAAATCTACAGCTAGCATCACAGTTAATGGTGAAACACTGAATTTTTTTCCTGTAATATCCGGGACAAGACAGGATACCTGCCTTTACCACTTCTGCTTAACAGTGTACTTGCAGTTCTACATAATTAAATAAGGCAAGAAAAAGAAATTAAAAGCATCCAGATTGAAAAGGAGAAAGTAAAACTATTTGTTTGTTTGTTTTGCAGATGATCAGGTCATCTATGTAGAAATTCAGAGGCAGTCTACAATAGAGCTACCAGAACCAATCAGTGAGTTTAGTAAGGTCACAGGATACAAGTTAAATATACAAAATCAATTGTATTCAATAAATTACATAAACTGAAAACAATAAAAAATCAAAATTAAAAATTATTATTTAAATAGTATCAATAAATATGAAATGCTTAAGCACATATCAGACAGAAGATTTAAAGATCTATATGCTAAAATTAGAAAAAATGGTAATAGAAATTAAAGATGAGCTAAATAAGTGAGATGTTCCATGTTCATGTGTAGAAAGACTCAATATTGCTAAGATGTCAGTCCTCTCCAAATTGATTTGTAAATTCAACACATTCTTTTTTTTTTTTAATTCAACACATTCTTGATTAAAATCCTAGCAGAATTTTAGTAGAAATTGATAAGATGACTTTAAAATGTATATACAATGCAAAGGATCTAGAATAGGCAAGCCAGCTTTGAAAAAGAACTAAGTTGGTGATTTAACACTACCTGACTTCAACTTATTATAATGCTACTGTTATTAAGATGGTACAGGATTAGCATAAAGACAGAGAAATAGAACAATGGATCAAATTACAGAATCCAGAAGCAGACCCACATATACATGAGCAACTGATTTTTTATAGACGTACAGGGATTCAGTGTTTTTTTTTGCCAACAAATGATAAAAGAAAAATTGGATATATATATTCCTCCCCCAAAATGCAAATTTTAAAAAGGCTAACACAAAATGGAACTTATACTTAAAAGTAAAAACTATAACTATGAAACTGTTAAAAGAAAACAAAAGAGAAAAGTCTTTGTAACTTGGGTTTGGCAAAAATTTCTTAGATAAGACAATACAAAAGAAAAAAATTGATATGTTGTAGTCTGTCAAAATTAAAAATGTCTGCTTAAAAGAATAGAGACTAGCCACAAGCTGGGTGAAAAATATTTGTAAAATGTACCTGACAAAGCACTTGGACCCATATATAAAGAACTCTCAAAAATTAAAAAAGGAAAGACAAGAAACCTAACAAAAATGGACAAAAGATTTCTTTTATAATTTTTTAAAAATTTATTTTCCTTATTTTTTTGGCTGCATCGGGTCTTAGTTGCAGCACATGGGATCTTTGTTGAGGTATGTGCGATCTTTAGTTATGGTGCACAGTCTCTTTGTTGTGGCGCCGGAGCTTCTCTCTAGTTGTGGCGTGTGGGTTTTCTCTCTCTAACTGTGGTGCACAGGCTCCAGGGTACCTGGGCTCTGTAGTTGTGGTGCATGGGCTCCAGAGTGCGCAGGCTCTGTAGTTTGCGGCATGTGGGCTCTCTCATTGAGGTGCGTGAGCTCAATAGTTGTGGCACGCGGGCTTAGTTGCCTGGCGGCATGTGGGATCTTAGTTCCCTGACCAGGGATCAAACCTGCGTCCCCTGCATTGGAAGGTGGATTCTCTACCACTGGACCACCAGGGAAGTCCCTGGACAAAAGATTTGATAAGACACTTCATCAAAGAAGATAGATGGATGGCAAATTAGCATATGAAAATATACTTTACATCATTCATAGTCATTATTAATCTTACATCGCTGTGTGAAATAATATGGTTAGATTATCCAGAACATCGTTAAATATAACAAATTCAGTGGAAAGAGAGGCTTAGAACCATAGGTGATTGGGAATTCCTAGAAATCATGAGGAGGATTTTGGATTTTCAGAAAGTAAAGAAAGACGGGATTTGAAACAATCTTATCCAATTTTTTCTACATTTTAAAGTCAGGGAAATCTATCTTTGAACTAGATTACACATATATAGGCATAGGAAAAAATGTGTAAGAATGATTAGCTGTAATAAAGTCTATGAGATATGATTATGATTGATTTGTATTACCTTTTTGTACTCCTCTGTATATTCTATATTTATCACCATAAAATCATACCATTTTTATAATTTAAAATGCTTTTAAAATATGCCTAAACATACAAATATACTCCAAATGGAAAAAAAAAAGGCATATCAAATTAGCTGCTAATTATCATTAGCATTTTGGAGACTAAAGCTGGTGATTCTATACTCTTAAAATATGTATGAACACACATTAAAACCCGAGGGCAATTCTATTTTCTACCTTGTCGGGAGACATAAAGTAACATTATCCAAACAATTCCACAAATTACTTTGCATTTTATTAACAGTAAGAGCCTTTGAGATTCGTAGAATGACAAAGCAAAGGTGAAGGGCAGAGTCAATCTCAGTAGACATTCATAAAGAGTACATTGCAAGCAGTTAAGAGTACTGTTTAAATCAGTATAGTTCATCTCCTTGGAATGAAAGGACACATTGAGAATACAAGGGTAGGTGTTCTTAAAGCAAGTCAGCGGTAGTACACATGGAAGGAATGAATAGTGAATGGGCAATCAGCTAGTAGGCAATAGTTGATGATGAAAGTCTGAGTAGAAAATAGTATTAGGTCTATTTTAAAAAATCAAATTTTGCATGAATTTTTAAAATGTGGTCTTTACAACGCAAAGAACAAGTTCATTAGAAAACTTAATATGAGTTGTTCTTTGATTTGGTTACTCTGGTATCTTTAAAAGAGTTCACCAAGATAAATAATGTATAAATCTTGGTTATCAATCCACAATAAAGGTCATCAACACAAGCCTGCAGATTTCTTTTTTACAGAGGATCATCCAAGACTTCTTTGATGAAACATTACAGCTCAGTCACAAAAGATGAGTAGGCAGGTCCAGCTTCATGGGTATGTGACCTGTGCACATTACACTGAATTCAGCAGGGCTCACACCTGCACACCTGGTTTAATTCTCTGCTGTAGCTCTCTTGAAATTCTTGATATTTTTTTGCACAGGAAGATATTTTTATATCTGAAAATTATCTAGCCCATCCTGAGAGTCACAGTAACTAAATAAAGCTGAGAAGGTAAAGAGGAATGGAATTCCAGGCAAAAAAGAAAATATGCAAAGATCATAAAGTGCTATATCATGTGGCTTCATAAAAAAAATTAAAATAACCTTGTATTCTTAGAGATCAAAAGGTAAAATTGTACTTGGCAAGGCCAGTGTAATGAAGGAAAAGTCCAATTTATTAAGTGCCTTTTAGGTCAAGTTACAGATTTTGTTTCAGTTCAAGTCTTCTAGGAAGAAGATGCCAAAACAGAATTGGAGGTGCAAGAGATGTACTACAGAAAATGCCTGTAAAAATTTATAGTCAGGAAGAGCCTTCAGACCCTAATGCAGAACTGAATGTTGGGGAAAACGAGTATTTTGCAGGAAGAGTGAAAGATTGCAGTGCAGCTCTAATAAAGTCTTATCTAGGCTGAAGGAGCCCCAGGGCAGGGATTGCCCATTAGAGAAGTCCTGTATTGGGTAAGAATGGTCCAACTCTAGTACCCTCATTATGCTTAGTCATTAGTCAGCAGTAGCTTGGGGAGAAAGTCACCTTGGTGGGATCCCTGGGGCAAATTCTGGCAGATGAATGCAGTCAGCTAATGCCAATCATCACAGCAGGTTCTCTTTTGAAAAGAGATCTGAATGCAGTTTCAGAGGTTTGCATTGGCCTTCCAGGTTTTGATCATTTCTACCCCATATGGGGGTTATTCTATAATCAAGTAAGTCTTTCCAATTAAATACTCAGGTACTGGCAAATTGACCAACTGGTGGATCCAGTCTAAGCTGAATTTTAGCTAGAAATCCATTTATTTCCTGGCCACCATACGTTCTCAAGTCTAGCAGGAGGCTATGATGATGCTCTATATCTCTATGTATCAACGTCAGCTAAGACCCTGGATCTAACTGTTTCTAAATGTTGGAATATTCCTCTTTCTCAGTGTTCAATTAACTAAGTAAATTGCCATAGGTTCTAATGAGGGAATCTCTGTAGTATGTCCTTGCTGTGGTGCTATGGGGTGCTTCTTATAAACCAAGGCATCTCTTTTGTCAGTGGTATATGGACCTTAAAATTGGATCAAGTATGGAGACCGATGAGGGAATTGTGACTTTAGGTTGGGGCAACTGTCCTCAACCTATTGCTTACACATTCTTGACTTTTTCTGATTGTAGATGTTAAACAGAATCCTGGGTGACTGCCCTTTTATTTGTCCCTAGAGATGCCATGTTACATTGACCTTTCCATAATCACCTGTGGGTCAAGATCTCTTGGCAAGTCACTGCAAAAACGGTGTATCCCTACCTCTTGGTGGTTAAGCACTGCCACTTGACATCTACTGCTTTCAGGTTTCATTATCCCTGTTCTGCCATTTAATAAGTCAAGTTCTAGTTTTGAGACTGCTTCTCCTACTGACATACTTAGCCTGCATATGAGAACAACCACTGAACTTAGTGCTGCTAGTAACCCTCTCACCAACATATTTTTGGTGACCTTGAGGTAAAGGCTGTGTTCTCTGGGTCTTCCTGTAGAACATAATCCCATGGTGTCTCTAGCAGCCTTATGTAATATAACTATTTCAACTTGCCCATATTCTTAAACCATTTTATGCTTTACTCTACTGTCTTACCTTGAAACCCAGGCATCTTACCTTTACTCAGTGTTAGTCTCCACTTTCTCTATTCTTCTACAAGCTACCCTAGCCCCAAATTTTCTCTATCCTGTGGGGACTTGCCAGGATATTAAAGCTTACGTCCCAAATAAATGCCTCCCAAGTCAGTTAATTCTTGCTCATACAATCTTATAATATTCCAGTTTACCTAAAAATTCAGTGATATCTTTAATACCTTAGCTCTCTTTACTGATACCTGTTTTCTCCTCTGTTGGTTGTACTGGATAGAGTCTAAGTCTTTCTCTCTCCTTTCCTCTCTTTTCTCTTATCACTGTTTGGGAGGAAGAAATTTTCCTCTACCCATCTAGCTTTTTCTGGATGGTCTAAGAATTAAATTGACATGAGACAGATTAACAGGAGAAAATCGAACAAAAGATTAACAACATATATACACGAGAGAGACCCAGAAAAACTAAGTAACTTGCCAAAATGGCTGAAGCCCTCACCTTAAATTCCATCCTCAGCTAAAAACAGAAGAGGTTGTTGAGGGTGGGGAGTGACAGTTATGGAGATCACCAGGAAAATATAGCAAACAAAGTCATTATACAGATTTAAGTCATTACCTTCTCCATTGAAACAATTTCTTGAGGTCTGATAATTCTCCTCTTCCTGGTACAGAAGGAAGACACACATACAAATGGAAATTTCCCTTATAAATGTAAATGTTTTTTACAAAAGGGTAATTCCTACTTGGTTTTCAGAGTTTTTTTCCCATGTCTGCTGTTTCTTAAAAAAAAAATCAGCCTTAAAAAAGAAGTATGCCAAAGAGACATGGGTGGCAAATTCTGCTCCCCTACATTGCTCTTATTTATTCTGTCATTGATTTATTAAAAACAATAAATCACAATCTTTAAGAGTACAGAAATTGTTGGGCTGATCTATCAGCTAAAAGCCATCCTCTGCCCCTTTAGATTTACTAGGTGGAAATCAGACCCATTCCAACCACTATGTGAAACCAAGCAGGAGCCTTTGGGGCCCTCCCAGGTACAAACCCTTCTTGTGTTCCCATTTCTTGTTTTTAGAAAAAAGGCTTCAGCCTCCTAGACCTTCCCTGAGTACCAAAGGGCAGATTCTAACAGTTGCTAATCAGGGAAGTAATAAGGGAATGCAGAAACAAAGGAGGAGAAATCAAGAAACAATAGTGCATCTATTAAAGCAGGATCCTGGTTCCTCCTCAAGGGATATATATATATATATATATATATATATATATATATATATATATAAAACAAAATCTTTGAGTTCTTCTGGAGGAACTAAGGAGGAACTAAGGCCCTACCAGGTGGGAGACAGTAACTTCAGGCTGAGCACAAGATTCCTGGAACAGGGCCCTGCTACCTCACCACCAACCAATCAGAAGAAAGTCACCCACCCTGCAGCCTTCACCCCAAATTTTGCCTATTAAAAACTTCTCCCTGAAAACCACTGGAGAGTTTGGGGGTTTTGAGCATAAGCCACCCATTCTCCTTGCTTGGCCCTGAAATAAAACTTTCTCTGCTCCAAACTCCAACATTTTAGTTTGTTTGGCCTCACTATGCATTGGGCACAGGGACACATATTAAACTCTTTAGTAGCCTTTTTTTGTTCTTATATATTGCTTTGAGATAAGGAAGCAAGGAATTTACCTTTCTCTTTTGGGTGGGGGCAGGGAGTAGAAATCACAGCAATGTGGCAACTCTCTTTAAATAAATCTTCCTCTTCAAATCCTCTCTAATCTTCAACTCCAGACCCTTTCATAATATCTATGTGTTTGAGGGCTTTTAAGAGTCACCTAAGCTCTTCACTAACACTTGATTTTCAAATGTTACTACTTGGTTAGAACCTCACTTCAGGTTATCATATGGATTATATCTTTGTGTTTTGAGATACTTCAAATTTAACATCCAGTTACAATTACATAGAGTGATTTTAGCACTCTGAGTTAAGTGACAGACTGCAGTGAATGTGAGGTCAAAAATGGAGAAAGTAAGAGTAACATATTCTGTTAAGAGTTCTATTTCTCAAAGTGGGTGGATAGAAGAGTATCTGGAGGTGTGGTGGAGTTATTCCAGGGAGATTGATTTATTTTGCTTCATTTTAAAAAGGTAAATAATTCAAGCATGTTAAAAGGTTTTGAAAAGGAGCAAATAAAAAAGGAAGAGATTGATGTTAAAAAGAGGAGATAGGGGCTTCCCTGGTGGCGCAGGGGTTGAGAATCTGCCTGCTAATGCAGGGGACACGGGTTCGAGCCCTGGTCTGGGAAGATCCCACATGCCGCAGAGCGGCTAGGCCCGTGAGCCACAATTGCTGAGCCTGCGCGTCTGGAGCCTGTGCCCCGCAACAAGAGAGGCTGCGATAGTGAGAGGCCCGCGCACCGCGATGAAGAGTGGCCCCCGCTTGCCACAACTAGAGAAAGCCCTCACACAGAAATGAAGACCAAACACAGCCATAAATAAACAAACAAATAAATAAATAAATAAAAATTTAAAAAAAAGAGGAGATAATGGATAGTCCATAGTCCTTGCAAATGTAGAGGAACACTAATTGAGGGATGAGCTTTAGAAATAAAAATATAAGGAGAAAAAAAAGAAGAAGACAGATCTTGTATAGATAAAGCAAGTAGGCAGGATTGGTGATTGTTCCTCTTTGATTTCTTCACCCTTCTCTCTATAAAGTAGAAGCTGAGAGCATCTCAAGTGAGCGAGAAATAATTTTGAGGAGAAGTTGAAATACGCCTACCCCCTAGAGTTTGGGAATACATATGAACTACTTGATGCATTCTTCTCTTGGGGGTGGGCAATGAATACTGGAAGTTGCCTGGAGCCATCAGGTACTATAATGAGACAGGAAGGGGGAAGGGCACAGCCTTTAAAAGAATGACATAGCCCAAGGACATGACATAAACTGATTAGAACCAACTAGGTCCAAGATGGCAGACCAGTCGACTTCTACTAGACCTTGAGCCTCAGTTTATGCTCATTGTAACACATCAGCATGGTAAATGACACACCCACAGGCACCATGACAGTTCCAAGGCCAACCATAAAAGGTCAAAAAGTGGGTGGTGGCCCAATTCCTGGAAATCCCCACCCCTTCCCCAAAATAGTTGGAATAATCCTCCCACTCATTAGCCTATGAAATTAACCACCCCTATAAAATATGACAACCCCATACCCTCGCACCTCTCTCGCCTTCCAAGATGGTCCACACTCTGTGGAGTGTTTCTCTCTAAATAAATCCACTTCTTACCTATCACTGTTTCTCTCACTGAATTCTTCCTGTGACGAGACATCAAGAACCTGAGCTTCGTTAAGTCCTGAGACCAGGTGTGTGATCTCAATTAAAAGATTGTGGGTTCAAGTCCCAATCTGAGGTGCATGGTTTCAATAAAAGCAAATGTGAATCCCTGAAAATGTGTCAGGAGTCGAGGAAAGATTTCAGGGAAGGAAAGGAATACAGTGTATTGAATGAGCTTAGCAGAAACGGCAGCCCATAATTTTCTGAACTGGGCAAATTCAGTGTCAAATTTAGGGCCTACGGGAGCCCAGTCTGCTGTTTTTCTGACCCTTCCTGCATCAGCTGGGACATGGGCCAGCCCGAGAACCTGAAAAATTCCACAGCTGCATGACCCAACATCTACCAGAATCTTGCCCTGTTAATGAGCCAAGGAGGGAGAGGATAGGAGAACAATTTACCCCAGAGAGCATCTGCTGGATCAGAGGGAAAAACTGGCTTTGAAAATCTGGGATAAAAGATTAGCTGATATATTTGCACATAAATAGTTTTGAACATGTGCTGCCACCAGACCCTCACACCAAGGATTTTAAGGAGGTATTTATAATTATTAAACCAGATACTAAAGAGAAGGTTCAAGTATGGATATTTTTCCCATGAACACATTTAAACTCTTTGTACATGTTGTGGATTAAATTGTGTCCCTTCAAAAAAATATGTTGAAGTCCTAACCCCTGGTACCTGTGAATATAACCTTATTTGGAAATAGGGCCTTGTATATGTGATCAAGTTAAAATGAGGTCATACTGAATTAGAGTGGGCTTCTAATACAATGACCGATGGGTATCCTTATGAGAACTAGGTTCCTACCCTCTCATAGGAACTGGGAGATAGAGGGCATGGTTTTCCTTTATCAGTACAGGGGTGGTCCTTGAGAAAGATACTCCTGGGTTGTAAAACTGACAAGAAGCTTTTAAAAAGATTTGCATATCAAAGAAGCAGAGAAAGAAATTAGTTACAAGTTCCCAAAAGGGAATGCTCTAAGAAAAAGAAAGTTATGGGCCTAAAGGCAGGTCAGCTTCCAGAAACAACTTCCCTTCCACACCTTGTTTTTAGACTTCTAGCCTCCCAAACTGCAAGCCAATATATTTCTGTTGTTTTAAGCCACCTATTTTGTGGTAACTTGTTACAGCAGCCCTAGTAATTTAATAGAGTAAATAATGCTCTGCAAATGAAGACACCTCTGGGATGGTGGTGGTGGTGTATTGTCACTCTAAGTTCCAAGAAGAAACACAAAATCTGAGCAATAATAACATCCTCCCAAGAAAAAGCAGAGTTATGAAGGGGTAAAATGAGACATTATTTCGGGGATTAAAATCATCTCTAAATTTAAATATGCTGAATAGTTACGTATGAATTCTGCTATAACTTTAAGCATCCTTCTTCCTTAGAATGCTCGTGTGTCAATCCTTCCCTACAAGGCATGAGGAAATTAACTCTTACGTAGCTCTTTCCCAAGATATTACTTAACAAATATTTGTTCAATGAATGAATGTAAGCATTAAGACAGTCAATCACCAAAATCCAAGGCTACCCTTTCTTCATCTTCCAAAACTCAAACAACTAATCAGTAACTAAGGTTTGCTGCTTTTACTTTCTATGTATCAGTAAATTCCAATCTGCCTTCTCCATCTGCTTGTCCATAGTTTTAATTCAGAGACCATTCATCTTGCTTCCACACTATTTGTACAATGTTCTTGGCTCTAGTTTTTATTCCTCCAATTCATTCATTACAGTGCTTCCAGTTATTCATCCAAAATAAAAGTATGATTATTTTATTCTCTTGATTAATACATTTCATCCTTCCACCCTATCAGCTATAGTGTGAATCCAGAAGCTCATCTCTTATATGCTGTAAATACTCCACAATCCAGGGAAGTCTCAGAACCTTTTCAATTCTATTCCCCTTATCTGGATTGCCCACTTTCACTTTCTCTACCCAATGAACACATATTTATTATCCAAAAGTCAAAGTTTAAACATCATTTTCTCTGTGAAGCTTGCCTGACATCACCTCATTAATATGTCTTTTGCATGCATCTATCATATCCTTGCCATATTTTAATTATTTTGTCAAAAGATTGTCTCCCCTACTTAGGTGATGTCTTACTTATTTTTGTATAACTCCCACCTCCTCAGGCCCTGGCCTGAAGCAGCTGTTTAAATGGATGCTGGTATAATAATTAATTAACAAATTAACTTATTTAATTCATTAAAAATGCAAATAGATCTACTGAGATTAATAATAGATAATACAATATTAAAAATGAAGAACTAGAGGTCTATGACAAAGTGATTCAAGATCGTGGAGTTGTATGAAATATTTTAAGTAAATCTGATGTGCATTTACCAGCCTATATAAGATCTTAGGGTTGTATTTACAGATAAGGATGTAGCATAATTTTAAACAATAAATTATCCAGAGAGATATCATATAGTACTCAAAAATGAATTCTCATCAACTTTATTTTATTTTATTTTTTTGGCCACACCACACAGCAAGTGGGATCTTCATTCCCCACCCAGGGATCGAGCCCACAACCACTCACTGGAAGCACAGAGTCCTACACACTGGGCTGCCAGGGAAGTCCCTTTTCATTAACTTTAGACTCTAGCATCTCTCTCTCTCTGTTATTTTCAGCTACCTAGAAGTCAATGTATTCTTTGCATTCTTAAATACACAGCTACCTTTTATACTGTTTAAGAAGTCCCAAATGTTTCTAACGATAAATATATTAATTTTTCATCAAAATTTTCCTGTTTAAGTTAAATATATAAAGAAAAAAAATAAAGATAAAATTTACTAAAATAAAGTTGGATATATTAAGATTTTTTAACATGTTGACTATACAAAATCCCTGGAGAATAAAATTTAGCAAGAATTATTATTATTATTTTTTTAATCACTACGCAGGGATTTATACACTGCCTAGAAGATGATGACCACTTTGGGCTTCTCAAACAATGCAAGTCTTTTTAGCCACACATGTAAAATACCACAAAATTCACTATGATATAAAGCTAAAGTTAAACCTCACTTGAAAGAACTCAAAGTGTAAAATAATTGCACTAGAAGATTTGACAGGTATAATATAAAATACTTAGGACAATAATTTAAGTACCTGTGATAGTTATCATTCACTAACTACAACTAATTAACTTGACAATTATAAATTATTTCTATCCTTACATTAAAATTAGTCTTCTGAATAAGAATCACATGCATTCATCATTCTTCGGATTAGATTGAATTAGCTTACCTTTCTTGTAGCATAATAGAGAGAGTGTTGACTACAGCATCAGACAAATCTGGATGACTCCTGCCTGCATCATGTAAAAGCAGTGTACCCTGAGGTCATGTTGCTTACATTTTTTGAGGTTCAGAGATTTTCCGATATGTCCTATCAAGAGAAATTTTGTATCTGATTAAACAAAATGCCATTATTTAACATGTAAACTCCATCCCCTCCAAAATAATGCTAAATGTTGATTGTTTAAAGAGCCACCATTGTGCACTAAAATAACATAGGTGGATAAATTACATAAAATTAAATATGTAATTTTAGTACACAAATATTGTGTACCATTATATATATATGGGATATGTAGGATCATGCTTGTGTGAATGTGGGTGTATATGAATATGCATGCATGTGAATATGTGTACCAAAATCCAGAGTGAGAAAATATACTTAGCATCAAAAATAATAACATTCCTCTAGTTGGGAAAAATATTTTAGTGTTGCTTAAATTTACTGTCACCTGAATGATGTTCTCCTAATGGATGATGTTTTTCTTTTATTTTTTATTCTTTAATTTACTTCAGCTAAACCACTGGTCTTATCCCATGGTAGCAGAGGACCACTCTGGTACATTTTCCTGTCCCTCTTCCACAGAGAAGGCCCTTCTTCTGGACATTCTAAGATATAGGGAGACAATACATAAAACAAAGGCCTGCATGGCTTCTCTTTGCATTTGACTAACTGAGATGCAATGGAAGGCAATTAAAATTATTGGTTGTGCAGAACGTTAACCTGTTTTTCACCACTGAGAACGATGTTGGCGGTGGGTTTGTTATATATGGCCTTTATCATGTTGAGGTAAGTTCCCTCTATGCCTACTTTCAGGAGGGTTTTTATCATAAATGGGTGTTGTATTTTGTCAAAAGCTTTTTCTGTATCTATTGAGATGATCATATGGTTTTTATCCTTCAATTTGTTAATATGGTATATCACATTGATTGATTTCCGTATATTGAAGAATCCTTGCATTCCTGGGATAAACCACACTTGATCATGGTGTATAACCCTTTTAATGTGCTGTTGGATTCTGTTTGCTAGTATTTTGTTGAGGATTTTTTTATTTTACTCTCCTCCGTCTTTTTTTTATTTATTTTATTTATATTTATTTTTGGCTGTGTTTGGTCTCCATTGCTGCATGCGGGCTTTCTCTAGTGGCGGAGAGCAGGGGCTACTCTTCGTTGCTGTGCACGGGCTTCTCACTGCGATGGCTTCTCTTGTTGCAGAGCACGGGCTCTAGGCAAGCGGGCTTCACGGGCTTCTCACTGCGATGGCTTCTCTTGTTGCAGAGCACGGGCTCTAGGCAAGCGGGCTTCAGTAGTTGTGGCTCGCAGGCTCTAGAGCGCAGGCTCAGTAGTTGTGGCACACGGGCTTAGTTGCTCCGCAGCATGTGGGATTTTCCCTGACCAGGGCTCGAACCTGTGTCCCCTGCATTGGCAGACAGATTCTTAACCACTGTACCACCAGGGAAGCCCCTGTTGAGGATTTTTGCATCTATATTCACCAGTGATATTGGCTTGTAGTTTTCTTTTTTTGTGACATCTTTTCTGGTTTTGGTATCAGGGTGATGGTAGATCACCCTGATAGAATGAGTTTGGGAGTGTTCCTCCCTCTGCTATATTTTGGAAGAGTTTGAGAAGGATAGGTGTCAACTCTTCTCTCAATGTTTGGTAGAATTCGCCTGTGAAGACGTCTGGTCCTGGGCTTTTGCTTGTTGGAAGATTTTTCATCACACTCTCAATTTCAGTGCTTGTGATTGGTCTGTTTATATTTTCTATTTCTTCCTGGTTCAGTCTTGGAAGGTTGTGCTTTTCTAAGAATTTGTCCATTTCTTTCAGGTTGTCCAATTTATTGGCATATAGTTGCTTGCAGTAATCTTTCATGATCCTTTGCATTTCTGCAGTGTCAGTTGTTACTTCTCCTTTTTCATTTCTAATTCTGTTGATTTGAGTCTTCTCCCTTTTTTTCTTGATGAGTCTGGCAAATGGTTTATCAATTTTGTTTATCTTTTCAAAGAACCAGCTTTAAGTTTTATTGATCTTTGCTATTGTTTCCTTCATTTCTTTTTCATTTATTTCTGATCTGATCTTTATGATTTCTTTCCTTCTGCTAACTTTGGGTTTTTGTTCTTCTTTCTCTAATTGCTTTAGGTGTAAGGTTAGGTTGTTTATTTGAGATTTTTCTTGTTTCTTGAGGTAGGATTGTATTGCTATAAACTTCCCTCTCAATGGTGAAAAGCTGAAACTATTTCCACTAAGATCAGGAACAAGACAAGGTTGCTCATTCTCACCACTATTATTCAACATAGTTTTGGAAGTTTTAGCCACAGCAATCAGAGAAGAAAAAGAAATAAAAGGAATCCAAATCAGAAAAGAAGTAAAACTGTCACTGTTTGCAGATGACATGATACTATACGTAGAGAATCCTAAAGATGCTACCAGAAAACTACAAGAGCTAACCAGTGAATTTGGTAAAGTTGCAGGATACAAAGTTAATGCACAGAAATCTCTTGCATTCCTATACACTAATGATGAAAATTCTGAAAGAGAAATTAAGGAAACACTCCCATTTGCCATTGCAACAAAAAGAATAAAATACCTTGTAATAAACCTACCTAAGGAGACAAAAGACCTGTATGCAGAAAACTATAAGACACTGATGAAAGAAATTAAAGATGATACAAACAGATGGAGAGATATACCATGTTCTTGGATTGGAAGACTCAACATCGGGAAAATGAATATACTACCCAAAGCTATCTACAGATTCAATGCAATCCCTATCAAACTACCAATGGCATTTTTCACAGAAATAAAACAATAAATTTCACAATTTGTATGGAAACACAAAAGATCCCGAATAGCCAAAGCAACCTTGAGAAAGAAAAACAGAGCTGGAGGACTCAGGCTCCCTGACTTCAAACTATACCACAAAACAACACTAATCAAGACAGCATGGTACCGGCACAAAAACAGAAATATAGATCAATGGAACAGGATAGACAGCCCAGTGATAAACCCATGCACATATGGTCACCTTATCTTTGATAAAGCAAGCAAGCATATACAGTGGAGAAAAGACAGCCTCTTCAATAAGTGGTGCTGGGAAAACTGGACAGCTACATGTAAAAGAATGAATTTAGAACACTCCCTAACACCATACACAAAAATAAACTCAAAATGGATTAAAGACCTAAATGTAAGGCCACACACTATCAAACTCTTAGAGGAAAACATAGGCAGAACACTCTATGACATGAATCACAGCAAGATCCTTTTTGACCCACTTCCTAGACAAATGGAAATAAAAACAAAAGTAAACAAATAGGGCCTAAAGAAACTTAAAAGCTTTTGCACAGCAAAGGAAACCATAAACAAGACAAAAAGACAACAGAATGGGAGAAAATATTTGCAAACAAAGCAACTGACAAAGGATTAGTCTGCAAATTATGCAATCAGCTCATGCAGCTCAATATCAAAAAAACAAATAACCCAATCCAAAAATGGGCAGAAGACCTAAATAGACATTTCTCCAAGGAAGGTATACAGATTGCCAACAAACACATGAAAGGATGCTCAATATCAGTAATCATTAGAGAAATGCAAATCAAAACTACAATGAGGTATCACTTCACACTGGTCAGAATGGCCATCATCAAAAAATCTACAAACAATAAATGCTGGAGAGGGTGTGGAGAAAAGGGAACCCTCTTGCACTGTTGGTGGGGATGTAAATTGATGCAGCCACTATGGAGAACAGTATGGAGGTTCCTTAAAAAACTAAAAATAGAATTACCATATGACCAGCAATCCCACTACTGGGGATATACTCTGAGCAAACCATAATTCAAAAAGAGTCATGTACCACAATGTTCATTGCAGCACTATTTACAATAGGCAGGACATGGAAGCAACCTAAGTGTCCATCGACAGGTGAATGGATAAAGAATATGTGGCATATATATACAATGGAATATTACTCAGCCATAAAAAGAAATGAAACTGAGTTATTTATAGTGAGTTGGATGGACCTAGACTCTGTCATACAGAGTGAAGTAAGTTAGATACAGAAAGACAAATACCGCATGCTAACACATATATACGGAATCTAAAAAAAAAGAAAGGTTCTGAAGAACCTAGGGGCAGGACAGGAATAAAGACGCAGATGTAGTGAATGGACTTAAGGACACGGGGATGGGGAAGGGTTGGCTGGGACGAGGTGAGAGAGTGGCATTGACATATATACTACCAAATGTGAAATAGATAGCTAGTGGGAAGCAGCCGCATAGCACAGAAGATCAGCTCAGTGCTTGTAACCACCTAGAGGGGTGGAATAGGTAGGGTGGGAGGGACACGCAAGAGGGAGGGGTTATGGGGAGATATGTATATGTATAGCTGATTCACTTTATTATACAGCAGAAACTAACACAATATTGTAAAGCAATTGTACTCCAATAAAGATGTTAAAAAAAAAGGATAAAAAAAAAGAACATTAACCTGCTTTCTGTATGAGTTTTGAAATTAAATTGGTTCTAAGTTATTTCTGAGGTTAAAGAGGAAAAATATTGTCTGCAGGATGTATAGTGGCCTTGTGAATAGCTTTATGGATGACTGTGATATATTGAGGTCATATACTGTGTCTAATGTTGGCCATTATGCTTTTGGGAAATTTTTTGTAAGTATAAACTAATTATCCTATAATAGAGATACAGAGAAGTGAAAATAGAAGGATAATTGTTCAATAAACATGGTTGACATGAGCTAGCATCGCTGAATGCTTATTAAAATATATTCAACTTTAATAAAAATACAGCAGAGGAAAACTGCTTTACTCTTTCATGAATGCCACACTTTTTTAAAAAAAGAGTTCAGATGTTAATTTCTCTTGGAGACTTTCTCTCAAGCCAAGTTAGTCTCTGTTTTCTTTCTGTGTTCGCATGCCATTTTGCATAGTACTTTCCTCCATTCTAGTCCCAACCTTCTCCCTGCATGCCTCCCAACTCCAGTCTTCAAAGTCAGGGATTCAATATAATTTTTCTTAGTATATTTAGCACCTCATAAAGGACCAGACATTTAATTCTCAGCTGGAGCTCAAAAATGTTGAATGAATGAAGCACTACATAAGCCCATAAAGTATGTGTGGTCCAAGAATGAGAAAGGGTCATAGCTAAAAGTGACAGAAACCTATCTCACGTTAGCCTAAGAAGAAAGAAATATATTGGTTCATATAACTGGGATGTTCAAGGACAAAGCAGAATTTACTTAAAGCACAGCAAGTAAATGAGAAATTACTTTCTTAAAGCTCTGGATGAAAAATCCTGGTCAGAACTCCAATAATCAGCTTAGTCTTCCTCTGATTAACCTATTCTGGATTATTTACCTATTTCTATAGCCACCCAGGGTTGGGGTAGGCTAAACCTCATTTAAAATGTATGTAATGGGTTTCTCACAGGAGAAAAAGTGTCTCTAAAAAAAAGAAGGAAGCAGTTGCTAAGCAGTCCAAAACATCGGATATCCACTTAGTGAAAATCAACTAGAAGAGTAAATTATTGGTCATCTAGAAGAGTAAATTATTGGAAGCACTTGGATAAGCAAAGAAATACCCAAACAAGAAATCACTTAAACCAGCTCTTCTTTGTCTCCAAAACATGAATCTCTCTAAGCTATCAAGGACATTCTTTTATCCATTCATGCTTTCATTTGTTCATTTATTTAGCAACAATTTATTGAGACAGTATTATGTATCATACACTGTGCCTAAGTGCTAGCCTAGTTGGGGTGGGGGGTGGAGGGTGGGGGAGAGGGAGACAAATAAATAATGATGACCAGGAAATCATAAGTACCATTGACTTTTATGGAATGTCCTATTAAACAATTAGCCTAAATTAATTGCATGACAAAGTAATGACTAATTCATTTTAATGATACATGATTATGTTATGTCAATACTGATTTTTTTCTGACCATACTTTAATGTCTAGTCATACTAAGACACAGAGTAAACTGAGCACAAACCAATACGTTTGCTTGATTTACTCTATGAACATTCTGGAAAATGTATTTTATTAACATTTTGAGGATGTCTTTGTGATATTTCTGTTTCTTCTTTAGTTCATTATAATGGTAGAAGGCAATTTTTAAAATTATTTGGAGTTTTATCTAGCTTAAAATGGGCACCCAATGTAGATTTCTTATCATCAGTTATTCTGTTCTTCCTTTATTCTCTAAATTAGAATTCAGTGTTAGATAACTGCATAGTGACTCATTATTGGTATTCAATTGAAATCACATTGTGAATGATTTAAGAAAATGAAACTGAATAATTTACATATGCTTAAAGAAGTAGAAAATTTCTACACTGTATAAGGCAATACAACAAACAAAATTGAAAAGAAAATTAGTTGCATACAAAAGAATCTAAATTTTCAAAGGGTACAAGAAATACAGCTTTACTTTTCTATGCAAAGGATTATTTTTAAATAATTTAAGAGTATGTATTTATTTTATAAAATAATTAATTTTATAGCTTTTCCTCTCACTCTTATTATTATCTAGTCAAAGTTAATTGCTCTCATAAGATATGCCAGTGAAGCTGGTGATTGGTTCTATCTGTATTTTCATTTTCCTCTTTTTTATTGTCTCTGGACCAGCTCTGATATATGGTTCTAATTTGTTTCTCATAATTGAAGGACCAAAGGGCCTTTGCATACCTTAAATATATGTAGCTCTTCTCTTCTTCAACATTATGTTTACTTTCCTGTGTGTTATCATTAGAGCTATTATGAAAGCTTGTTTGTTTATATAAATTATTTTTTCCGATTTAAGAAAAAACATTTATGAAAAATATATAAACAAATTAAATTTGGAATGAGAAAGATAATGCTAAAATTTTATAAGAATGCATTTTTTTCTTTAAAATTTGGCACTCCACAGATACTCAAAGAGCAATGACCAGAGTAGATCTACAGTGAAAATAATTACAGATAATCATAATTTAAAATTTCAAGGTTGTCCAAAGATCTAAGATTATCAGCATCACAAAAGCACTTTAAATTTGTTGAAGAAAAAATTGCTGACTCCCTGAATTGAATATTAAACCAATAAAAACTGGTCATTGCCTGGAACATTGCTGTCCTACAGAAATATGATGTGAACCCGTATTTAATTTTAAGTTTTCTAGTGCCACATCAGAAAAGTAAAAGAAATAGATAAAATTAAATGTAGTAACACATTTTATTTTATCCGATATCCGAAATAGTATTTGACCACTTAACCCATATTAAAAGTATTTATAATATATTTTACTTTTTAAAAAACTGTCATTAAAATACAATATACATATATATTTACCCGTACAGCACATCTTGATTTAGAACAATCACATTTCAAGTGCCCAATAGCTATACGTGGCTAATACCTACAGTAATGGACAGCACAGTTGTAGAACATTATGTAACATGAGAGAAACTCAAGATCTCAAATGAAGATACAACTAAAGATGAAAAATCAAGAAATTACCATTCTCTAGCAAACAGATCTAGTTCAAATGCATTTTGCAAGCCATCAGGCATATGCTCACTGATTTAGGTGTTTTCAAAGTAAATGGTAAATTGTAGGAACACAATTAGTTGGCTGAATAAAAAAGTATATTTTAGACATATTCTATATGTGCTAATCAAGTTGTATTTGAGGATCACCTGCATCAGAATCACTAGGATATTTCCTTATAAATGCTGAATTCTTTTTTTTTTATTTATTTTTTGGTCACATTATGCAGTTTGTGGGATCTTAGTTCCCTGACTAGGGATCGAATCTGTGCGCCCTGCAGTGGAAGCATGGAGCCCTAACCACTGGACCACCAGGGAATTCCCATAAATGCTGAATTCTTGGCTAACACCTGAAAATTTTTTTTTTTTCAGAATATCTGGAGTTGGAGCTTAAAAACCTGCATATATAATTGTTTTTAATATAATCTTTATGTATGTTAATATTTGAAATATATGACTATATGTTATATGCGATAGAACTTAGTAATATCCTAAAAACCAACAAGCAGGATTGCTTCACTTATCCAAACAAATCATAAATCATATGTGACACAATTATGTACATAAAGCATTGCCACGTCTCAAATGTCCTATGAAATTCTAAGGGAGGAAGACCCAGATTCATTTATTTGGCAGACTTCAGTTAGTTATTCATTCTGGAGCAAATCTAAGAAAGATTAATAAATTATTAATCTAAGAAATAAAAATAAGAATTAAAAAATAGAAAATAAGCATTACAGAATAAGAATAAATAAAAAGCAGAAATAAAGAATATTAATAAATCTAAGAAAGATTTAATATGCAAGTTCAATGCATTATCATCTTCAGGTTTGGGGGATATATATATATATTTTTTCTTCCTTTTTTTAGTAAAATAAAACAGATATTAAACAAGTAATTACATAAATATTTACTATAATGCAAAAATAATGCAGGCTAACCGGAGAGAGAAAAATGAGGGATGCAAAGTGCATTGTAGATAAGGTGATCAAAGAAGTTCTTCCTGAAAAGAAAGATCTGAATGAGATGAATGAGAAAAATCAAATAAAATCTGGAGTATGAGTATACCAGGCAGAGGAAATAGGATGTTCAAAGGCTCTGGGCTGGGAAGAAGCTTGTCATATTCAAGGAAAGGAATAATGTCAGTGGGCCTCTAGTAGATGGAGTAAGTAGGAGAATGGTAGGAGCTAATATAGAAGAAATAGCCAAGAGTCAGATCATTTTGAGTGTCACAGTCATGTAAGAATTTGGGATTTTATTCTCTATGTGATAAAAAGCACATATAAAATTTAGCACAGGAATGAGACATAATTTATGTTATTAAAAACCACTCAGACTACTCTGAGGATAACAATAAGAGGGCTGAAGTAGAAGCAAAGAGGTTGGTTAGAAGAATATTACAGGTGTTCAGGCAACATATTATAAGACTTGGACTAGGTCATAGGGAGATCATAGGCAAGGGAGGTTATAAAGAGTGGCCTAATTTTGATTATATTTTGAGAACTCATAAGACTAGTTGATAAAATCATATGTAGACTGTGAGAGATAAAAGAAGCAAGTTTGACTCCAAGCTGTCTGCCTAGGTTTTGGAGAAGTGGATGTTTGATTTTTCTACTAAGTAATTGTTATTAGCAGCTTAAAGCAACACCCATCTATTATCTTACAGATTCTGTGGATAAGGAGTCTGAGTACTGGTTAGCCTGATCCTTTGCTCAGAGCCTCACGAGGCTGATAATAAGATGTCATCCAGGGCAGCAGTACCATCTGAGGTTTGGAGTCCCATTCTAAGCTCATTAGTTCTTGGCTGAATTCAGTTTCTTGTGGCTGTCAGAGTTAAGATTCCAGTTTTTTGCTGGTGGCTGGCCAGGTACTGCTTTCAGCTTATAGGCCACCTTTGGGTCTTTGCCATGTGGCCCTCTCTGCAACATAGTATTTTGTCCCTTCAAGGCCAGCAGGAAGATCCTGGATGCTGTTTCTTGTCTCTTTTAATAGTTGACCTGATTGGATGAGGCCTGCTTAGGATAATATTCCTTCTGATTAGCTCAAAGTCAACTGATTAAGAGACTTTCATTACATCTGTAAAATCCTGTTTGCGACAAATTGAAACATAATCACAAGAGCGGTATCCCATAATATTCACAGATCCTCAAGTGGAACAGAGTTTTCAAGGAGATACACACATACACACAGACACACACTAGGAGGTGAGAATCTTGACAGTCATCTTAGAATTCTGCCTACTACAGTAGATAACTTTGGGCAAAGCATTTTTATAAGAATAAGTTTGAGTTCTTTTTAGGTTTCATTGAATTTCATATACATATTAGATATCTAAGTGTAAAATAAGCAGTTGCATAAAGTATATGTATTTGGAGCTCGGGGAGAGATTGTGGCTAGAGATGCAGCATCAGTAATCCTAAGGATATAAACAGACTGGGTGAGATCATCTAGAGAGTGCGTGTTGATAGTGAACAAAAGACTGAGGGCTGAGCCCTGAGTTAATCAAATGTTTAGAAGTTGGACTGAAAGGAGGGACCAATAAATAAGACTAAAAGATAATAGCCAATGGAAAAAAAAGGAAAACAAGGAGAGTCCGGTGTCTGGAAGGAAATTTAAAAAATAGTTCTAACAAATAGTTCATTATATGCAATGCAGCTAAGAAATTAAGATGTGGACTGATAATTGACTATTACATTTAGCAATGTAAATATCAGTGTTGCACCTGACATGAAAAGATTCAGTGGTGTGATGAGGATGAAAGTACAAAAGATACAAGTTTGGGGAGAATGAGAATTGAGGAATACCAATGAAGATTGGGATTATAGTCAACTTTTTAAAAAGGGTTTTTACCATAAGGGGTAAAAGGAAATGTGGTCATAGCTAGAGAGAAATATTGGGGTAAAAAGGGTTTTATTTTTAAGATGGAAATTGATTGATGCTAATAAAATGATACAGAAGAGAAGGGAAATTGCATGATGCTGTAGAGAGGAAAACAACTCTAGAAGCAAAGTTCTTGTGCTAACGAGGAAAACAACAATAATTACTACCACCACAACAAAACAAAATGATAGATTCCAGTGCAGAAGTAAAAGGCTTGCCCTTAGAAGTCCACATAGCTTATCTGTAGTGAGGAAAAACTCAAAGGCTATGGATAGAGATGCAGGTAGATTAGTAGATTTGATGATGGGAATAGGAATTAGCTCCCTTGATTGTTTCTATTTCTCAGGGAAATAAGAACATGAGGATGGTTAGGAGAAGGCATATAAAAGGTTCAAGTAAAGAAAATGTAAACTATTTCTTTGTGAGTGGGAGAGTGAATTGATCAGCTAAACCACAAAGAACCCAATTGAGACTTGTGACACTGATAAGAATGTTTGTATTTTCCTTTTCCTAACCAAGTCCAACTATTCATGTAGTATCTTACTTTGTGAAAAAATAAAATTCTATTTTGCTAACACAAGGAATTGTTATAACAATTAGTGTTACTTTATCTAAGACAGAGAGGATACAGATAAGGGAAGATGTTAAAGCGAAGTATTTGGGGGGGCGGTGAGCATACCAATATAAATTTCAGGATTTTCAGAATGCAGGATATGCAAGTGAAATTTTTAATAATTTGAAATTTTAAAAAATTCTTTGAACTCTCATCCAAATAAAGAATAGAAAAAGGAGTCAGTATAGGGAAGTAAAAAAGATTTTAGAAATGAGATTTTTTTTTTCAGAAGAATGCCTTTGGATAAAGTTGTTAGTCTCACCACTTCCATCACTTCCATGGTAAAAATATGGAGTATCTGCCTTTTCACCTCAAGCATAGTAGGATTGGGCTTCAAGTGGTTTACTCTGATCTTAATCTGTTCTCCTTTCAACTCAGGAAAAACAGTAGACTGGAATCTCAGCTCTGGCTAAACACTCTGGAAGGCAGCAGAGATGGGATTACCAGTTACTTTGGAAATACACTAAAGGTAAGCTACTGTTACTTTGGAGTCAGCATTCACTTCCAGAGATTCTTGGGGCAAGGAATGCATGACTATTCTCATGGACAAGATGGGAGGTGGCAAGATGGTCATCTTAGACTATGCTCAATAGGACCAAACTATCACAAAAGCAAAAAAGGAATCTGGAGGTTTACCTCTGCTCTGGTAGTTCTTGCAGAGGGAAGTGAAACTGATTGACAATGTTGAGGGTTTACGGGAAGCCAATGAAAGTGCTCCTAAAGAGATAGTGTCAATTTTAAACATCTGCCAGACCCAGGGAGGGTAAGCACAATTTATGAAAGTGATAATTCAATGAAGAAAATTCTCAGGTCTCTTACTCCTGTTCCCTTCCTAAGTCCCAACCAAGGAGAGAACAAAAAAATGAATTAACCAGTTCATTAAGTAAATAATAGGAAATGAGAGAAGGACCAAGCCCATATCCTCCTCTCTGAATTGACCTATCAGTACTGTAGAAGTGACATATTGTTAAATTGAGCTTGGAAAATTTATGATTATTGGGGATGGTTTATTGTGATTCCTGAATTGAGCTGATACTGTGAACTAAAGCAACCACAGTTCTGTATAGACATTCTAACTCCTTAAACTGAACTGAAAATTCATGGAGCCAGGCCACATCTGTATTCAAGATCTAAGAAGAATCTTGAAGGGACAGTGTAAGACAAAACCAAAGGAAGTTAATTTTAATAAAAGCAATTTTGGTAAAATTAATCTACTTATGGGTAGAAGTAAAAACTGAAGGAGAATGAAGATGAGTGAAAAACTGATGGAGCCAGTATAGTTTAAAAAAAAAAAAAGAGTAGTGATAGTAGCAGAAGTGAGATGAAAAGATAGGAAGTGAAGTAATGATCATAGAGTGGGCTAACTTGAAATCAAGATTTTGGAGATGGTACGTTACTGGCAGTGATAAAGTCTAGGACATGACACTGGTGGGACAGCTAAGACGGAGCAGAAGAAATGATCATGGGAGTGAGCATGCTGAGAAACCAGGAGACCAGGCTGCTGAATTGATCTATATAAGTTAACAAAGACTGATGATGTGAGTAGTGTTGCAGAGAGAGAACCTGATCCAAGT
The DNA here is from genome assembly GCF_009873245.2 of Balaenoptera musculus. Lineage (NCBI taxonomy): Eukaryota > Metazoa > Chordata > Mammalia > Artiodactyla > Balaenopteridae > Balaenoptera > Balaenoptera musculus. Next base: position 71,939,353 of record NC_045794.1, read on the forward strand.
GTCAAAATCCTCAATGAATGAGGGATAGTGAGCAGAGCTAGAAGGATGACAGTAACAGAGAAAGGCAGACAGTAATCTCATATGAGCATTTGTTTTTGAAACGTTAATTCTAAATTGAATTCTTTAATTTTAATTTTATTTTAGAGTCAATCCAATAAATCCTGTATTCATTTCATAGGACTGCCATAACAAAGTACCACAAGCTGGGTCACTTAAAACAACAGAAATTTATTTTCCCACAGTTCTGGAGGCTAGAAATCTAAAATCAAGATGTTTTTGCAAGACCATCCTCCTTCTGAAGCCTCCAGGGGAGGATCCTTCCTTACTTCTCCCACCTTTTGGTAGATCTAGGCATTCCTTCCCTTTTGGCAGCATAACTCCAGTCTCTGCCTCCATCTTCACATGGCCATCTTTTCAGTGTGGCTCTGCTCAAATTTCCATCTTTTTGTAAGAACATCAGTCATATTGGATTAAGGGCCCATCCACTGACCTCATCTTAACTTGATTACCTCTGCAAAGACCCTATTTCCAAATAAGGTCACATTCACAGGTACAGAGATTAGGGCTTGAAAATATCTTTGTATGGAACACGATCCAACCCATAACAAACACCAAACCCTCATATACATTTTTAAAAAAAATCAGCACCCAAGGTAAACCATATGCATGGTGGGTTATACCTTCAAGTATGCTGAATGTAATGGCAGGGAATGTGTCTGTTTTGTTTCCCAGATTATTTCATTAGAAAAGAGTAATAAGAGTTTATTTGTTCAGTTTTGTTGTTTTCTTTGCTTTGATTTGTGAGAAATCTCTACTTCCTCAAGTCAGAATACTATGAAAGCCCATTGTTCTTTATGAGAAAATATGAATTATTTTCCAATATATAGGAGATAGTGTTTCAGAAAAAATGCCTAGTTTCATTTTTCCTCCTCTTTTTGTATAAATATATTAAATACAACAGTATTAAAAAAAAAAAAAGAAAAAATACAATAAAAGGAAGCCAGTGTTTGTCACTTCGAAAGAAAATTACAAACACAATACCTTGGTAATGTTTTAGAAAATATTTGGATGTTACAATTTAATAAAAGAGCTATAAATATATCAAACTATAAGTATCCCATATGATAATATTTCATAAGAAAATGAAACCAAACCTGTCTTCATTTCATCATACTAAATATGCAATTAAATTTTTCTTAAGTAGTAGGTGTAACACCTGCTTAGTTTCTTGTATGTGGCATATTATACCTTTGCAGTAGCAATAATTGGATTTTAAATGGAGAATCAAAGTTATTAGCATATAAATAGAGATAAGCATGCTCTCATAAAGTCTAAACTCATACCAGTAGTAGATAAGTAGGGCTAAAACTATGCATTCTATTTACAAATATAATTTGAACTTAGAAACCTGAAAATCACCCTATCTTCTGGCTTTTGGTGATATGATCCAAGATTTGATACTCTGTCATTCTGTACTGACATTTAGACCACTGGATTCCAATACATGCAATGACAAAGCTATTTTGCCTTGTTCTTTCAATTTGAGATATGATCATTCTGCTGAACTTTACATTTGTGATTCAAGTTAAAACCTTTCATCTACTCTTATTATATAAAAAAAGCTTGATGGCTTAATGGATAGAAGTTCTGACCTTTTCAAGTCCACATTCTAAGCACTAACCTCTAGTGAAGAATAATCCACACCTCAAATACAAATACACAGTTCTGTTCAGTCAGCTTGGTAGTTAGAGAAACTCCAGGAAATAGACTGGACCTAAGTTTTCCAGATCTCCTCCTGTGCACTTTTATTCCTCAGACTGAAAGGGGATCAACTAAAATATTAAAACCATACAAACTTTCGTTAAGTAGAAAAACTCCACTGTTGGAAAAGAATTGTTCCTCATAGGAATGCAGTCTTTATTTACAGCTATTCAAAATAATAACTCCCACTGCAATTTTAACAATAAGATAAAATAAATTTTAAGTAACTTACTACATAAACTAGCATTTTTAGTTGTAAAATACATCAGTATTACAGTTAAGAGTTAAACCATTTAAACCAAAACTATTAAGAATTCCCTTTTCCTCACCCACTTCGGTCTCTTCCAATGGCCAATTCTGCTATTTTAAAATATCCAAAACTCTAAAATCAAAATCTGTATATTTGAGACAATCTTAAACCAAAGCTACTCAAGTATCTCACTTCTTAGTTGTAGAAATAGCACCTGGATGGCACATAGACTGCTGAACTCATTACATCTAAACAAAACCCACTATTTCTCTGACTCTCCTATTCCCTCTATTTCATATGCCAATTTGTTCAGAAATACAAGCCAGGAATTTGATATTTATTTTCATCTCATCCCTTTATATGTTCATCTGACAGGGGAGCAAACCCTTTCTATTTTTCTTTAATTAAAACTTAATTTTATAGAGCAGTTTTAGGCTCATAGCAAAATTGAGGGGAAGATAAAGATTCCCCATGTATTCTCTGCCCCTAAACTATGTTATCTTGTAGGAGTTTTATAGTTTTGCATTTTACATTTAGATCTGTGATCCATTTTGAATTATTTTTTGTGCACGGTGTTTAAGGTGTGTATCTAGATTTTTTTTTTTTTGTAGATGTGTATTTGTTCTAGCACTATTTATTAAGAAGACTACCTTTGCACCACTGTATTGTCTTTGCTCCTTTGTCAAAGATCAGTTGACTATATTTATGGGGATCTATTTCTGCCCTCTCTATTCTGTTCCATTGATCTGTTTGTCTCTTATTTTACCAATACCACACTGTCTTGATATATGGTAGTTTATAGTAAGTCTTGAAGTTGGGTAGTGTCAGCCTTGCAACTTTGTCTCCTTCAACATTTTGTTGGCTATTCTGGGTCTTTTGCTTCTTTATATAAACTTTAGAATCAGCTTGTCGATATCTACAAACTAACTCGCTGGAAATTTGATGGCTCTTCTCTGTGTGTCATTAGTTCATCTTCTGGCTGGGAAGAGAGGATATCAGCGTCACTCTCAGGACACTGCCACATCTCACATCACCCTTACTGCCTTCTTCTTCGGACAAATGACCCTCCTACCTACTGTAGTGGAAGAACGAGGATGGGAATTAGGATAAGACCTAGTCTCACCACTTCCAGTGCAATTTCTCAACCAATCACCCGCATGCTGGCTCCTACCTGCTTCTAGTTTCCATTCCTCTGATTCTGGGTCACCACAAAATCACTCCAGTCTTTGGTGGCAATTCCTCTTCTATGATCTTCTCTTCCTTATGTTAATCTTTCTTTCATGGAAGGGTTCCCCCAGATATTTTGCCCCTGATGTCACTTTTTGGAGGCAAAGTTTCAGTGTATTATTTTCTCCTTGTTTTCTTCCTTCTTTCTCCTTCTTTATTTTTATTGCCTTTTCTATCATTTCTAGTTATTTAGGAAATTAAGAGAAATCCGTTCATGTGCATAGTTTGCCAATTTGAGTCAAACTTTCCAACACTTTCTTTTGTTATTAAACAAAAACAAAAAAAACTTTTCTTGTGGCTAAATTCCAGATGCACAAGTTTGTGTTGAAAGAAAAATTAGACTACAAATTGTGTAACAAACTGTTCCCAGGACCTTCAAGTTTCACTCTCTAATAACTTAACAAAGTAACTCATGCACAGAAAGCTGGAAATACAATTTTTCATTCCCAAATTATTGATATTCTTACTATTCAGTTTTTCATCTAACATTCTACTGCTGGCAATTCTCAGTCTCATTCAAACCTCCTTTCCTTTCTGTTGCTGATCTTGTTTCTGTGCCTCTCATTACCCAGTTAAGGAAAATAGCTTCCTTTCACTCCCTTTCATTATTTCCCAAACAATACAATCACAAGGCAATTTTGTGTAAAAGATCATTACTGAAAATGTGGAAATAATAGAGGGTATTATGCCATATCTAGCAGAGCTAAAAACCAAATATTAAATGTTATAACTCTCTGTATTTACAAATCATCTCTCTCTGCATAGAGCACTGCTTACTGGTTCGATTACTTCTGTGTGCCTTTCTCACTCCGTGACCCCGCCCTCCCAACCTGCCTGACAGCCTACTACTAAGGTCCCTTTCTTAAATTAACTACTCACTTTTTAAATTTAAAAGCAAATCCCCACTGTAAGTCATTTGTGGACAAAGGTAGTGAGCTTTCATTACTGGAGATAATTTAAATATATAAATGGCTAATAATTTCTGGTTTTTCATGGTGCTGGCTCAACTGCATTTTTTACCTTGTTCCTTTAGATGTATTAAGTATAACAGGGCACCTCTATGAAAAAACTGTTGTTTCTTCTTGACTTCTGGCTCTGACCCTGTTTTTTGTTTTTATTTTTGTTTTTTTTTTAAGTCTTGATGAACTAGTTACAACATTGCTTCTGTTTCTATGTTTTGGTTTTTAGGCCCCAGACATGTGGGATCTTAGTTCCCTGACCAGGGATTGAACCTTCATTCCCTGCATTGGAAGAGTAAGTCTTAACCACTGGACCACCAGGGAAGTCCCTGACCCTGCTTTTTTGGAAGAGTGTTGTTGACTTCATATAAGGCATAGAGGTCAGTCATGGGGAAAATAGCTGTGAATAAGTAATCTTGAGGTAAAGGCAAAATCTAAGAAAGAAACCGAGCATCCTAAAAGTAAACACCTTACTCTGAAAGAGGATACAAAAACAAAATCTCAAGAAATAGCAAGAGGTATCACAGAGGGGCAAAAATACACTGACAAGCTTGAAAGTTATCTCTGTAGGAAAGAAAAGTTTGAAAACAAAAGGTCAAAGGTGCACAGAAGCTTGAGGCAGGTCTATTTTCAGAGGTTTGTTTCATATCAAAGGCTAAAGGAAAAAAATAAATTCTCATACACATGAATACATTTATATTTATATGTCCATATACAACTATATACAAAGTGTATATTCAAGAAGTCAGGGGAGACCTTCAAGATGGTGGAGGAGTGAGACATGGAGATGGCCTTCCCCCCCACAAATACATCAGAAATACATCTACATGTGGAACAACTACAGAACACCTACTGAATGCTGGCAGAAGATCTCAGACTTCCCAAAAGGCAAGAAACTCCCCATGTACCTGGGTAGGGCAAAAGAAAAAAGAAAAAAGAGAGACAAAAGAATAGGGACAGAACCTGCACTTCTGGGAGGGAGCTGTGAAGGAGGAAAAGTTTCCACACACTAGGAAGCCCCTTCACTGGCAGAGACGGGGGCTGGCGGGGGGGAAGCTTTGGAGCCATGGAGGAGAGCGCAGCCACAGGGGTGCAGAGGGCAAAGCGGAGAGATTCCCGCACAGAGGAGCGGTGCTGACCAGCACTCACCAGCTCGAGAGGCTTGTCTGCTCACCCGCCAGGGCGGGTGGGGGCTGGGAGCTGAGGCTCCGGCTTCGGAGGTCAGATCTCAGGGAGTGGACTGGGGTTGGCTGCGTGAACACAGCCTGAAGGGGGCTAGTGTGCCACAGCTAGCTGGGATGGAGTCTGGGAAAAAGTCTGGAGCTGCCGAAGAGTCAAGAGACTTTTTCTTGCCTCTTTGTTTCCGGGTGCTCGAGGAGAGGGGATTAACAGCACCGCTTAAAGGACCTCCAGAGATAGGCGCAAGCCACGGCTATCAGCGCGGACCCCAGAGACGGGCATGAGATGCTGAGGCTGCTGCTGCCACCAAGAAGCCTGTGTGCGAGCACAGGTCACTATCCACACCTTCACTCCTGGGAGCCTGTGCAGCCCACCACTGCCAGGGTCCCGTGATCCAGGGACAACTTCCCCAGGAGAACACACCACATGCCTCAGGCTGTTGCAACATCATGCTGGGCTCTGCTGCCACAGTCTTGCCCCGCACTCCGTACCCCTCCCTCCCCCTGGCCTGAGTGAGCCAGAGCCCCCGAATCAGCTACTCCTTTAACCCTGTCCTGTCTCAGGGAAGAACAGATGCCCTCACGTGACCTACACTCAGGGGTGGGACCAAATACAAAGCTGAACCCCAGGAGCTGTGCGAACAAAGAAGAGAAAGGGAAATTTCTCCCAGCAGCCTCAGGAGCAGTGGATTAAATCTCCACAATTAACTTGATGTACCCTGCATCTGTGGAATACCTGAATAGACAATGCATCATCCAAAAATTGAGGCGGTGGACTTTGGGAGCAATGATATATATATATATATTTCCTTTTTCTCTTTTTGTAAGTGTGTATGGGTATGCTTCTTTGTGTGATTTTATCTGTATAGCTTTGCTTTTACCATTTGTCCTAGGGTTCTGTCTGTCCGTTTTTTTCTTTTTTTTAGTATAGTTTTTTAGAGCTTGTTATCATTGATGGATTTGTTTTTTGGTTTGGTTGCTCTCTTCTTTCTTTTTTTTTATTTTTTATTTTTAATAGTTATTTTTTATTTAATAACTTTATTTTATTTTATTTTTCTCTTTCTTTCTTTCCTTCTTTCTCACTTTTCTTCTGAGCCATGTGGCTGACAGGATCTTGGTGCTTGGGCCGGGTGTCAGGCCTGTGCCTCTGAGGTGGGAGAGCCAAGTTCAGGACATTCGTCAACCAGAGACCTCCCAGCTCCATGTAATATTAAACGGCAAAAGCTTTCCCAGAGATCTCCATCTCAACGCTAAGACCCAGCTTCACTCAACAACCAGCAAGCTACACTCCTAGACACCCCATGCCAAACAACTGGCAAGACATGAACACAACCCCACCCATTAGCAGAGAGCCTGCCTAAAATCATTATAAGGTCACAGACACCCCAAAACACACCACCAAATGCAGTCCTGCCCACCAGAAAGACAAGGTCCAGCCTCATCCTCTGGAACACAGGCACCAGTCCCCTCCACCATGAAGCCTACACAAACCACTGAAGCAACATTAGCGACTGGAGGCAGACACCAAAAACACTGGGAAATATGAACCTCAGCCTGCGAAAAGGAGACAACAAACACAGTAAGTTAAGCAAAATGAGAAGACAGAGAAACACACAGCAGATGAAGGAGCAAGGTAAAAACCCACCAGACCAAACAACTGAAGAGGAAATAGGCAGTCTACCTGAAGAAGAATTCAGAGTAATGATAGTAAAGATGATCCAAAATTATGGAAATAGAATGGAAACAACAGAAGAAATGATTAACAAGGACTTAGAAGAACTAAAGAGCAAACAAACAATGATGAACAACACAATAAGTGAAATTAAAAATTCTCTAGAAGGATCAACAGCAGAATAACTGAGGCAGAAAAACGGATAAGTGACCTGGAAGATAAAATAGTGGAAATAACTACCACAGAGCAGAATAAAGAACAAGAATGAAAAGAATTGAGGACAGTCTCAGAGATCTCTGGGACAACATTATACACACCAACATTCGAATTATAGGGGTCCCAGAAGAAGAAGAGAAAAAGAAAGGGACTTAAAAAATATTTGAAGAGATTATAGTTGAAAACATCCTTAATATGGGAAAGGAAATAGTTAATCAAGTCCAGGAAGTGCAGAGAGTCCGATACAGGATAAATCCAAAGAGAAACACGCCAAGACACATATTAATCAAACTAACAAAAATTAAACACAAAGAAAAAATATTAAAAGCAGCAAGGGAAAAACAACAAATAACATACAAAGGAATCCACATAAGGCTAAGAGATGATCTTTCAGCATAAACTGTGCAAGCCAGAAGGGAGGGGCAGGACATATATAAAGTGATGAAAGGGAAAAACTAACAACCAAGATTACTCTACCCAGCAAGGATCTCATTCAGATTCGACGGAGAAATTAAAACCTTTATAGACAAGCAAAAGCTAAGAGAATTCAGCACCACCAAACCAACTTTACAACAAATGCTAAAGGAACTTCTCTAGGAAGGAAACACAAGAGAAGGAAATGACCTACAATAACAAACCCAAAACAATTAAAAACCTGGTAATAGGAACATACATATTGATAACTACCTTAACTGTAAATGTATTAAATGCTCCAACCAAAAGACATAGACTGGCTGAATGGATACAAAAACAAGACCCGTATATATGCTATCTACAATAAGCCCACTTCAGACCTAGGGACACATACAGACTGAAAGTGAGGAGATGGAAAAAGGTATTCCATGTAAATGGAAATCAAAAGAAAGCTGCAGTAGCAATTCTCATATCAGACAAAATGGACTTTAAAATAAAGACTATTACAAGAGACAAAGAAGGACACTACATAGTGATAAAGGGATCAATCCAAGAAGAAGATATAACAATTGTAAATATTTAAGCACCCAACATAGGAGCACCTCAATACATAAGGCAAATGCTAACAGACATAAAAGGGGAAATCGACAGTAACACAATAATAGTAGGGGAATTTAACACCCAACTTCCACCAATGGACAGATATCCAAAATGAAAATAAATAAGGAAACACAAGCTTTAAATGACACATTCAACAAGATGAACTTAATTGATATTTAAAGGACATTCCATCCAAAAACAACAGAATACACTTTCTTCTGTAGAGCTCATGGAACATTCTCAGGATAGATCATATCTTGGGTCACAAATCAAGCCTTGGTAAATTTAAGAGAACTGAAATCGTATCAAGTATCTTTTCCGACTACAATGCTACAAGATGAGATATCAATTACAGGAAAAAATCTGAACAAAATACAAATACATGGAGGCTAAACAAAACACTACTTAATAACTAAGATCACTGAAGAAATCAAAGAGGAAATCAAAAAATACCTAGAAACAAATGACAATGAAAACACGATGACCCAAAACCTATGGGATGCAGCAAAAGCAGTTCTAAGAGGGAAGTTTATAGCAATACAATCCTACCTCAAGAAACAAGAAACATCTCAAATACAACCTAACCTTATACCTAAAGCAATTAGACAAAGAAGAACAAAAAATCCCCAAAGTTAGCAGAAGGAAATAAATCATAAAGATTAGATCAGAAATAAATGAAAAAGACATGAAGGAAACAATAGCAAAGATCAATAAAACTTAACGCTGGTTCTTTGATAAGATAAACAAAATGATAAACCATTAGCCAGACTCATCAAGAAAAAAAGGGAGAAGACTCAAATTAATAGAAATGAAAAAGGAGAAGCAACAACTGACACTGCAGAAATACAAAGGATCATGAGAGATTAAACTAAGCAACTATAGGCCAATAAAATGGACAACCTGGAAGAAGTGGACAAATTCTTTGAAAAGCACAACCTTCCAAGACTGGACCAGGAAGAAATAGAAAATATAAACAGACCAATCACAAGCATGGAAATTGAGACCATGATTAAAAATCTTCCAACAAACAAAAGCCCAGGATCAGATGGCTTCACATGCGAATTCTAACAAACATTTAGAGAAGAGCTAACACTTATCTTTCTCAAACTCTTCCAAAATATAGCAGAGGGAGGAACACTCCCAAACTCATTCTATGAGGCCACCATCACCCTGATACCAAAACCAGACAAAGATGTCACAAAAAAAGAAAACTACAGACCAGTATCACTGATAAACATAGATGTAAAAATCCTCAACAAAATACTAGCAAACAGAATCCAACAGCACATTTAAAGGATCATACACCATGATCAAGTGGAGTTTATCTCAGGAATGCAAGGATTCTTCAATATATGAAAATCATTCAATATGATAAACCATATTACCAAATTGAAGGATAAAAACCATATTATAATCTCAATAGATGCAGAAAAACCTTTTGACAAAATTCAACACCAATTTATGACCAAACCCTGCAGAAAGTAGGCATAGAGGGAACTTACCTCAACATAATAAAGGTGAAATATGACAAACCTACAGCCAACATCATTCTCAAGGGTGAAAAACTGAAACCATTTCCTCTAAGATGAGGAACAAAACTAAGTTGCCCACTCACAGCGCTATTATTCAACATAGTTTAGAAGTTTCAGCCACAGCAATCAGAGAAGAAAAAGAAATAAAAGGAATCCAAATCTGAAAAGAAGAAGTAAAGCCGTCACTTTTTGCAGATGACATGACACTATACATAGAGAATCCTAAAGATGCTACCAGAAAATCACTAGAACTAATCAGTGAATTTGGTAAAGTAGAAGGATACAAAATTAATGCACAGAAATCTCTTGCATTCCTATACCCTAATGATGAAAAATCTGAAAGAGAAATTAAGGAAACACTCCCACTTACCATTGCAACAAAAAGAATAAATACTTAGGAATAAACCTACCTTAGGAGACAAAAACCCTGTATGCAGAAAACTATAAGACTCTGATGAAAGAAATTAAAGATGATACAAACAGATGGAGAGATATACCATTTTCCTGGATTGGAAGAATCAACATTGTGAAAACGACCATACTACCCAAAGCAATCTACAGATTCAGTGCAATCCCTATCTAACTACCAATCACATTTTTCACAGAACTAGAAGAAAATACTTCACAATTTGTATGGAAATACAAAAGACCCCAAATAGCCAAAGCAATCTTGAGAAAGAAAATGGAGCTGGAAGAATCAACTCCCTGACTTCAGACTATACTACAAAGCTACAGTAATCAAGACAGTATGGTACTGCCACAAAAAAAAGAAATATAGATCAATGGAACAGGATAGAAAGCCCAGAGATAAACCCACACATATATGGTCACCTTATTTTTGATAAAAGAGGCAAGAATACACAATGGAGAGAAGACAGCCTCTTCAATAAGTGGTGCTGAAAACTGGACAGCAGCATGTAAAAGAATGAAATTAGAACACTTCCTAACATCATGCACAAAAATAGACCTAGGAATAAACCTCCCTAAGGAGACAAAAGAGCTGTATGCAGAAAACTATAAGACGCTGATGAAAGAAATTAAAATTGATACAAACAGATGGAGAGATATATCATGTTCTTGGATTGGAAGAATCAACACTGTGAAAATGACTATACTACCCAAAGCAATCTACAAATTCAATGCAATCCCTATCAAACTACCACTGGCATTTTTCACAGAACTAAAGCAAAAGATTTCACAATTTGTATGGAAACACAAAAGACCCCGAATAACCAAAGCAATCTTGAAAAAGAAAAACAGAGGGAGGAATCAGGCTCCCTGACTTCAGACTGTATTACAAAACTACAGTAATCAAGACAGTATGGTACTGGCACAAAAACAGAAATATAGATCAATGGAACACGATAGAAAGCCGAGAGATAAACCCACACACATATGGTCACCTTATTTTTGATAAAGAAGGCAAGAATGGAGAAAATACAGCCTCTTCAATAAGTGGTGCTGGGAAAACTAGACAGCTACATGTAAAAGAATGAAATTAGAACACTCCCTAACACCATACACAACAAAAAACTCAAAATGGATTAAAGACCTAAATGTAAGGCCAGACACTATAAAACTCTTAGAGGAAAACATAGGCAGAACACTCTAAGACATAAATCACAGCAGGATCCTTTTTGACCTACCTTCTAGAGAAATGGAAATAAAAACAAAAATAAACAAATGGGACCTAATGAAACTTAAAAGCTTTTGCACAGCAAAGGAAACCATAAACAAGATGAAAAGACAACCCTCTGAATGGGAGAAAATATTTGCAAATGAACAACTGACAAAGGATTTATCTCCAAAATTTACAAGCAGTTCATGCAGCTCATGCAGCTCAATATCAAAAAAACAAACAATCCCTTCCAAAAATGGGCAGAAGACCTAAATAGACATTTCTCCAAAGAAGATATACAGACAGGCAACAAACACATGAAAGAATGCTCAACATCACTAATCATTAGAGAAATGCAAATCAAAACTGCAATGAGGTATCACCTCTCACCATTCAGAATGGCTACCATCAAAAAGTCTACAAACAATAAATGCTGGAGAGGGTGTGGAGAAAAGGGAACTCTCTTGCACTGTTGGTGGGAATGTAAACTGATACAGCCACTGTGGAGAACAGTATGGAGGTTCCTTAAAAAAGTAAAAATAGAACCAGCATACGACCCAGCAACCCGACTACTGAGTATATACCCTGAGAAAACCATAATTCAAAAAGAGTCATGTACCACAATGTTCATTGCAGCTCTATTTACAATAGCCAGGACATGGAAGCAACCTAAGTGTCCGTCGACAGATGAATGGATAAAGAAGATGTGGCACATATATACAATTGAGTATTACTCTGCCATAAAAGGAAACGAAATGGAGTTATTTGTATTGAGGTGATGGACCTAGAGTCTGTCTACAGAGTGAAGTAAGTCAGAAAGAGAAAAACAAATACCGTATGCTAACACATATATATGGAATCTAGAAAATGGTTATGAAGAACCTAGGGGCAGGACAAGAATAATGACGCAGATGTAGAGAATGGACTTGAGGTCACAGGGAGGGGGAATGGTAAGCTGGGACAAAGTGAGAGAGTGGCATGGACTAATGTATACTACCAAATAGAAAATAGATAGTTAGTGGGAAGCAGCCACATAGCACAGGGAGATCAGCTCGGTGCTTTGTGACCAACTAGAGGGCTGGGATAGGGAGGATGGGAGGGAGATGCAAGAGGGTAGAGATATGGGGATATATGTGTATGTATAGCTGATTCACTTTGTTATAAAGCAAAAACTAACACACCATTGTAAAGTAATAATACACCAATAAAGATGTTTAAAAAAAAAAACCGATAAAATAAAATAATTTTTTAGTATAGGGAATATACACATGGAATTGCCAGCTTCCCCTTAGAAAGGTCATTAAGAGTAAATCATAACAAACAAATAAATAAATAAGTAGAATGCATGTACAAACCCCCCCGCCCAAAAAAAGGATGTCAGAAAGGGGTAATAATGACAAACTAGTATCTTCCACTTTCCTAGATTCCTTTCTGCTGAGAGATTCTCTTCAGGTATCTGTGTATTAATAATGCCCTCATTTCTCGTATTTGTCTAGTATTAAAAACTGATTATTAATGATACTAATGCTTATAAAATCTAATGTTTTTGAAACTATGTAAATATTAATGTATAACTGCTATTTTCAAAAAGACGCAGAATAAATTCATGTCTTTAGGTTATATACTGCACTCTGTTCTGAGAGGAAGTGGTTATTTTCACTTTTAATATATAGTTTTCTATGATGTTATTGGTCACTCCTTTCTCTAGCCATAAAAAATTCACTAAATTTTCATCTCATGTTACAACTTTAAAATTAATATTTCCACTTAAGTTAGAGTATATTTACCAAGAAATTTGTGTCCAAACACTTCACAACTCTATTGTTTAGAGCTTTAAAATGTTTTTAAAATTGTATGTATTTAAGGTGTACAACATGATGATTTGACATACATATACATAGTGAAATGATTGCTATATTTAAGCTAATTACCCATATCTCTTCACATAGTTACCATTTTTTTGTGATGAAACCACCTGAAATCTACTCTTTTAGCAAAGTTCCAGTACTCAATACATAGTAATATTAACTATTGTCATCATGCTGTACATTAGCTCTCTAGACTTATTCCTCCAACATAATGGCAACTTTCTACCTTTTGACCAAAATCTTCCCATACATTGTTTAGAACTTTTAAGAAAAGTTTTACATTCAGAGGGTCAATTCTGTGCTTTGGTTTCCCACTTAGATTTGTATATTAATGCCAAAGAACTTATATATTTGAAGATTTAGAAAGGCAGAACAAAATCAGAAATGTGTTCTTATTCCATTTACCCCAGGAATGAAGAGAAAGTAGGGAATTAGTTGAGATATGTTTCTCAAGAAAGCAGTAAGAATGGCTTATTTCAGGGGAGAGGGTATTTTTGGTCTGCCTCTCTGAATCATACCACTGTTCTGGGGAATCACTGGATGATAGAAACTAGTATCTAGTCAAATCTCCTACAAGTAAGATATCAGCAACCTAAAAATAATTTTGAAGTACAGCTCTGTGACAGAAATCATGCCATTAAATTATACAAAATTATTTCTAAAGATGAATTGCAGGAAGTGAGACTTTCCATTAGGTTACCATTTCAACATAAGACCCAGTGCCTCCCATGTGGGAGAGGCAGATTAGAAAGCCCAGTACTGTGCATGGCTTGTGGTCTATGGAATACAGGGTTGGGGGCCGGGGGCTTGGCAGGGTCTCCATTTTCCACAATCAGTGGCCAAACAGCCTCTGCCTGTTGAGAATTCTGACTTATCCACACCATAGTCCTGGATCTGTTTCTATTCATCAACTTGGTCCTTGAGATAGAAAGCTCCTTTGTCATCACACTTGGATGGCTCTGGCCAGTCCCTCCATTTCCACATCTATTGTTCAAATCAGTCTTCTTCCTCTTACCTTTGTTGTTTCTGTTGTTATTGTCATTTGGATATCAGTGGGATATTGGGATTTTTATGAACCATTGACTAAATGTAGATACTTTAAACTCATTCAAATATATAGGTAAATAAAAACTAATACAAGGTGTTTTCCAAATTTACGGAAATCATTAAAAATTGAAAAAATGTAAGGTTGCAGAACTTGAGCAGTTCTCCAGTTTTACTTTTCTACTCTAAGATTATTGGTTCTGAGTAGACCAACTATGGAAGTATCCATTTCATCACTGCATATGTGGTATATCTGTGTAATTCCTCATTCACTTCTATTCTCTCTGCTTTTGAGTAACAAACCAAGTCTAAGAAAACCCCTGGTTCCACTACAGGCAGCCATTTCAGTTATAACAGACAAGGTATAAGGTTTTACAACTCAGAATGAGCTCCTTACACATTTGAAATGTCCTTTGCTGTCTCTCTCTTATATCTGCAGCCATAGCATTTTTTCTCTCACTCTCTCCGGTGTACTATGACTCACTCTATACTGCTCAGAGTGGGTCTTACATTAATTTTGGGTGGGGAAGAATCGTGGGGAAGAGTTTAGTTCTTGTTTAGTTTCACTGAAATTGGCACTGGATTTCTGTTTCTCCCTTCCCTGTGGATTATTTATAATAATCAAGCAGGGAGTCTGATTTCATTATTTTTAAAATACCCCTTTTATATAAGTTTGAAGTGAAAGTGACTTCACTCTTGGGATGAAGAACTTTATTTCACTTAATAGTACAACTGTATTTTCTACTTTTCTGAATGTCTATTATTGAGATATGGAAGAAACTCTGTAATTCTTTCTTGTTTTGTGTGAGCCCCAAAGCCCATCCAGGATCCCTACTAAGCTGATTAGTCACCCTTTTAGAAAAGATCTTACGACTTTATGGACAAAATATTACTTCGATGACACTTGATGTAAGCAGAGGAATGGGAGGTTTCAACTAACCCCAAACTCCTAAAGTATTCATTCTTCATTCATAAAAAGAACTTATTGGTTTGGGTCAGGTTCTATATCAGAGGATCAGGATATAGCAGTAAATATAAAAATTAAGTGTAACAACCTCTGCCTTCAGAAATTGTAAATTCTAGTGAGAAGACACAGAACTAAACAAGACAAATAAAATAAATACCTAGTATGTCTAATGGTGGTAAATATTAAGGAAATAAATAGGGCAAGGGGGCAGGGAGAGTTGGGGGAGAGTGTTGGACGTTATAGATAAAGTAGTTAAGAAAGGCCTTACAGAGAAGGAAACCTTTAAGGAAGTACTTGAAGGAAGTGAGGGAAGAAACCATGTGGCTTCCTGAGGGGAAAGCATCCCAGACAGGGAAAGAACTTCCATGGCACAGGCTTAATCTGGGAGCGTTATGGGGTGTTTCAGGTAACAGTAAGGAGGCTGTGTGGATGCAGTGGAGTGACTCAGGGGGAAAGTAGTAGGAAATATGGTTAGAGGTGGGGTGGAAGGTAAGATCATTACGGCCTGGTCGGCCACTGGGAGGATGTTGGTTTCACTCTGAGTCAGATACAAAGTGACTGGGAGATTTCGAGCAGACGAGGGACACAGTGTACAGACGTATCTCATTCTATTGCACTTTGCAGATATTGCATTTTTTACAAGTTGAAGGTTTGTGGCAACCCTGCATCGAGCAAGTCTATCAGCGCCATTTTTCCAATAGCATTTGCATACTTGGTGTCTCTGTGTCGCATTTTTGGTAATTCTCACAATATTGCAAACTTTTTCACTATTATTATCTTTGTTCTGGTGATCTGTGGTCGGTGCTCTTTGATGTTACTACTACGACTCTCTGAAGGCTCAGATAATGGTTAGCATTTTTTAGCAATGAATTATTTTTAAATTAATGTTTGTATATTTTTTAGACATAATGCTCTTCCACACTAATAGATTACAGTATAGTGTAAACATAACTTTTATATGCACTGGGAAATCAAAAAAATTGTGTGATTCGACTTATTACAATATTGGTTTTATTGTGGTGGTCTGGAACCAAACCCGCAAAATCTGTGAGGTATGTCTGTGTACTAACTGATTGTAACTTGGACATAACTGGCAGCTAGAGCTGCAGGTTCTACTGAGAGATCAGATATGTAGTAAGTGATGACTCCAGATTATCAAGGTTCTAATAGTCCCGAAGATAGCACAATGGTCCCTTCCTGTAGTTGATGATTCTGAGTTCGGAGTTCCTTTAGGACCTCACTGAGGAAAGCCACTACCACCTCTGCAATAGCTTTCTCGTGAATGTTTGGGGGTTGCCATTTCACTTGTCCAATTTCGCAGTCAGTTATATTTATTCTACTTGCTTTCTTCCTGAAATTCCATACAAACGTCTGCTGCACTCATAACTCTCTTTCTTGTTTTCAGTATATATATATATATATATATATATATATATATATATATCTTTTTCCTTAATTTTAACTTAATTTTCTGTAATTTCAATAAGAATTAAGGGGAGAGGAGAGAAACAGATGTGCTCAGTAAGCCATATATTTCCTTTTTCCCTTTATTAAAAAAAAAAAAATCAATGTTGAAAACAAAGGGTAAAAAGTCATCTATGTGTAGTATCTGTATCAGGACTTGGATTCACCTGCCAGTAGCAGAGCCTGACAATAGCAATAGTTTAAATAAGAAGGTGGTTTATTTTTCTCTCATGTAAACAAAGTGTAGGGGTTTTAATCCAGGGCTGGTATAGCTAACCCATGATCAGCAGGGTCCAGGCTTTTTTTTGAACTTTGTCATTTTTAGTAAGTGATGTTCTCTGTAATTGTTACCTCATTGTCCAGACATAAAGCTGATATTCCAGGCAGAAGACAGGAGCAAGGGGTACAGTCACTAAGAGGCTTATGCTAGCTGACTGCCCCTCTTCTAAGAGCCACTGACATTAAATTCATATTCTTTTGTTAAATAATAATGGGATGGTAGATATTAGTTAGGCAGCTATCTCTGCAAGCATCAGTCCATAGGCTCTAGTCTTCATTGATAGGGAATTCCTACCACATACTTTACAAGAAGCACTGAGATATCCTGAAGTTTCACATTAAAAAAAAAGGGGGTAATTCCCTGGTGGTCCAGTGGTTAGGACTCAGCTGCAGTAGCCCAGGTTCAATCTCTGGTCAGGGAACTAAGATCTTGCAAGACGTGGGGCGTGGCCAAAAAAAATACTGCCCATAAGTCAGACAAAATTTGGCACAGAAAATATATCATGGTGATTAGGAATAAGAGCTCTGGGACCAGATACCTGAATTTGAATTCAAGTTCTAACTTCTACCATAGTTCAGTGAGACTGCGGTGGAGTTATTTAACTTCAATGTGCCTCTGTTTTCTCATATATCCAATAGGTATAATACTAATGTCATCTATCTCATATATGAGAATTACAAAATAAATCATGTAAAGCTCTCAGAATGGTTCCTGGAACTCACAATCACTTAATAAGTGCTACAAAATTATTATTATTATTATTTAAATGTATATGTTTGCTTCTGATTTTTATAGTTTTGAGGAAAATTTAAGAGCTCTTTTGAAATGCATGCAATCATAGCTGATGTGAAACTGAACTTGAAAACATGTTTACTTCTCTTCAAAGAAATAAATTATTCAAAACCTAGATATAAACACCACACAAAAATGAAAAATAGAACCTTCTTATCTCTGAACAGCAAAGAACCTTGATGGTTAAGGCATGACAACATTTCCTATATAAATTAGAGTTCAGAAGAACACACCATACCTCTGTGAAAATCCTCTCTATGAGGCAAAGTCTGACATGAAAGGTATCGTTTCAGAGTTTCACTATTCCTCCAGTAAAATCATTTAATAACATTTTTGCTCATAGCTATCCAGTAAAGAAAGCACTATTTATCTAGATAAAATATTCTTCATCCTCTATCAGAAAAATGAGTTTACTTGGAAATAGGTGAAGACATTTGTTTTCCCCAGGGAATTATTCATATACATATATAAAATTGTGTAGCATCTTATTTGTTATGCATTTTCCACTTTTTCTATTTCTGACATTGATATTTGCATCTCCATGTTGTTTCACTCTGCTTTCCTTAGTTTTTATTCCCACTCTCTCTCTCTTCCTCATTCTCATTATCTCTCTCTCTGTGTAATTATTAAGATTTTAAACATTTAGTGTTTCTTGACTGATGTACTATTGGCCTTCTGTTGCTGATAATTCTTTGGTGTGCAGGTTATCTTGTGCATTTTAGGGTATTTAGGAACATCCCAAACATCTACTCACTAGATTCCAGTAACATCCCTACTCCTCAAATTGTGACAATCAAGAAATGGTCTCCAGGAATCACCAACTATCCCCTGGGGGCAAAATCATCCCCAGTTAAGAACAATTGACTTACCATAATTTTCATTTGTCTTCTTATGTGTTTCCTGATTTATTTGGCTTTTGTCCTATTTCACTTTGTGCTGTTTTCTGAACTTCAGCTCTCCAGCTTTCCACACAATGCAGGGCTGTGGGTGTGGTGCACTGCGGAGAACAGGGAACTGGCCCTCAAGACGTCTAGATTTGGGTTTCCATACCTGACTCAGGCAATCTGCCTTTGGACAACACAGGTATCCAGTTTATTCTTGCATTATGTTATGTAGTGATTTGATATGATTTCAAATCCACTTGTTTATGACAGAAATGAAGTTGTTTTTATAGGTAAAGTTGTTTTGATATAAGTGAAATTGCTGTGCCAGGATGTCAACAACATTGACATCTATGGTTGCCGATAAGCATTCAGTAACTCAGAGGCTGAGGGGCACTGGGGGCTTATCAATAAGAACACATGGAGAAGCAACTATGGGGAGGGGACATTTAGACTATAAATACCAAGTTTGTGAGGACTGCCTGGGAGTGTTCAGTCTGAGCAAGGTGACTCTTTGTGGATGTAATTATCTCTACAAAGACCTTGGGGCAACAGCTCCTGCCATGCAGTGAAGAAAACCATGCAGTGGCCCCAAGAAGATTATCTTGCTGGTCAACACCAGTGTCTTTGTTTCCTAGCAACGTGATCTAGCAACAAGGGACTTTCTCCTGTGCTCCAGCAACTGGACTGTCAGCTCTTAGTTGGCTAAGCTGACTCTCCTGAGAACCAACTGGTAAAAAGGTACACCTCAACTAAATTTGGACTTTATTCCTTTTATCTGCCCTTTCCTGGAACAATAGTGTAATTGATCTATCAATGATTTGGAGTATGTTTTTTCTTTATTGGCTTATTAAGAGACATTATCCTGTATGCTATTGTGAAATTATTATAATTCCTGCAGTGAACCTATGTTAAATAAAATATTGGCAAAGACAATCTCAATCTCTGAGCATAATTTGTCCCCAAAGAAAGCAAGTTTCCTCAACCATAAAATAGAAAGGTTGGACTAGATGAAGACTCAGGCTTTAAAAAACTTAAATGGACACAAATGATTTCTAAGGGAAGAATGTAATGCTATTGTATAATAATTTTTTTTTTCTTTTCCTCTTGTTTCTTTAGTTTTACTACAGCTCTGTTTTGTTCCATTTCCTTTCATTCTATTTTGACATTTTATTTATTGGTTTGTCACACTTTTTTTCTAAAATTAACATGGCTTATACTGTACTCTTTTGTAGATTTCTCCATTCTGTTCTAATTCTTCTAGTTTATTATCAGAATGCAGTTTTCAAAATAAACTTACAAACCATAAAAGGTAGTACCAATCAGAGAATTATTTTCTATAGTTTAGGGAAGAATTAATTGGTCAAGTTGAGAAAAATTTTGTTATGTAAATATAGGATTATTCTTTTGCTACATTTTATGCCTTTAAAATAAGATAAGAAGATATAGTCACTGTTTTGGAAACTTTGCATACTTAAAAGTGAAATAAAGAAATTATTAAAAAACTATTCTGCAAGGTTTGAAAATGACAAAAAAAAATTCAAAATTATCTATGACTTTGAAATACTGATTATGTCAACTATGCTTAACATTAACTACACTCAAAGGATATATTGTGAGCAAAATTCTTAACTAATGATAGCAGTACATATGCACAATTAATAAATAGAAACATACTCATATTGGAGAGTGAAGGGCTATTTTTTTCTTTTGCTAAGAGTGCCTAATAAGCATTTTAAAGACTAACAGTCTAAAATATTTGTTAAATGATGTAAATCAATGAAGTTAGAACACACTCTTACACCACACACAAAAATAAACTCAAAATGGCTTACAGACTTAAATATAAGACATGACACCATAAAACTCTTAGAAGAAACCATGGGCCAAACATTCTCTGACATAAATTGTACCAATGTCTTGTTAGGTCAGGCAGTAGAAATAAAAACAAAAAGAGAGAATTTCCTGGGGGTGCAGTGGTTAAGAATCCACCTGCCAATGCAGGGGAAACAGGTTTGAGCCCTGATCCAGGAAGATCCCACATGCTGTGGAGCAACTAAGCCCGTGCACCACAACAACTGAGCCTGGACTCTAGAGCTCACGAGTCACAACTACTGAGGCCACAAGCCACAACTACTGAAGCCTGCATGCCTAGAGCCCATGCTCTGCAACAAGAGAAGCCACTGCAATGAGAACCCTGTGCACTGCAACAAAGAGCAGCCCCTGCTCGCTGCAACTAGAGAAAGCCCACGCAGCAACGAAGATCCAATGCAGCCAAATAAATAAATAAATAAATAAACTTAAAAAAAAAAAAGGAAAAAGAAACAAATGGGACCTAATCAAACTTACAAGCTTTTGTACAGCAAAGGAAACCATAAACAAAATGACCAACAAGGGCTTAATTTCCAGAATATACAAACAGCTCATACAACTCAATAACGAGAAAACAATCCAATTGAAAAACAATCCAATGTCTATTTAGGGCAGAAGACCTAAGTAGACATTTCTCCAAAAAGGGACCCTCCTACTTTGTTGGAATGTAAGTTGGTACAGCCACTATGGAAAACAGTATGGAGGTTCCTCAAAAAACTAAAATTAGAGTTAACATATGATCCTGCAATCCCACTCCTGGGAATATATTCGGAGAAAACTCTAATTCAAAAACATACGTGCACCCCAATGTTCATAGCAACATTATTTACAATAGCCGAGACACTGAAACAACCTAAATGTCCATCAACAGATGAATGGATAAAGAAGATGTGGTGTGTGTGTGTGTGTGTATATATATATATATATATATATATATATATACACACACACACACACACACATATACATACAATGGCATATTACTCAGCCATGAAAAAGAATGAAATAATGCCATTTGCAGCAACATGGATGGACCTAGAGATTATCATATTAAGTGAAGTAAGTGATAAAGAGAAAAACAAATACTATATGATATCACTTATATGTGGAATCTAAAATATGACACAAATGAACTTACCTATGAAACAGAAACAGACTCACAGACACAGAGAAGAGACTTGTGGTTGCCAAGGTGGGGAGGAATGGATTAGGAGTTTGGGATGAATAGATGCAAACTGTCTTACATAGAATGGATAAACAAGGTCCTACTGTATAGCACAAGGAACTATATTCAATGCCTTGTGATAAACCATAATGGAAAAGAATATGAAAAAGAATGTATATACATGTATAACTGAATCATTTTGCTGTACAGTAGAAAATAGCACAATATTGTAAATCAACTATGCTTCAATGAAATAAATTTAAATAAATAATTTATAAAGTATTTTTTAAACAGATGAGTGAAGCAGAAAAAATAAGTGGAGTTCAAGCATAGAACAGTAAGAAATGTTGAGCCAGTAAAGCTTTTTTGGAGCAGGAACATGACACACTTAGAAAAAGAATTTGGGAGTCATATTCAGTATGAATTTGTCCAGGAAAAGGCTGAGTGGTGAGCAGTACATTTATCTTGGCTGAATTTTTATACCTAGTTTATGGCGCCAAATACCTTTGCTTTGTATTATGGTATTGTGTATGCTTGTCATGATTACATTAAATGTGTCCTTGAAGTCTTCCTCTCTGTATTCTCCTCAATACCTTAGGAAATGAAAGATGTAAAGTATTTGCTGCATGAGCAAAGGGCCAAATGATTGCAATGATCTAGGGATTCTAATGGCAATCAACTTGATACTGTGATGTGCCAGGATTTAGTCTAGCAAAATTTGTTTCAACCCCTTTTAACATTGGACTTTTACTTCCTCATCTAAAACAATTAGGATAACAAAAACAATAATAATTGCTTAATCATACAGATGTCATTTATCCAATGCTATCATATATATAACACAAATAGAATAGCTATTAGAAATAATGGGGAACAGAAAATAATTGCTTAATCATAGAGGCATCTTATTGATTCAATGCTATCACATATAGAAAACAACTAAAATAGTTATCTGTCATAATGCATCCTCCATTTATGCTATTTCCCTCTCTGAACATAGACCTCTAGAAACCATCTCTTGGTCTAATTACTTAACCTAACGTGTAAACATCTTTGTGAACTTTCCTTATGTACACAGGTATGGGAGAAACATAGAAGCAGGTAAAGTGTAATTTATTTGCCAAGAATGTTCAGTGTGATTAGGAAGAATATTATACCTGATTTGTGTACCAGTCAAATTCAGGAATAGTGATCAAAGCTCCAGAGAAATATTCTAAACTGTAATCTCTGTTTTGGGGTGAAGAGAAACTATCCATAGGAAAAGCAGGTTTCACTACCACTCAAGATATCAAACTCCTTTAGGGCACCCAAAACCTGAGAGCTTGTAATGGTGGCTCCAAACCACAGGCCACAAAAATCACTTAGTTACTACTGCATATAAAATTGAAGAGAAAAAAAGTCAGCATATAATATATAAATAGTAAAAGAGCTTTACAGTTTGAATAGAGAAAAGTTTAATCTTTTAGATAAGCTGCTACTTAATCTACTTGAGTTTAAAATTAAGCAGAAACTCTGAAGTGAGACATATGTATCTATATTAAGATAGAGTGTTTTGGCAAATATACACAGTTCCTAAATTATTTTCATTTGAAACGTATGTACATCCAATCCATTTTGTCTTTCCTAGGCATAAAAGGTAAGGTAGATTCTAAGTTAAAAGAAGAAAGAGGAGGAAGGGGAGGAAGAAGGGAAGCATGAGGAAGAGGGTGAGGAAGAAAAAAGGAAAATCCAGATTATAAGATTTTCATAATTTAGTTTCCTTAGTTTCTTTCCTCAGGCAAGATGACTGTGTATATAATGGCCTGTATAAATATGTCACTTTTTTTCTTTTTTCTGTCACTTTTTTCCTTAAGTACCATTATTTTATTTTGCTTAGTCTCTGATTTAGAGAGAAATCAGTCGACTCTGTCCTGCTATGTTACATAAAGAATTTGGGAGAGTCTTATACTGTGTTATTTGACAAAAGATATGCAAGAATTTCTCCACAGGTGATTAACCTGTTTGCTTCTCAAACTCTTCCAAAATACTGAAGAGGGAGGAACACTCCCAAATTCATTCTACAAGGCCACCATCAACCTGATACCAAAACCAGAAAAAGATATCACACGATAAGAAAATTACAGACCAATATCACTGATGAACACAGATGGAAAAATCCTCAACAAAGTACTAGCAAACAGAATCCAACAGCACATTAAAAGGATCATACACCATGATCAAGTGGGGTTTCTTCCAGGAACACAAGGATACTCCAGTATACACAAATCAATCAATGTGATACACCATATTTACAAACTGAAGGAGAAAAACCATATGATCATCTCCATAGACTGAGAAAAAGCTTTTGACAAAATTCAACACCCTTTTATGATAAAAACTCTCCAGGAAGTAGGCATAGAGGGAACTTACCTCAACATAATAAAGGCCATATATGACAAACTCACAGCCAACATCATTCTCAAGGGTGAAAAACTGAAATCATTTCCTTTAAAATCAGGAACAAGACAAGGATGTCCACTCTCACCACTATTATTCAACATAGTTTTGGAAGTTTCAGCCACAGCAATCAGAGAAGAAAAAGAAATAAAAGGAATCCAAATTGGAAAAGAAGAAGTAAAACTGTCACTGTTTGCAGATGACATGATACTATACATAGACAATCCTAAAGATGCTACCAGAAAACTACTAGAGCTAAGCAATGAATTTAGTAAAGAAGCAGGATACAAAATTAACTCATAGAAATCTCTTGCATTCCTATATACGAATGATGAAAATTCAGAAAGAGAAATTAAGGAAACACTCTCATTTACCATTGCAACAAAAAGAATAAAATACCTATGAATAAACCTACCTAAGGAGACTAAAGACCTGTATGCAGAAAACTACAAGACACTGATGAAAGAAATTAAAGATGACACAAACAGATGAAGAGATATACCATGTTCTTGGATTGGAAGAATCAACATTGTGAAAATGACCACACTACCCAAAGCAATCTACATATTCAATGCAATCCCTGTCTAACTACCACTGGCATTTTTCACAGAACTAGAACAAAAAATTTCACAATTTGTATGGAAACACAAAAGACCCCGAATAGCCAAAAAAATCTTGAGAAAGAAAAACGGAGCTGGAGGAATCAGGCTCTGTGACTTCAGACTATATTACAAAGCTACAGCAATCAAGACAGTATGGTACTGGCACAAAAACAGAAATATAGATCAATGGAACAGGATAAAAGTCCAGAGATAAACCCATGCACATTTGGTTACCTTATTTTTGATAAAGGAGGCAAGAATATACAATGGAGAAAAGACAGCCTCTTCAATAAGTGGTGCTGGGAAACTGGACAGATACATGTAAAAGAATGAAATTAGAACACTTCCTAACACCATACACAAAAATAAACTCAAAATGGACTAAAGACCTAAATGTAAGGCCAGACACTATAAAACTCTTAGAGGAAAACATAGGAAGAACACTCTAAGACATAAATCACAGCAAGATCCTTTTTGACCCCCCTCTAGAGAAATGGAAATAAAAACAAAAATAAACAAATGGGACCTAATGAAACTTAAAAGCTTTTGCACAGCAAGGGAAACCATAAACAAGACGAAAAGACAGAGAAGATATTTGCACACAAAGCAACTGACAAAGGATTAATCTCCAGAATTTAAAAGCAGCTCATGCAGCCCAATATCATAAAAACAAACAACCCAATCCAAAAAATGGGCAGAAGACCTAAATAGACATTTCTCCAAAGAAGATATACAGTTTGCCAATAAACACATGAAAGGATGCTCAACATCACTACTCATTAGAGAAATGCAAATCAAAGCTACAATGAGGTATCACCTTACACTGGTCAGAATGGCCATTATCAAGAAGTCTACAAGCAATAAATGCTGGAGAGGGTGTGGAGAAAAGGGAACCTTCTTGCACTCTTGGTGGTAATGTAAACTGATACAGCCACTATGGAGAACAGTATGGAGGTTCCTTAAAAATGTAAAAATAGAACTACCATATGACCCAGCAATCCCACTACTGGGCATATACCCTGAGAAAACCATAATTCAAAAAGAGTCACATACCACAATGTTCACTGAAGTTCTATTTGCAATGGCCAGGACATGGAAGCAACCTAAGTGCCCATTGACAGATGAATGGATAAAGAAGATGTGGCACATATATACAATGGAATATTACTCAACCATAAAAAGAAACAAAATTGAGTTATTTGTAGTTAAGTGGATGGACATAGAGTGTGTCATACAGAGTGAAGTAAGTCAGAAAGACAAAAACAAATACCATACGATAACACATATATATGGAATCTAAAAAAAAAAGGTTTCTCCATAAACGTCTAAAAAAAAAAAAAACAACCTAGGGGCAGGACAGGAATAAAGACTCAGACGTAGAGAATGGACTTGAGGACACGGGGAGGGGGAAGGGTAAGCTGGGACAAAGTGAGAGAGTGGCATGGACATATATACACTACTAAATGTAAAATAGCTAGTGGTAAGCAGCTGCATTGCCCGGGGAGATCAGCTTGGTGCTTTGTGACCACCTAGAGGGGTGGGATAGGGAAGGTGGGAGTGAGATGCAAGAGGGAGGGGATATGGGGATATATATATACATATAGCTGATTCACTTTGTTAGCAGAAACTAACACAACATTGTAAAGCAATTATACTCCAATAAAGACGTTAAAAAAAAAAAAACTGTAAAGAGCAGAGGTTCTCACGAAGTAGATTTAAATTCACTATGAAAAAGATGTGGAAATAATTGCTTATAACTTTTAATATCTATTACCATGAAATGTGAAAAAGAAATAGTTCACATTTAATTATTCTTAGATCTAAAGAGACATGAAATAATTTAGTCTGATTGCCACAAAAGGTGACTGTTGCATTTGGATAGTAAGGCTGTAGGTTTCAGACAATAATACTAGAGGTTTACAAATCTCAAAGAGGACATGTAATTAATTCAACTCTGTATCAGTCACCAAAGTCACAAGAGTTCTCCATGATGCCTATGAGGTTATTTTTTCAGTCATGCAATGTTTTTGGTAGAGCAAATTATAACAATGTCTCTGAGGGACAGCTACTTATCCTCAAACATACACACAGGTTAAATTCTTATCCTAAACTTTTCTTCTGAATAAAATGGGACAATGAGAATATTAATATACTCTAAATGACAATATTTTAGGATAGATTTTTACATATTTTTATTTTAAATGCTGGGATATAATCATAGGATTTAGATGTAATTTATAAAATATAGGCATATATACTCTGGCACAGTGAGACAAATTGTAGTTTCAGATTGACACTATTTGCATGAGTTTTATTAAGTCCTATACTGAAAAATGAGAAGGCAGGTAGTTAAATTAATTGATTTGTTAGATCCCTACTGGTTCTAAAATTGTATTATTTTAAGTAATTTTGTTTTATACGAACCTTAAAGAGTATTGAAGGTCAATAAATCATTCACTTCTGAGGACTGATAAATGTATATTTTCTGAATATCTTCCTTCCTTTATTTATTTTCCTAAAATTAGTCTAAACCACAGTGAATGATTCATTAATTCCTCGCAGCACAGTTGTTCAGAAATTTCCATCAAAATGAAAAGAGATACACTCTCTCTTGATTCCAGCGGAAAATTACAGCTCTCTTCCTCCATAAACATCTACCAGTCCCAGTAGGTCTGAGACAACCCATTTTGTAAAGTAAAAATAGAAAATAAGTGACCTGCAAGGATCGATATTTTTAGAGCAAACATAATATTTTCCTAGGTCATTATTATACTTTATAATATTGTGAAAACTATCATTATTACATGTAAATTATCATGAATTGAGCTTTATCATGTGCAGTGGCCAAAAGTACATCATTACATTTAATATTATCAAGTGCCCTATGTGAGTAGGTACCATTATTACCCAAATATTAGAGATGAAAATCACACAGTAGTTAGGTTGCAAAGCTGGGATTTAAATGTACTTCTGTCTGATTCCAAAGCCAGAACTCTAAACCATTACATCTTTTTTTTAAACTATTTATTTTAAAATAATTTTAGATTCTTACAAGAGTTTCAAAGGGTACCGAGTATTCCTGTACACCCTTCACCCAGATTCTTCTAATGTTAACATCTTACATAATCATGATACAATTATTAAGATAAGAAATTAACATTGATATAGTACTATTAACTAAACCAGAGGTAAGTAAACATTTTCTGTAAATAGATACTTAGTCATTATTTTAGGCTTGTGGACCCTATGGTCTTTTCCCCAAGTCATCAACTCTGCCCTTATACTGTGAAAGCAGCCTTTATGGAAACATTACATAAAGAAATGGGTATGGCTGTACTCCACTAAAACTTGAAAAAGAAGCAACTCGACTGATCTGGCCCATGGGCTGTAGATATCAGAGTCCTAAACTAAACTATAGATTTTACTCAGATTTCACCAGCTTTGCTACCAATGTCCTTTTTCTGTTCCAGGATCCAATCCAGGATGGCACATTGCATTTAGAGGTCATATGTCTTTAGTTTTTTTCCATTTGTAACATTTTTGCACTCCCCTTTTCTTTCATAACCTTGACACTTCTGAAAATTAATGGCCAGGATTTTGAAAATGTCCCTCAATTTTGTTGTCTGATGTTTTCTCATGATTAGATTGGGGCTGTGGATTTGGGGGAAGAATATCACAAGTGTGATTTTGCCCTTCTCCTTGCATCATACTGTATCTTTTTTAAAGAAAATTTAAGCCATTAGTTTTTAGAATTCCCTAAATCCTGACATTTCTGATTTCCAATTACTCTAATTCAACTTCTAGCATTATGGAGATCGTGAAAAACCCTGGGGATTGTAATGCAAATATTACTATTTATGCTTTATTGTCAACTGTAAAATAATATTCAAGAGCTACCAATATTATTAGCACTTAGATTGGGAACATAGTGAATAATTAGAGCTGTAGTATACTACTAATATAATTTAATATACTATTGATACATTCATCATTTGTCAAAATTTAACAGTAGCCACCAAAAATATACTCATGGAAAAATAACAGTTCTCAGTAACTTGTTAATTATAAGTCAATTAGTTTAAATATGTTAGAAAAAGAACCAAGATATTTAAACTTATAGATAGAACAAGATATCTAAACCATATGATTTACCAAAATTTTTTTCTCATTAGTCTAAAGAGTTTGATATCTCCAGTGAGTCAATCCAAAATTTTTGTTCATCTAGCAAGGTCATCTCCATCTTAATTAGACATGTGAAAGTAGAAATGTATGTTCTTAGTGAATCCCAAAACTGACTTTAAAAATACATTTCTTCAATAATATTTTATGTAACGATGTTAGCTTATTTTTTCATGCTGGGTACCTACCGAATGACAAGACAGTCAAAACTTTTATAATTTACATCTAAAATCTTCTCATCTGAAAATTACAAATATTTATTGTTTTTTATGAGTGTCTTCTCATGCTTTATAATCAGATATGGTAGTTTTTGCATTAGTGTCATCAAAAATATAAGTAAAATTTTATGGCCTTAATTTTTCACTCATTATTTCAGATACACGTTAACATATGTTAACTTGCTGATCATATTTTTGTTGACCCATATGTTTTTATTCTTCCTGGACAAAGTTATCTGAAGTCCAACAAGTCTAAAACTAATCACATTATATTGAACCTTATATGAGTGTGCTCTTTTGTGTTCCATAAGTAAATGGGGTCCATTTGCCCATCCTCATAAACTAAAAATTTTCTGAATAAACTTGACTATTTCATTTAACACAATGTCCATTTTCCTTCCAAGTCCAGTCAATACTGCATCAGAAATTTCTCATAAATATGACTTCAACTCTTAGTCCTCATAGCCATATCTGAGTCCTATACTTTATTATTTTCTTTTTGACCTTAACCCATTATCTTGACAACACCTTCTTCTACCTAGAGTCTGGTCTCCACAATGTTAGCATACTTCTCTTTCTGAGAGATATATCTGATCATGTCACTCTGCAGATTAAAAAACTCTTGTACTCTTTACCTAAGATGAAGGATAAATCCCAAACTTCTAGGCATGGCATATAAACCCAATGTGCTTGCAATCTCACTCCTTATATTCAGAACCCATCACGAACCACCCTCACCTCCTGAACTTGCTCCAGAGTAAATCTGAGTTTCATATGATATTCTTGTTGTTGCTCTTCTCTCTTCTATGTCTAGTTCATTCTTTAGATATATTGTCCTAGTATACATTTCCTAATATTGTGCTTAAGATGTTTTCTAACATTTCAATGCAATTTTTCTATATTTTAAATAGTAGTGTATATTATGTAAACTTTTAGTTCATATGGAAAATATATACATGTATGATAGTAGCTTTAATAATGGAAATATATAATATGTGTGATTGATTTTAAGAGAGTTTATTGCCTCTTTCATATATGCCTCAGGAAATGGATTGAGAAGAATACCATTTTTCTTTATAGATGGTCAATACACCAAAGATGGAAAGTTTTTACAAGCTTTAAAACTTAATCTAAAATCAGTTCATTCTATACTTGGTAAGAATAACACTTTGGCAACATGTTCAATTTCTTCTACAGTTACTGATCTAGTCTGTTCATGTTTTCCATATGATATTGTTTTACATATTTTTGAAGAAAATCTGTCAACTTCATTAAAATTCCAAATTATTATTATGTAACAGCATAGCATTTTCTAATATTGTGAAAGTTTTGTTTTATATATTTTCTTTTATCATTTTTGTATTAACTTGTATATGTACTGTAGTCATTTTGTATTTATTTTCTATTGCTATGCATCAAAATGCCACAAATTTTGCAGCATAAAGCCATATTGATTTGTTAACTCAGTTTCTGTAGGTCAGAAGTTTAGCATGGTATAACAAGGTTCTCTGCTAAGAATATCACAAGGTTGTTTTCAAGATGTTGGATGGGCTGAGTTCTCTGAAGTCTCTGGGGAAAATTTCGTTTCCAAGCTCATTTCTTGTTGTTAGGAAATGTCAGTTCCTTGCACCTATAGTGACTGAATTCCCCTTTCCCTTGCTGGTTATAACCCAGGGGTCACTCTCAGCTTCTAAAGGCTGCCTAGACCCTTGTCACGTGGCCTCTCCATCTTCAAGCCAACAGTGGCTCATTGAATCCTTCTCATGCATTGAATCTCTGACTTCCTCCGTTGTGACCAGCCAGAAAAAGCTCTCTGCTTTTAAAGGACTCATGTAATTAGGTCAAACCCACCTGGATAATTTCCCTATGTCGACATCAACTGTGACATATATTATAACCTAGTTACAGGAATAAACTTCGTCGTATTCACTGTGCCTTGGACTATGCATGGTGTGTGCAAGAGGGGTGGGCAATCTTGGAAGCCATCTTAGAATTCTGCCTACCACAGTATCCAAAACTGCTTCTAAAATAAACATATTTTTATGTATTCCAGGTAAATGAAGTTCCAATTCATCCATATATCCACACTGGATACTTTAGATTTGTCCAATCCCTACACCACACCTATCCTTACATACAAGAAGAATGTTTTAGCAAATAACTGGAATGAAATTCTTTCTCACAAGCATCTCTGGAGAATAACCTTTACTGTTTATCCCCACTGACAGAGTGCTAGTTCAGACCTTATCAACTCTGGTCAGACTGCACCTGCCTCTCCCTATTTATACCACCAGCCTCTTCTTATTTTAAACCATTTTCAGTCTGTAATTAAATTCAGCTTGTTAAAAACCAAATCTGATACCTTTATTTCTGTAATTAAGAATATATTTCGATTCTCTTCCTTCTTTATGATAAATTTCAAGCTCCTTGACATTATCAGTATAAATCTGTGAGGGCAAAAGGCAGTGTGAAAGAACTGTCTGGTTTATAACATGCATTTGATAAATTTTTTTTTACTGAATTATAGGAAAAATGTTAAGCTTAAAAATCATCTTATTTCATTTCCTCAGCTTCAACTTCTGCCACTTTACCTCACTCTGTGTTCCAATGACATTAAATATCTCACCTTTCACAGAACACACAGCCATTTCACACATTTTTATTTTTTTTTTGGCTTGACACATGCTCTTAGCTATCACAGTAAAACCTCATCACAGTAAAACCTTTTCTCACATTCTCTGCCTCCTCATTTTGCAAGATCCATCCCAAATGTTTCCTCCAGTATGAACTCTTCTATAATACCCCCAATATTTTAGTTTCCTTCCCTTTCTATTACATTAATGATGTTGTGAAGTTATAAGTGATATAACCATGTTAAAGAAAGTCCTGTAATGTGACCATGTGCTTGGTGTGTGGTAGGAGTATGATCCATTTTTGAAAAAGATGGTGGGCTGGAAATACTCCCTTTCCTATAG
Source organism: Balaenoptera musculus (assembly GCF_009873245.2). Taxonomy (NCBI): domain Eukaryota; kingdom Metazoa; phylum Chordata; class Mammalia; order Artiodactyla; family Balaenopteridae; genus Balaenoptera; species Balaenoptera musculus. The sequence continues at coordinate 71,971,523 of NC_045794.1, forward strand.
CAAATCAGGAAAATTTCACATTAAAAAATAAATGCAATTGCAGTCTTGATTCATAACGAATTTAACTTTTGGACTCACTGAACAGTATCAAGTAGGTGATATCTACTTAAAGGAATAAACTGAAATTGCAGCCCAGTATATGCATAGAGGAGTACTACTGCAGAAGAGTAGGATCAGCACCCACAGTGGTCTACACGAGGGAGGAGTGGGAACTGGAAGTGAGAAAGGGCAGGGAAGAGTAAGTGGGCTCTGCAGTAGCTGGTGTGTTTTAACTTCCAAATCAAGGTCAGTTAGCAGTAACAGCAGAATCAACTTTCCAGCAAGAATAGTGAAGTTGGTACTGAGCCTGCGTGTCTGGAGCCTGTGCTCCGCAAGACAGGCTGCGATAGTGAGAGGCCCGCGCACCGCAATGAAGAGTGGCCCCCGCTTGCCGCAACTGGAGAAAGCCCTCGCACAGAAACGAAGACCCAACACAGCCAAAAATAAATAAATAAATTTATTTTAAAAAAAAATGTCTATTAGCCAGAAGCAACTTCACTGGATTCCTTCTCTCCAACAATATTTCCCCACCAACAATTCCACAAATAACTATGCCTCATTAATAAAAAAAAAAAAAAAAAAAAAAAGAATAGTGAAGTTGGGATATACTAGTAATTGCTGACATCTAGGAATATCAAGGGGCACAAATTCAAGAAAAAAAGAACAAAACACACTTAATCAAATTCCAACAAAAAGAATTCATTTCTTATGAGTGTCAGATTTATCAATATGAATTGTTATTCACAGTCCCAATTTTCTAATGTAAATGAAATCACACTCTTCGAAAATCCACTCATCTTCCAAAATTTTCTTTCATTTATTTGAGATATTAAAATTATAGAAAAATATTTTAAATGAACAAAAAACAAACAAAATACAGATACGGGACAAAAAATAGATACATATATATTGACATACTAGACACAGTCTGGTAAGCTAAACAAAATGACCTCCCAAAGATATCCATATCTTAATGGCTGGAACCTGTGGATATTACCTTATATGTCAAAAAAACAAACAAAAAAAAGGACCTTGCAGATGTAATTAAATTAAAGATTTTTGAGAAGAGGAGATTACTCTAGACTTTCTGGTTGGGCCCTAAATGCAATTACATATATACTTATGAGACACAGAGGAATATTTAATACATGCAAAGAAGAAGGTTATATGAAGATGAAGCAGAGAGAGACTTGAAGCTGCTGTCTTTGATGATTGGAGTAATGTGGCCAGAATTCAAGGAAAACTGGCAGCCACTAGAATTTGGAAGAGGTGAGGCTGGATTCTTCCCTACAGCCTTTGGAGAGAATGTGTCCCTGCTGACATTGGTCCCAGCCCAGTGATAAAAATTTTGGATGTCTGGCCTTCAGAACTTTGAGTGAATTAATTTCTGTTGTTTTAAGATACCAAGTCTGTAATCATTAGTTACAGCAGCTACAGGACACTGATACACACAGAATGATGAAATAGACAAATTCAGTAAATCAGGAAAAAAAAATAGCTTTGTATGTTTTAAAATAGCTAAATGAGATTGGTAGTGGTGCTGAATAAATTTCAGTTTTCTAACAATCTAGTCTAAACACAATTAAGGCTTTCCAATTATGATTACTTCATTTTTCACTTTAGCTAATTCTCAAATAACCAGAATAACTGAGTCAGGGGGAATAAAGAGATGCACAGGCAAAGGCAGAGAGTTTTGAAAGATAAAAACAAGCAATTCAAAAATTAGAATGAAAAACAAAACTGTATGAAGTAAATTATTAAAGTGTAATATAAAATTGCATCCAGTATTTACGAATATATTTCCATTCTAAAGGCATCATCCAAAAGTATTAATATGTATGAAATAATAATTTTATTACTCAAAAATTACTTAAATAAATCTAGCTAAAATATGACAATCCCCACATAGTAGCTCAGGAAACCATTTTAAAAAACACATCATGCCACTCACCTGTTTAAAATCTTCAAATGGCCCTTGACATAAAGCAGACCTTCTTCCTATGACCAGCAAGGAAGCAAGGCCTTAGATAGGCCGCATCTTGCTTATCTATTCAATCTCCTCTCTGTTACTCTCTTCTCACTTTTACTCCTCCAGCATCCCGTGATCCAACTCTGTCAGACTGCACTTTGTTCTTGTACACACCAAGGTCTTTCTGGTCTCAATGCCTTTGCGTATCTTGTTCCCTCTGCTTGGCAATCATTCCCCCAGATCTTTTCATGGTTGTTTATTTCTAGCATTCAGGAATCTATCCAATCTATCCCATCAAAGGCTAGTTAATAACTTTTATTTTCTTCATATCACCATCTAAAATTATTTTTTTCATTTATTAAATAGTTTATTTTTCTGTTTCAACTAGAACTTTGAGCAAGAATTTTGGCTTATTCAAAACTGCATAACACTTAGAGTTGTACCTGACAGGAGACAAGCTTTGAAATATTAGTTGAGTGAATAAACATCTCTAGAGAGGATAGTATGCTTTCCCCTTTGACTTTTTAATTAATCTTGTTTATTGTCTTTAGGTCTTCTTGATCGTGCATTGGAGCCAGTCCTTTCTTCTCAAAACAATATTCTTAATTCTTTTTTCTTTCAATATACCATGAAATACAATCACTGTTCATTTTCCAAACCCAGGTTATTACTAATCTAGGCTAAATTATTGTCAGTTAAGAATTTGAAGACACAAATTCTTAATATCAATTTACTCAAATTCATTTCTCTTTCTACTGAGAGTAACTTGCCTGGCTCAGCAAGGTAAGGTATTGAAAAATAAAATTCAAAATTGAAAGATTTTAGGGAAATGTCTTTGAATATAGATCCTTAGATCTCAGTCACAAAGTTCAAGACCTTGATATCCAGTACCTCTTCTGGAGAGGAGACTTTCCATCATTCAAACTAGTCATTTCTTCAATTATTTATTGGTGTCAACTACATGCTTGGATCTTAGAACATAGAAGTGGACAAAAACAAAGTGCTTGCCTTCTAGAGCTTACATTCTATGGGTGAAGACAGCCAATTACCAAATAAATGAGTAAATATGTATTGATTAGATGGCGATGAGTGTAGTAGAGGGAAAAAAATCTAAGTGGCAAGGGGAGTAATAAATTCAGTGGTTGTGAGTATGCTATTCAGTATCATATATTGAGAGAAATACCCGCCCTCATGGTGAGCAGAGTCCTGGAAGAACTAAGGATGTAATCCATCCTTACATGTGAAGAAAGAACATTCTAGACAGAAGGAACAGACAGTGAAAAATCCCTAAGTGAAGTGAGAGGGTGTCTGGTATGTTCAAGAAATAGCAAGAAGGTCAACATGGAAGAGCAATGTGAGTAAAGGAGAGAGTGGTAGCATATGAAGTCTGAAAGGCCAAAAAGTGCAGGGGGTAGGTCATGAAGGGCCTTCTAGACCATTTAACAAATTTAAACTTTAAATCTGAATCAAATAGCCAGCTAAGGGAGGGTTTGAACAGAGCAGTAATATGATCTGAATTAGTTCAAATGAGTCATCCTGGCTGTCATGTTGAGAATGTATTTCTCCCACATTTCAACTAAGAAAAATTCTAAAGATTAAGAATTTTCTAATTGCAGCCAAAAAACAATAAGTGGCTAGATAAATATTTGATTGCTAAAGAGGAGAACATCTCCTGATAAAATAAACTGTGGTACCTAATTCTTAAGTTGAACCACTGGAAATGTCCAATATTCAAGAGTTTTTGATTTGCAAAAAGAAGCAATTTCATATGTTTAATCCAGTAATTATTCCATAATACTGAAAAAAAAGAGATGTTTTTATGTATGTATTTTTTGGTAATTTTATGTTTTTCCCAAATATTCTGCCAATTATTCTTCTTCACCATGGTTAACCTCCAAACCCAGGTATCTGTACCTATATAAGTATGTTGAGTTATATAGTTAACTCTGTTAATAACTTTTCTGAATTTAAGTGATTATTCTTATTTTGCTACTCTTTGGGCCTATGATGGTTACATTACTAAATTTTGGTGAGAAATATAAGAATTTAAGTGTAGAATGCAATTTACAATTGGGTAAGGCTTTATCCAATTTTGTGGGGTAATATTCTCCCCACAAAAAAAGATGAAATGAACAGAAATCATTTCATGAAAACTTCTATTTCTAGGATCTGCTTAGTTTACCCTGAACTTTTAGATGTATGCCTTCATTAGCACTTGTAAAATGTGGTAAATACACCTTTCTCTCATATTTCAATGGTTAGTCAGAAAAAAAATTAATAATTGGGTAAAAAGTACTAAAATAACTTGGGGGATATCAAAATCATGGTCATGCAACTTGACCCTTTCAGAAGAAAATGGCATGTGAGAAAATTTTTCATAAACATTCAAAAGTGTATTCATATGTCTTTTCTCTAATTTTTATTTTCCCATGATTAAAATCTATTGTGAAATAAATTATGAAGAACAGTGACACATTAACACAAAATAAGTAATATGGACAGAATTATAGAAAAGAATTATAACCTAGCTTCAACCTAGTAGGAGAAATACACTCCAAAATTACGTTCCCCCAAGAGAGCTTGGTTAAAGTGTAGTTTATGCTCTTAAATTATCAACTGTACTTGAAAGAACAATTTCCAAAGGAGAATTTTACTCTCCTTTGTGTTAAAATTGCATAGCATGTAGTAAGATAGCTGCACACAAGAAAGACAAAGAGATCCTACAATATTAACTATGGGTTAGCAATATATAATCCTAAAATATAATATTCTGGGTCACACATATCAACAAAATGACTATTAATGGCAAAATGCCACTGGGATTTTTTTGACTCTGATCTAAGCTTTATTTATTTATTTCTTTTTAATAAAATTAATTTAGTTCCCTGACAAGTTGTTTCACGAGGTGTGCACCCAAACTAATTAAGCCTGTTTTCTTAGGGACTTATGACTTATGGTTGATTGACTTTGTAACTGAATTACATACTAATGCTCTTGCTTTATAACCCCTGATATTTTTGTCTTTACAATATTCCTTTTACCAGATAATATCTTTAGGAATGCGTTCACAGAAACTATTGTTACTCTAGAATACAGATTTAAAATAGCCTCAGTGTTGCAACGGTGCTCATATTATAGCAATGGAAATGCTTCACATGTAAGAGAAGCCCTATCAGAGCAATGGTACAATACAGACCAGCCACAGCCATCATGAGACGTTCAGTTATACAAAAGCAGGTAATATAGGTGCATATAACCAAGTCACAGAGTAATAAGTACAGTGAAATGAATGTGCAAGTGGTAATACAAACCTTTCTGGACCCAGTGTTGTGGTTTGAAAGTAGTTGTGATAATTGAGAGGGGCAAAATACCTAGTGTTTCCAGCTATGGAAAATACTGTAAATGTTTTATGCAATATCATTTTGAACCTCCATATGCAAAAGCTATTGAAAGCTGTTATCCTATGCCAAGAATTTAATAATGAAAATGATCTGATTTTAAAAACATATGATTAGGCTTTTCCTTTCCATTTACATTGTAAAAGGGAACTAAATCTAAGATCTTCTGAAATATTATATTTTAAATTATATCATGCATATTAGTTCACTCTAGAAGCCCTTTGCTTATCAAAATTTGGTTGTGTCCTCTCCTGTGGAATCTCAACACTTTCTTATTTGCACCACCAATTATAAACTCTATAGAGCAGCAGTCCCCAACCTTTTTGGCACCAGGGACTGGTTTCATGGAAGACAGTTTTTCCACGGATCGGGGAGGGGGATGCTTCAGGCAGTAATGTGA